>NC_052056.1:91571501-91893313 GCF_903992535.2 Arvicola amphibius
ATATAGGTTTTACCGTCCACCCACAGATATCAATTGTCTTACAGGAAAGTCTTCAGTAGTATGTATGTTGAAACCATAGCATACGGTTTAGAAGTTGCAAGTGAGTTGGGAGTGGTGACATATACTTGCCATTCCAGCCTTTTGGAAGATGGTGCAGGAGGATTTCAAATTGGAGACTGGACTGAACTGCATAATGGGACTGTGTCTCAAGACAACATAAACAATGCAGTAGGATGGATGGTACAAGATGGGCAGAGGATGTAGGACAGCTGAGGACACAGCATGGTGCATGGTGAATGGTGCATGGTTCATGGTGCATGGTGCATGGTGCATGTGCCTTCCCAGCATGGAGTTTGGAAGGGTGCACTGTTATAGCTTTTTTACCCACATGGGTCCTGGGGATCTAACTCTCCTTCATGGACAGGGGAGACAGAGACAGGAGAATCTCCAAAAGTTCTTGGGTCCACTAACCTAGTGTATGCGATGGCAAATGACAAGAGATGCTCTGTCTCCCAAGAAGGAGAAAGGCAAGACCCTATACCTACACCAGTGTTCGTCTCTGACGTCTGCATTCGTACACCCAAATTCACAATTCACACACATGAGCATGCACACACACATACACACATACATAAATCATTCTAACATAAACACCCCTTTGTATCTCTGTCTCTATGTCTCTCTCTCTCTCTCTCTCTCTCTCTCTCTCTGTGTGTGTGTGTGTGTGTGTGTGTGTGTGTGTGTTTGGTGTCTCAAGACTGCACTATATAATTGTTCAAGTTGTACGCTGTTCAAAGGCCATGGGCTAATGATCAAGTTCTAAGTCTGTGCTATCTAAGGAGCTGCAACCAGGACCGTGAAATATAGCATAGTGATTTATATACTCAGAGCAGGTACCTTCATTCTGCAAAGACCCTGGGTGTACTATATATATGGCCCTGCTTTCTTTTCTCCCCCTTGCTTTTGGTCCCTGTTCTTTCAGTGAACATGGGTCATAAAATCTACCATGCTGAGCCACTTGCTTTGCTGCACTGGGCTGTTTAGTCCTACTGGAATGAGCTACGGTGGCTTCTAAGCAAATGAGAAGAGGAAGATTTCTTGTTACCTCCGGGAGCCTTAACAAGCATTGGTTCTGTATCTAAATGGAATACCATTTAAATTGCCCTGAAATTGCATTGCTTGTCTCCATTAAATGGAATCCTATGGACTATAAATCTGACTCAGAAGGGCTCAGTGTAAATTTTACTAAGATGTTACAAAGAGTATACTAAAATGTAAAACATTTGTCTATGGAAAATCAATTATGGAACAACCCATCTCGCAGAGGACTGAAGAGTTCTCATCTTCAAACTCACTCTCTCTCTCTCTCTCTCTCTCTCTCTCTCTGTGTGTGTGTGTGTGTGTGTGTGTGTGTGTGTGTATTCAAACTCATGTTCACATATGCCATTGGGAGATGCAGTGGCTGTAATATCACACTGTAGGAATTAGATGAATGTTAAGTGTGGCCTGTTGTCTAATGATAGAGCATGTTTGACTAAGGAGGGTATACTCCTCCTGAAGGCAGACAGCTCCATCCCGTAGTCTGGAGCCCACACCTGAACACAAAGGAGAAGGTATGCTCTCTGCTTCCTGACTATGGATACAATGTGACCAGCTGCCTCACTATCCTGGAGCCATGCCTTCCTAACCCGGATGTGCTGTAGTCCCCAAAACTGTGGACCATAGCAAAATCCTTTTTCCCTCACAACGGTAGGAATTCCCACACATCTTGAACAATAGGTCCTTGTGGTCAATTAACCCATGACATCTGCAGGCTACTCTCAGAATTAGTCAAAGGAAGATAGGTGCTTTCTACCTTCACGACTCAGATTCCACACCATTCAGGATCATGGAAGAAGCCACAAAATTGGCTGGAAAAAAATCTCAGTTCCCACTGTCAAAGAAAAATCTCCTCTACAGAGCTTGAGACACTAAAGCAAGTGGTGTATGTTTTTAGGCAACGAGTTCTGAAAGCTGGGGCAAGGTGGGATTGGCCGGTATTGAGAGAAACATAACAATAAAACAAATGGATGAGAAATATTTTTCTGGTCTGAGCCACCATGTGGTTGCTGGGAATTGAACTCAGGACCTGTGGAAGAGTAGTCAGTGCTCTTAACCTCTGAGCCATCTCTCCAGCCCCTATTTCTCTGGTCAATGAAAACTGCACTGTTACTGGGTGGTGGTGGCACATGCCTTTAATCCCAGCACTAGGGAGGCAGAGCCATACAAATCTCTGTGAGTTTGAGGCCAGCCTGGTCTACAAGAGCTAGCTCCAGGACAGGCTCCAAAGCTACAGAGAAACTCTGTCTTGAAAAAAACTAAAAAAAAAAAAAAAAAAAAAAAAAAAAAAAAAAAAAAAAAAAAAACCCTTGCACATTTGGTTCTACAATATTGATGGTGAGGTCTGGGGGACATGGGAGAAGAAGACCAAGAGTGGGCAGTAGAACTCCACAAAGGCAGTGTTCCTAACATTTCCCAGTGTGGTGAGTTTAGAAGATAATATATATGTAAGAAATCATAGATGTGTGTGGACAGTTTGGGGTTGTGTCTTGCTCATGGGAGCCTGTCCAGGGGCCAATGATAGGGACATTCTGCTTGGGCACTGTTATGGTTCATCTTCATTGTCAGCTTGACAGGACTTAGAATCATGAAGACACATCCCTGTGTATGTCTAGTCAGTTATTTCGCGAAATGTTTGACTAAGGAAGGAAGATTTATCTCGAATGGACAGCACTATCCATGGTCGGGGATGCCAGCCTGAAGAAGAAGGCGACAGTGAGGTGGGGACCTTATTCATGTCTCCGATCTTCCTGGTTGTGGATGAAATGTGAACAAGCACCTCACACCCCTGCTCCCGTGCCTTCCCGCCACAGTGAACTGTACCCTTGAACTGCCAATCAAAATAAAATAATGAGGGTGCGGGTGATGACAAGGAAACATTGGTATGAAGAATCTCAGAGACAAATCTGCCCACCTGGTGGCATGGGCAAGATGCAGCTTTGGAATAGCGGACTTTCTTTGCTCCCTCTCTATGTGTAATGTGCTGGCTGGGAATGAGATGACAAACAAATCGGCCACATTCATCTGCTTCTTCTCAGACCGCCAGCTCTCTGCATAGGGCACAACTTAAAGATCCAAGTCCTTTCCCTGCTTATTAACTGGCATCATGAGCACCAGTGTTCCAGTTCTGGGAAGAGTTCTTTAGATCATGCTTTCAGTCTATCCTGGTGGGAAAAAACATGGTGGACCAGAGTAGCTCATAGCATGGTTGACTGGAGGAAGACCAGAGTGGTGACAGGAAAGGACATGGGAGGACATCACCTCTGATGACACACCTTCTAGTGTCGTCAAAACAAGACTCGCCTTCCACAGTTCCAGCATCTGGGAGGGAAATACAGAGAGGGGAAATCCTGAGCGAACTGATGGGAGAATGTGGGAAGTGAATATGATCAAAATATATTGTATCCATGTATAAAATTCTGCAGGAACATTATATTATAAAAAAAAAAAGGCTGGGATATGGACCACTTGCCTAGCATGCAGGAAGTTTTGAGTTCTTTAAAATGCATGACTTGTTTATTTCTGGAAATGTCTGGTTAATACTGGTTACTGCAAATGGAGCAAGTAAAAACATGGGTATGGGGCACAACTACATTTGGATGGAATAGTATTTCTGCCCAGATTATTTTCTGTTTTGCTTTTCTTTATGTAAGTGATCTTCACTTCATAATAAGAATACTTTCATTTCACAATAAGAGCCCCCAGAGACTTAGAGAAGCAGAATTAATGCAATTTATCTTAGGATGCTGTAAAGTTGGGGTGCAGCTTAGAATAGTAGCACACTGAGTTGAGGACAGAGAAAGGGTACAAGCCCTGAATGTAACATCCCTCCTCTTTTTTTTTTTGAGGGCTGAAGATCATATGATAAGATATCACCCATGTATTATCTTCCCCTCTGTCACTATATTTGGCTTTTCCTCCACAAAAAAACAAGGTGTGGGTTCTTCTCTACATTTTGCATCTTGCTTATTACAACGCTTATCATATATATGGATGATCTCACAGGCAAACTTGGTTGTAAGTAATTTTGACTTTAAACTTCTTGTGGGGGTGGTTACAGTTTAGCAGAGTTCCGGCGTGGGTAGCCAGGGACTAGCTACACTAAAGGGCATTAGCAGGGGACTAGGTTTTTTCTGTTAATTTGTAGCCTTGACTCAAGTGGGCTCAAGGCATCTTTGAAAATGAACCACTAGACATTTGTTTTAGTTCTTGGCAGTATCATTCCATCAGGCTGAGGTTGGATACTTGAGGCTAGTCCCTCTGTCTCTGGGATGGCCATGAGCCCAGGCTGGCCCAATCAGCAGTTTCTACTCTCTACTAGTGATTGGTTCGATGATAAGAATGATTTTTACACTGTTCCAATGTGACTCAACCAAGACATTGTTGGAAATTTTAAGATAAAGTAGTTCTAGGCTTAGAAGATGGCTCAACACGTAAGAACACACTCTGCTCTTGCAGAGGACTTGAGTTCCATTCCCAAAACCCATATCTGCCTGTGACTGCAGGTCCGGATCTGATGCCTTCTTTTGGTCTCTGTAGACAACTGCACTTACACATGTGCGCACACACATACACACACACACACACACACACACACACACACACACACACACAAATGCACATACATACACACAATTAAAAATAAAAATAAATCTCAAAGAATTAATCCTGTGAAGCTTGCCGTCTGACAGTCAGAGCAGTGTGGAGGGAAAATACTCAGTATTTGAAGAAAAAAGAGACATTAGGCAGGAAATAAAAAGCACAGCTATGATTTGGGCTGCCTTATCCATTTCCTTAATTTACATCCTTTAAAATCCACTGGTGGAAGAAAAGTTTCATTAGTTTACAGCTGTCATGGTCTAATAACTCCTCGAAGCTTCCTCATAGACACAAACAGACAAAACTCCAAGGTATCTTTTAATCCAATCAAGTTGTCAATCAAGAGCAAGCAATCCATAGGGTGAGTGTTCAGAGGGAGACAGGAAGTGGGCTGGTTGCTCAGAGGTCTTCGGGATCTTGTGGGGTTTAACTTGAAGAAATAAGCAGAATCTTCAGGCTTTCTCTGAATGTAGCTAAGAGCCAGCAGTCATGGTGGAAGAAGATCAGTCAGTGTGACATCACAGCCTCCAAAATGCCTCGCTGATAGCACATTGCCCACATTTGAGAAGGAAAAGGAGTCACATAGGAAAAGAGACAGGCACCTCATTCTTCTGCTACCTTAGGACAGAATACTGTAGTAAATTAGGGTGTCATTTGCCAATTCTGGCGTCCTTTATACTGCCGGAGTGGCATATCTTGTAGACAGGAGTACTGTCTTTTTACAGCTTAAGATTGAGAGAATGTTATGCTTCTGGCCCCTTCTTAAGAGGTCCTGCAGCGAGGGAGCATGATTTGATAAATCCCAGGTGCCCTCAGGCTCCAAGGGATTGTGATTTAAACAGGAAATTCTGGAGATGCTGAGGCCAGAGCAGAGGCTAGGTGAATGGTCAGCCTCAGGACCGCTGCCCCCTCCCAGAGCAGACCTCTAAGCTCCAGGGAGTGGTCTTCCTCACTTTCTCTTACAGCTGTCATGAATATAGCCTCTGTTGTCCCACTGGGGCCAATCAAATCCACAGGTCTTAAGAAATAGAAAGAAAGAAAAACCTTCTCAAGTCCAGACTGGGATGACCTGGTGGTTCCCCAGGGTCGCAGGTTTGGTAAGTCATGGAGATTTCAAAGGGTTTTTCTCAAATTCCAAGCTGTAGGCTGGAAAGATGGCCCAGTTGTAGAGTATTAGCTACCTCGGTTAGAGCTTCTATTGCTGGGATAAACAGCATGGCCGAAAACAACACAGAGGGAAAGGGGTTTATTTTGCTCACATGTTCACAGTCATCATCACAGGAACTCAGGGAAGGAACTCGAGGCAGGAACCTGGAGGCAGGAACTGAAGCAGAGGCTATGGAGGAATGGCTTGCTCCCCCCTGGTTTGGCAGTCTGTTTTCTTACACGCCCAGGACAACTAACTCAGGGATGGCACCTCCCACAGTGAGCTGTGCCCTGCCACATCAGTCACCAACCAAGAAAATGCACCAAAGTCTCACCAAACGCATCTTCTCTATTAAGATTCTTCCTTGTCATATGACCCTAACTGGGGTCAAGTTGACATAACTATCTAGTCAACTTGCTCAGCATGCACAAGGCCAGCACTATACAAACTAAAACATCAACAATAACTCTGCTGGTTGTGTTTTATTTCTAAATTGACGCACCTGGAATCACCTGCAAGGAGTGACTCAAGGATGACCTTGCCTAGTTCAGATTGCCAGGTTTGTAGATGTGTCTGTGGGGCATTCCCTTGTTTAATAACTGATGGAGGTGGGCCCAGTCCACTGTGGGTGGCACCATTCCCTAGGCATGGGCTATATCCTGGGCTATACCAGAACGCCAGCAGAACCAGAGCTTGTGAGTGAGCCAACAAGCAGTTCTTCCAGGGCGTCTCCTTCAGGTTCCTCCCTTGAGTTCCTACCTGACTTCTCTTAGTGATGGACTGGGCCTAGAGATGTAAGCCAAATAAACCCTTTCCCTTCCAAGTTGCTTTTGGTCAGAATCATTGCAGCAATGGATTTAAACCAGAACAACAACAACAACAACAAAATGAATTCCCAAGCTCCAAATCTTGAGATGAGCAAACAGTGTTGACAGCACCCCGATTAAAAAAAAAAAAAATGAATGGCCTGAAACAGAAAAGACCACGGTCAGATATGTCAGATTCGTGCAGGGGGTCCAACCTTTCTATTTGAAATAGAATCTCTTTTATCTACTCTCTGACAGTTTCATATAAGTAAACAATGTACCTTGACCATGTCCACTCCAAGCTCCTCCTCCCACTCACCCCAGCGGTGTCCAACCTTTCGACGTTGTGGCAAGACACTGGTGTCTATAAAATGTTCCGCCAAGTTCACAACTATCCTTTCAGGCAGCCCGTGGTTGACAGTCTGCACGTGCCTGGAAGGGTTATAGACACACTCTCAATGACTGTTTTTCTCCGAGGCTGCCGTCTCACCCCACTTTGCAGAGAGCTAACAGCATGCCTTGGAGATCAAAGGGAACCAGAAGCAAACTTATGGCCATAAATACTCCAATTGTCTCTCTTTTCAAAGAAAGCACTGGAACAAAAGAGCGAGGGAACCCTGAGAGCGTACCCCCCCCCCATGTCGCGCGCCTCAGTTGTAGCTTCCTAGTACCACCTGGCAGCCATAATTCTGGCTGCACAGCCAAGTTAGTGAAGCTAAAAGCTTGAACCGAAAGGTGACACATGCAGTTGCTCCTTCCATTTGGCTCAAGACTGCACACTCCCACCGTCCTCCGAGTCCCCACAGTGTTCCCTCCTAAAACTCCCCCCCTCCACCTCAGAACACCGAAAAGATCAAGGTCTTTAACTCGACAGAGAGGGAGAAGTCCTCACCGAGGCGGCTCGGAGTGTTTGAGTGACACCTTGTTTTTTAACATTAGAAGAGAAGGTTCTTAATGGCATGAAAATGTCTTTAATCACAGGAGCCGCGCTGCGCTCCATGCAGGTTCAAGGTGAGAGGGATGCTCTTGTTCAGCGTCTGCATTTTCATCTCACTTAGATTAATTCATATTTTAATTGCTTCTCTCCCTGATTGAAGTGCCAGAAGAGAGCACTTTCCTTCCTTTGATCTCGAGTTCTCCTGAGCGCCGCCAAGGTCAGGCACCAGGCATGTGAGTGCTACTCGGTGATTTCCATGAAGGGCACACAGAGGCTGGTGGCCCTGTGTGAGCACAGTTGCCCTTTGGCTCCATTTACTAAGCCAGACCAGACGGTTTCATACTTTTTCTTTCAATACACGGTGCGGTGCGTATGTCTAATTTTCGATTAACACATGATAAACTGTACGAGTTTAGGTGATACCGGGTGATATTTCATTATAAGAATCTAATATATGCTGGGCAATGGTGGCACACACCTTTAATCCTGGGAGGCAGAGGCAGATGTATCTCTATGAGTTCGAGGCCAGCCTGGTCTACAGAGCAAGCACTAGGCCTGGTTCCACAGCTACTGAGAAACCCTGTCTCAAAAGGTTACATCAATAGGTACCATCATTTATTAAGCCAAGGAGGACACAGGAAATAGGTATGGTACTATATTAGCCAGGGTCCTCTAGGGCAGTGGTTCTCAAGCTTCCTAATGCTTTGACCCTTTAATCCAATTTCTCATGTTGTGATGGCCCCCAACCATAAAATTATTTTCATTGCTATTTCATAACTGTAATTTTGCTGCTGTTATGGATAACAGGGTAAACACCTGATATGTGATCACCAAAAGGGTCATGACCCATAGGAAGAATCACTACTCTAGGGGAATAGATAACATCAATAAAATGATTATATGTATCAAAGCAGGGATTTATTTTGCTAACTTATAGATATGATCTGGGTAGTCCAAAACTAGGTGTCTCACACCAGAGAAGCAGAAAGCCCTGGAGTTGTTCAGTCCATAAGGCTGGAGGATGTCTCAGCAGTCCCGACCAGGCACTGATACTCTGGGGGACTCTTGGAGAACTGATTAATCTTCACTTCACATTAGAGGACGAAAGAAGCTGGCTCTAGCACCCATGAAAGCAAAGGCAGGAATAGGCGAGATGTTAGCATTTGAAGGAAAATACCTTTATAAAATTATGTACGGTGATAGACATCATTTTCTTGTTTTACAAAGGAACCCTACTTCCAATAAGGGTCATAATCATGAGTACTGAGGATGAGGACCCTGACTGTGTATTCTTGTGGGATATGATCAAATCCAGAACATTGCCTCAGTTTTGAAAATTTAAGCTCTGGCTTTCTTATGGTTTGAGAAGTTCCTTTAATCTCGATTTATGCTAATCCTTTGGACTCACCTAGGGTATTATGTGATGTTTCTGGGGGTTCTTTTTTTTTTTTTCCAGTTCTTAGTCTTGTTAATCAAAGACTTTAAAAAACAGTCTCAGAAAGAAGCTTACTTACAATTTTATTACAGTTTGAGAGAAAAAGACCCCCCCCCCCCCGCAAGCAAGGGAAAATCCTGGCAGCCACCAGGAGGAGAGATGGAGACAAGGTCATGTCATTTGAGTTAGGCATGGAGGTCAGAGACACCACGCAGAGGGAGCTGGGTGTCTGGGAAAGCATGCTCCTTGGTTAGTATTAGCAAAGAACCTAGAATCAAAGTTCAAAGGGCATTTGATCCCTGTGCCAGAGCAGAAGGTTGTATCAGAGGCACGAGATGAGAATAAAGAGTGATTGTTAAGAAACAGAATGCAGTCCTAACGATGGAAGTGGGCTAACGAGCTGAGGAAAGAGTCCCCAAAGTCTCTAGCTATGTGCTGTAGGGAGAGTTAGTCTCCTCTTCCACCATCGGTATTTCAGAGGCTCCTTCCTAACCCTATGGCACCTCTCGACCCCTCGCCAATTCCACATCCTGTTCCCCAGATGAAGCCCAGGCAAGGAAGGGCTTCAGACGTCCTCTGCAAACTAGCTGTTGTAGTCCAGTGCTGGTGAGAATGAACCACAGTGCACAATGAAACCACGTGGAAGTTTATTGATAGAGGGTAAAAGGAGGGGTTCGTGGGGGAGGATGCTGTGGAAAAAGAAAGTAGTGAAGAGAGCGAGAAATGATGGGGGGATGCTTTTAAAGGGGCATTGGCACACGCACACACACATACGTAAGCAGCCCTGCAGCGCATGCGCATATATTACCCTTGGCTAAGTATTTGCCTGAATACTGACACCGCATGCATGACTGTGAGACCCTGGAGCTGGCTAGGTATTTGCTGTACTGACAAGTGCGTCTGGCCAGGTGACAGGGGGCAGGTCAGCACAATGCCTGAATGCTAACACTGGCTCCTTCCCTATGTTCACTTAATGCTTCAGTTCAGTCAAGAGAAAATGAAATGGCTTCCTTGGTGACGTCCCAACGAGAGGTGGCTCTTCTGAGCAACCACCTTCTCTTAACATGAATTCTACCCTCTTTTTTTAAAAAAAATTTTCCTGCACATCCCTGGTAAAGGCAGAGAACTGACTTCTGAAGGTTATCCTCTGACCATGCCTCTCTCCCAAAGAAATAAACGTTATGTTGGGGTATTTGAAAGTCTTTGTTATAGAGAGCACAGAGGAAACCTGGGGTCCCGAACTGCCTCCTCCAGGAAAAGATTGCTTACTCTGTATCACAAATAAATTTCCTTATTTATTACCCTTTTCTCAATTTTCTGTGAATTGCACTGGCTCAGTGGGGAGGAAATTAGTCTTTCCCCAACCTCAGTTTGGCCAAACTGTAAATAAATACATTCTTTCTTTGCTCATTTCTCTTTTCTAATATCTTCCAAATGCAGGAAGAATTAGGTGGTTCGTTTATGGACCAAAGCGCCCAGTAACAAGAATTGTTCATTATGTGTGAGATATTTTTCCCTAATTCCTATGTTTCTCATGAATGTTTCAAACCCCGAATGTTTCAAAGATTTGAAACTCATGCTAAAAACATGACTAGCATGGCATAGGCTGGCAAAGCCAGGCGCGGACTTAGAGCATCTCTGATGGGAAACCAGTTCGTCTGACATGGCAGGTAAATCCAGCTCCCTGCCCTCATGGTTGCCTAGTTTCCCCAAGAATGGGAACAGGATAGAGGGAGAGATGGGACAGACATCAAGGTCAATCTGTGCAGCAGCACAGACTCACAACTGGTCAGTAGACAGAGAATAAGTGATGGTGGAGAACTCAGGCCTAATGCGGCATCTATACAACACCCCTCTCCACAAGGCTATGGGACCATCCTCAAAGGCGGCGGGCAGTCATAAAAGCCAGAGAATGGGGAGGAGCAAGGCAAAGCGACATCTTCTAGACCGGGCAAGGCCTTGTACCCATGAACTCACAGCAGCTGTAACTGGGTGCACAAGACCAGGCCAGTCAACATTTCAGCACAAAGGCTGGAGAGAACCATAGGTCCCACCCTTCCTGAGCTCTTGACAGTTGATGCTTGACGGAGGAGGAAGAACCAGCTCTCTCTTTGGAATGCAGCCCTTGGTAGGTTGCCCACGTGTCAATGGATGGTCCCATACCCGTGTGCCCATGGGAAGCACTAATTATCAGATTCAGTGGGTTTCGTTTATTTGCTTGTTTGTTTTAAAGCAGAGAACATAAAGTGGGGAGGGGGCATAGTGAAGGAGGTATGCGAAGAGTTGGGGCAAGCAGAGAGCAGATACATCGAAATATATTGTAGACATGTATAAAATTCTCAGTGAATGAATTCACTTAAAAATTCTGAAACTAAAACAATCAATGTATGAAACACAAAACACACTAACACCACACCCCCTTTACATGTAACACAACAGATAAGCAAAATATGTGCACCAAACACACGTGCTTCGTAATTATCACATAGAAAAGTCACAAGGTTCCCCGCATGGGCTCTACTGAGCCTCTCAATGGCCTCCAGCTCTGGTTTATTTCCAGCCGTCGAAGGGTTTTTCTATCTTAATAAACGGTCTCTTCTGTACCTAGCAGATATACCCGTCCAAGTATTTGTTCAGGGAGAGAGAACCTGGCAGCGCCCTCTGGACTCAGACTCACATGCAGTTCTCTTGATTTTACACGGTGCTCTTCCAGTTGGACTGCAGCATGTGACAGTGACCTTGTTCTGGCCACGTTTTTACAGGTCGGGTCAAGATGTTTCTTCTGTGCCCTGGATGGCAGTAAATACAGGAACTCATAGCTGGTCAATGTGCTGAGACTAAGGGGAGTGCTCAGCACAGATGGGACATCTTTATCACATCCCCCCCCCCCAACACAAAACACATAGAGTTTAGGAACCATCTTGCAGAGGAGGAGCCAGAGGTCGAGGTCATGACAAGACAGTTCAATTCATGAACCCAAAGCAGCTGCGGTTGCCTATATAAGAACTGAACAAGATCAAGCTGAATGGTCAACATTCCAGCAGAGAGGGATAAAGAACTCATGAATTCTTATCCCTAGCCAAGAGGCTACTGACAGTTCATGGCATCCAACAGAGGGAAAGCCAATTTTCTTTGAGGGTACGGTCCCAGTTAGGCTGACCTCATCCCAGTGAACGCCCCATGAAGCATGGCTACATAGGTAGCACAAATTAGACCCCATGGGTCACTAAAAACCTAGTGTATAAAGTTTGGAAGAAGAGCCAGGCACAGTGCCTTTAATCCCAGCACTCGGGAGGCAGAGGCAGGCAGATCTCTGTGAGTTCAAGACCAGCCTGGTCTTTAAAACGAGTTCCAGGACAGCTAGGGCTGTAACACAGAAAAACCCTCTCCTGAAACCTCTCTCCTCTCCAAAAAAAAAATTGAAAGAATAGGATGATGGTGAAAAATCTTAAAAGAGTTAGGGAGAGAAGTGGGTCAATATGATTAAATATGTGAAATTCTCGAAACTTCACAAAATTATTATACAAAACATTCTATGAAAAACCCCACTCTGACCCAAAGAAACTTGGGGAGAAATGGCTTATTTTAATTTATACTTTTAGGTCACAGTACATTAATGAGGGAAGTTGAGGCAGTAACTCAAACAGGAATCTGGAGGCAGAAATCATGGAGGAACACTGCTTGCTGGTTCACTGGCATATGTTTTAACTACCTTCTTTAAACAGCTAGGGTCCAGCACCTAGGGAATGGTGCTGCCCACAGAATGCCAGGCCCTTCTACTTTAATTAATAGTCAAGACAATCCCCCACAGACCAACTACATTTAAAGTCATTCAGCTGAGACTCCTCATATGAGATCATTCTAGTCTATGCCAAGTTGATGCTTAATACTGAGACAGTCTTAATACCATTGTAACAAATTGCCACAAAAGGATTTAGAGCAACATACACGAAACAGTTTTGACCCTGGAAATTCCACAGTGAGCAGCAGTAGGCTGTGATCTAGCAAGGCTGCACACCCTCTACTGGTATACAGAAGAATTTGCTTCGTGGTTATCCTAGCTTACGGGAACTACCATCGTTCCTGGACCTGGATCACATCACCTGTTCTTCTCTCTGCATACATCTCAGTAGAGAGTAATAGAGCAAGACACCAGCATCCTCTTCTGGCCCCACAGGCACAGGTCCAGACCACACACACAAATTTATTTATTCTTTGAGAATTTCATTTATGTATACAACGAAACATGATCATATCTACCCCATATTTTCCCTCTCCAGCTCCCCCAGTCCCTCTCAGCTTTACACCCTCTGCATTTAAAAAAAAATCTTACTGTTTTAGTTTCAATTTTGCTATGATAAACATCCTGACAAACGGCAACTTATAAGAGAAAGGGGCCTATTCGGTTCACAGTTCCACACTACAGTCCCCATTACTGTGGGGAAGTCAAGGGAGGTTCTCAAGCAGCTAGTCACACCACATCCACAGTCAAGAACAAAGGGAAAACAAACTCATGGATCCTTATCTGCTTTCATGCTCTCACCTGCCTTTCTCCTTGCTTTATACTCATCAGGACACCCTGCTTAGGAGATGGTGCCTCCAACTAAGGGGCTGACTCTTCCTACATCAATCAACAATCAAAACAACTTCCCACAGACTTGCCCACAGGCCAACCTGATCCAAATAATTCTTCCACTGAAATACTCTTCCTGGGTAATTCTAGCTTTGGACAAGTTGACATTTAAAGCTAAGCAGCATACTCACTAAGTCCAGTTAATGCTGCCCATATGTATATGGGTGTAGTGCCTACCAGCTTCCCCACTCTCAAGGGCGAGCCCCCCTCCCTCAGGAGCTACCCACTATCAACAACTCCTCTGTAAGAGATGGTGCCTTCTGAGTCCCTCCTCTGCCTCTGCTGGAATTCTAGTTATTTTACTTTTAAAACCAAATGTGGCGGTGTGGTCACTTCCACCTGACTATCCCAGTAGCATCCTCCCGTACCAAGACTCAACTTGGCCATATTTACACCTCCATTCCATGTAAGAAAACAGCTATGAATTGGGCTTTTATCTCAGAGAATCGTCTAGCCGTCTACCATCTCAGCCCCTGCTCTGGCTACAATTCACAGGCACTGGGGTCTTTGTCCTTCTAATACTATGACTCTTTTCATGAGTTGGCAATCAGTAGGGAAGCAGGCAAGAGACTCTTCTGTGTGGCCTGGTGACAAGAATGCCACACCAGGCCACGCCAAGGAGGCATCTGGGAGCTCTTTCTGTCTGGATTTTATAAAATGGTTGTAATAATGCTTCTCTGAGAGGGGGTTTGGGGATCCTCCACTAAAGACAAAAGTGCAGGCTGTTTTGGATGGTAGATAGCTGTTGTGAGCCCCCAAGATCCCATAAAACAGAGGTCTGGCAGAGCTGAAATGAGGAAATTATGGTCCTACTGGGGAAAAGAATTCTTTAGAGTGAGGGGGAGGGAAGATACCTGGCCATTGACCAATGACAAGACCGAATGTGACGTCACTCACTATCAGGAAAGGAGCTGGCAGCTGCTCACTCCAACCTAACGAATGACAGTAATCATTGTAGATTAGTCTCACTAGTGCCTGGGTTAAAAAAAAGTTCACAAACATTCATGAAGGTTTTGTACAGTGATACTTGGGAATAGAAACCTCTTCAAAACTCTTTAAGCACGTGTGTGTGTGTGTGTGTGTGTGTGTGTGTATGTGTGTGTGTGTTGTGCATGTGTGCATGCAGCTGTATGAGTATTTGTGTGCATGTTTATGTGGAGGCCAGAGGTCTATATCAGGTGTCTTCCTTGATATATTTCCTAACCTTTACTTCTTAAAAGTCTCATTCTTATTTATGTGTGCAGGTGCCTGCTGTAGAGGCCAGAAAAAGACATCAGATTCCCCAAAAGTTACAAGTAGTTGCGAGCTGCCTGATATGAGTGCTGGGAAGAACCCCTGCCAACTGCAAGAGCAGCAAGTACTCTCAACTAATGAGCCATTTCTCCAAGGCCCAAACTCCTCAGGGTTTTTACTTTTGGACGCAGGGTTTCTCACTGAATCTGAAACTCACCAATTAAGATAGAATGCTTGGCTAGTAAACTCTGAGAAAGCATTTGTCTCCACTTTTCCAATGTGGGGATTATGGACACTTACAGCCAGATCAACAGTTTTATGGGGATGTTACAGATTGAACTAGGTCCTTTTGCTAGTGAAGTATTTGAATTATCCAAATCATGCCTAGCCATCAATGAAAAGCAAAGCCTGAGATTGCAGAGAGGGCTAAGTGGGCAAGTGCTTGCTATAGAAGCATAAGGACCTAAGTTTGGATCCCCAACACTCATCAATCAATCAATCAATCAATCAACCAACCAACCAATAAATAAATAAATAAAAGCTGGATATGGTGGCAATGTACTTATTACCCCAACACTGAAGAAATGGAAACAAGAGGATTTCTGGAGCTCATTGGGCATTTAGTCTAGCCAATTGTGATCCCTGAATTCAGTGAGAGACCTTGCCTCAAAAAATAAGATGAAGACCAATGGATAGGACATCAGCATTGGGCTCCTACATACTCACACACACATAAATAAACACACACACACACACACATACACACACACAAATACAACAAAACTAACTGTAAACCAAACCCAAAACAGAATGTTTTGAAGCATAAGAGAACACAAATAAAGGAGATCACCTTTGAGCATTTCTAGAATATTCCAGACCACCCAGTTCATTGCTGTCTTTCACAACTTTATGTCTAAGACACCATGACAATGAATAATATGAGAATTCTGTAAAAAAAAAAACTAACAGATTTTTAAAAATTGTAATTTGTAGGACTCATCTTCAAAGTAATTATGTTTTTGTTTGAAAAAAACGGGAGTTCTTTCTCACACCAATATCTTTTCTTACTCAGAAAAATGAGAAGCAGGAGCAAAAATAGGTTGAGCCAGAAACTGCTCTAAATGGCAATTAAAAATGGATCCATAGCAGGGAGTGTGAAGTTAAAAAATGAGTGGAAGTTCAGAACTACTGCCTAGAGAATAATGCTGCCCATAGTGGGAAACCTTTGCATGCCAACCAATTTAATAAAGACAATCCCCCACAGATATGCCCACAGTACAACCTGATGTAACCAACCCCTCATTGAGATTCTTTTCCCAGAGGATTCTAGGTTTTATTAAGTTGATGACTCAAATTAGTCATCACAATGTTTGATTCTTAATTTTTTTCTCTATCCATTTTCTCTTCTACTCATGCTACTGTTGTGTGAATTTTTCCTAGAGAGGCAAATATATGCTCTTCCACATATGGAACATCAACAACAAAGCAAGGAAACTATTACTTCTGTCATGGAAGCCAATGAGTTTAATTAGGATACCTTACAGGAGCATGGATGAAGAGTTATTTAGAATGTGGACAACATACCAGAAGCTACACCACTAAAGAAAATGTCTCTCCCAACAACTATTAACTGTTTAGAAATCCCTTGAGAGTGGTAGGACATCATTAGCTCCCCCAGCAACTGTTAACTGCCTATAGACTCTGAAGATAGATTGGGTTTTGTGAGTCCCTAATTCTTGAAAGAGATGGGGCTTCATGAACTTCCCCTTCACCCTAACAGCTGTTAATTTTTTATGTATCCTCAAGGATGTGCAAGATCTCACGAGCCCATCTCCTTTTGAAGAAGGACAGTATTAGGTCAAATCTTTTGCAGGTCTTATCTGGTCCATCACAGCTACTGAGAGTTCAAAAGCACAATAGCCATGTCATGTATAGAGGAGAGAGTTCCACAACAGCTATTCAAAATATGATCCACTGCTAAAATTACAGTTCTGTGAAAGAGCCCTGCCTAGTATTTGCAAAACCCTGGATTTTGTCTCCAATTTTACTAAGTCTATAAACTAACCAACCAGGCAATCAATCAACCAATACAAACCAAAGCCAGTGTTTAGCAGTATCTGGTAGGTGTTTAGTCCAAGTCATTGGTGGTATTCCTCCCACATGAGGTCACAATGACTGGGCAAGATTGTGCCCTTTATTTTGCCAGGTCATTCTTTTGTACATTCATGTTTGAAAAAATCTTTTGTAGACCATAATTCAACATTTTCCAAGCTTAAAGTGTTGATTCATTATTTTGCAGCTGAGCAGGGTGTGTAATCCAAGCATTAAATCTTTTCCTTCATTTGTTTAATAATGTAGGCCATTTCACTGTCTGGAAAATATTGAGTTAGTGAAGAAGCGAAGCATAGGTCTGTTTCTAATTTGAACCATCAGAAATTATCATTATCTTATACATTACATGTCCAAGGGACATTGATAGATACTGACTTTATTATCTTCTATTGCACTGAAATAATTAATGTTAATTGTCAACTTTACATTATCTCAAATCCTCTAGAAAATGGGCCTCAGGAGACACCTCTTGGAATTATCTTTATTGCATTACTGGATGAGAAGCCCTTTCCACTGTAGGTGGTACCATCCCATAGGCTGGGGTCCTGGAGGGTATAAGTGGAGAAAGAGAATCTAAGCAGTGTGCACATAGTACTCTTTCTCTGTTCCTGATTACAGATGTGCCATGATGTGACCAGATGTTCCAGCTCTTGCTGATGTAACTTCCCCATGGTGAGCTAAAATAAATCGTTTCTTCCTTAATTTCCAGTGTATGTATGTTGTCGCAGCAGCAGAAAGAAAACTAGAATATCCACGTTTCTTACCATCACTGCGATGTTTCTAACCACTGTTGACTGTGTACCTGAAGCCCGAAGCACAGAGACTTGCTTTGTAAACATGAGAAGACTCTACTGAACTTGCCCGAAATATCTATTTCTTTTATACCTTCTAACTTCCACTCATTTTTTAACTTCACACTCCCTGCTGTGGATCCATTTTTAATTGCCATTTAGAGCAGTTTCTGGCTCAACCTATTTTTGCTCCTGCTTCTCATTTTTCTGAGTAATCCTTCAAAGCTAATGTTGTGAATGTTTGCTACTTTATCCACTAATATCTTAGGACTTCATGGTTCCTTTTGCACACTTTGTCTTCAGCCCAGCCGTGAGGCATGGAAAAGACAAAGACAGGCCTCAGTGTTGCCACCCAGATGCCAAGATTTCCTACAGAAGGCAGCCATCACCATGACAACCATCACCATGGTAACTATCACTGTGGTAACTGTCACCATGTTGCTTGCAGTTCATGTCTTTTCATACCCCTATTTTGGCACCATTGGGTCTGCCAACCTGCTGACTTGTCCACTTTCCTGTCCTTCCTCTAGTCACATGCTACTCCATCCTGGTGGTGGCTAGATTCTGCATGGACTTATTTTCATCCTTGCTCTGCACGCATGCTTAAGAACCGTGTTTCTTCCTTCTTCTGCCCCATGGACCCCAGAAAGGAACTCAACTTTCCTATCCACCAGTCAAACACAGCTGTTGACGGCCACACAACAGTGTCAATAGGCTTAGTCTAGACTGGCTTTGACAAGTGAAACCTCAGCAGTGTGCGGCACTCCATTTCATCTCCACCCTCAATTTTCTACGGTCCTCCAACCTCTGATGGCCGTTCCCATCTCCTCTGACTTATTGGGCCTTATTTTTTTTTCCTGAGAAAATAAAGAGAATAGACGCCCATCACTCATCATGCCAACTTCTAGTGTACCAGCTGGCAGTGTCATGTACACAATTTTTACCTTGCCTCCTCATAGAGTGAACAAAATAATCTTGCACACTCTCTCTCTGCCATGGTGCTTACATCTCCTCCAATGGCTTTCTCTCTCCTTTCGGAGTCAGTGCTATCATCATTTGCTGATGCTATCTCAGGGCACCCATTAGAAAATACTTTCACTGGAACCTGTCCTCTTCTTCATTTGCTGCCTCCTATACCCATATATTTTCTCCCTTTCATGACTAAATTCCTCTACAATTGATGCATTTTCTGACTCTACTTACTAATGCCACAGCTTTTTTTTCAACCCACAACACTCAGGGTTTTTGCTGTCAAACTCTGCGAAGACTTCTCTACATTAAGTAGGCCCATACTCCTCTTTCTGCCAGGTCTAAGGTCCAGCGTTGTGTATGACAGTCTCTCTCTCCTTGTCATAAGTGGTACTTCTCTAAAACCCTGGTCTTCATGGTCCCTTGGTTCCTCAGTGATGTGATGATTAGTCTTGATTGAATGGGCAGATATTTAGGATGTTAGAAAGACAAACTTCTGGGTGTGCCTACGAGAGTGTTGTCAGAAAGGATAAACTGAAAAGATATATTTGCCCTAAATATGAATGTCTATATTCTATAGGCTGAGGACTAGAGGGACTAAAGGGAGAAAAGAAAGAAGTCTTCTAATATAAATGTATTCTCTTTCTTTCCCCCTTCCTCCTTTACCCTCCGCTTTTTCATGCCCTTCTCTCTCCTTCCTCCCTCTCCCCTTCACTATCCCACTTTCCCCTCTTTCTTCCCTCTTCCTACTTCTCCTCACTCTCCTCTTAACTATCCCCTCTTCTTCCCTTTCCTCCCTCAGTCCCTCTCCCCTGCTTCTCTGTGTAAATGAATGAATGAATGAATGAATGAATGAATGAGTTTCAGAGTCCATTGGTCATAACTTTATATTACTTTGAGGTCTGGTAAGAATATTTGATCAACTCTATATCAAAACAAGTGTTCTGACCAATGGGAGGTCAGTCTTCTCACAGGGAAAACTAAAGCAAAATTCTTTAAATAAAGACAGCCTCCTATAGAAAAGCTGTGGGATTGGGCTTTTAAGTTGATCTTGGCCTGACCCCCCACTCCTTACCTCATCCAGCACAAGCTTGTCCGGCCTTAGATACATTTACACATCCTGCCTTAATTTGATTAGCGACAGATGCTATTATCTGAGGAAATCTAAATTGCCTCTTCCTGTGCTAATGAACTACTGTACCAAGTACACGGGGATTTGAGAGCAAGATAGATTTATTAATGAGTGCCTAATTAAAGGGACAGTTACCGAGTTCTGGGGGAGACGGAGAGCATGTTTCCATTTCTTATAAAGACTGATTCTTTCTCGTGACAAAATGAAAATGTTTTACATCTGGTTAAGATTCTTAAATGTCACAATTTAGAGGCTGAATGAAGAGTTGGGTTTAATCAGATGAAATGGAATATGCCAGTCTCCCCCTGGTTAAGAATGGGGGCCATCAGCCTTTCTATCACAAGTGCCCCAGCCTCCCTCACATGAAGCCCTGCTGCTACATCTTTTTATCTAATGATGCTCTGATCATCCAGGCCTGAAACTCGTGACTTTCTCCATGCTATAACAGAAGCACAGAAGTGATCATCAGACAGTCTGCCCCATGCTTGGTATATGGTGTGGACACAAGGTATTTGTTTCTGATGTTCCTGAGATTAGCATTTATTTGTTTTCTTGACACAGAGTCTTGTGTATCCCAGGCTAACCTTCAACATATCATGCAGTCAAAGATGACCTTGTATTTCTGATCCTTCTGTCTCTCCCTCCTCCTAAGTGCCATGATTACAAGAACAGACAATGAGCCAGGTGGTGGTGGCGCACACCTTTAATCCCAGCACTCAGGAGGCAGAGGCAGGTAGATCTCTGTGAGTTCAAGGCCAGCCTGGTCTACAAGAGCTACTTCCAGGTCAGGCTCCAATGCTATAGGGCAACCCTGTCTCGAAAAACCAAAAAACAAACAAAAACCAAGAATAGACAACGATGCTCAGTTTATGTTGTGCTGGGATGGAACTCAAGGCTTTGTGCATGCTGGGCAAGTGTTCTACCAACTGAGCCCCATCCTTAGCCCTACCAGGCATGCATTACCCTTCTTTGTTACAAACTGCCCCCTTGCTACTCCTCACAGTAGAAATAGAAAAACACCTACTATGGTTTGAGGTATTGGATGCTGCCTGTTCTAGTTTGTTTTTATGTTGCTATAACAACTATCATGACCAAAAACACTTGGGGATAAAGGATTTATTTGGGTTGCACTTTGAGGTTATAGTCTATCACTGAAGGAAGTAAGGGTAGGAATCAAGGTTGAAATCTGGAGGCAGAAACCATAAAGGAATGCTTCTTAGAGCCTGCTCTCTCTGGCTAGTGCCAGCCAATCATCTTCTCCAAATCAGGAGGACCTGCTCAGGGGCAGCGCTACCCACATTGGTCTGGGCACTCCCATGTCAATCAACAATCAAGACAATTCCCTTTAGACACGGCTTCAGACCCATCTGATCTATCCAGCACATCAGCTGAGACTCTCTTTTACCAATGACTCTGTTATTTTGTCAAGCTGACAAAAAAAAACCCCAGAAAATCTAACTAGTCTACTTTCCCAGAGGCTTGGTATCTAAATGATAACATGGTAGAGACTTCAAGAAATGAGATCTGGGAAGAGATCTTTTGACTAGCATGGGCATGTCTTCAAAGAGGTAGAAGGACTCTGGCCTCGTTGTCTTCGTCTCACCTGCTCTTGGCTGTGACTGGACAGGCTTCTCTATCATATACTCTGACCACAATGTGCTCTATCACCACAGATCGTCAATCATGGAACCAATTCATCATGGATGATAACACCACAAATGATGAGCCAAATAAACGGCTTTCCCCTATGTATCTATTACCTTGTGTATTTTTGCTATCCTTACAGAAAGGTGGAAACTATGGTATTTTTATCACCACCATATCAATACACTCTCTAGTGTGAGAACACAAATTGACTGGAGTGGCAAGAGCACATACTGGGTGCTCACTGTATTTAGACGGCATTTAGCATAAAGGCTACGTCTAAGTTTCTTCTTTGGTAATTGTCATATAACATCCCCAATAAAGGCATCTTCTAGGGAAAGGGGTTTATTTTAGCTCACGGTTTGAGGACCACAGCCCATCATGTCAGGGTAGCAGGAGCATGGGGCAGCCGGCTCACACTGCACCAACAATCAGGAAACAGAAAGAGATTACTTCTGGTGCTCAGCTGGCTAATTCATTAATTATCTCCAGAACCTCAGCCCTAATAGTGGTGCTGCCCATAAGTTAGGTATTAACACTACCCTGAGAACTCCCTCACAGGTGAGCCCTGAGGCTTGTCCCCCTACATGATTCATGTATTGTATCAAGTTGTCGGTCACTATGAAAACACAGATGATCAGTTATGCTCATGAGCGAGAGGTTTGGCTTGTAGATACAAGTGGATTTCACGACCTCTAAATGTCTGTGACAGAGTGCATGAAACAGGAAGACAGGAGTGCTTACATAGGAGAAGACAATGGAAATAGATGAGTTCTGAGCTTTCTTTCCTGTTTCTTTCCTGTTTCCGTAATAAAATACTCTGACAGAAGCAACTTAAGGGGAAAGGGTTTATTCGGCTCACCATTCCAGGCTATAGCCCATCATTGTCATAGTCATCTTACCTCCACAGATAGAGCAGAAAGAACAGAATTAATGCCGTGAATTAATGTAGGCACGCTAGTGTTCAGCTCGCTTCCTCCTTTCTCATCGAATTCCAGATCCCCAGCCTAGGGAATAGTGCCACCCATAGTGGGCATGTCTTCCCACTAATGCAAGACAGTACCCCATGGGCCAAACTAATCTAGAAAATCGCTTATTGTGACAGCCTAGGTGATTCTAGAGTGTGCCAAGTCAACAATTAAAATTTCCCTAAGTGATATCTCTAGTTCCAATATCTGCCTTCTTGATCACCATATCTTAGATACCCAGCTTAAAGCCCTGTCCTGGAACAGGCGTATCCCCTAAAGATAGAAAGATAAAGAATCAAACACAAATGAGAGCTACTACTCACATCCCTCACTCTGATTTCCCTTTTCTCTTAGGTCCATAGCCAGAAGCTTTGGACTTCTTCCACCTGACTCCCACCAGCTACAATTGGGTTATGTAGATTAATTTTGAGTTCCAGACTACTATGTGGATTGCTCTCTTCTCTTGGACTTTTTCTCGCCTTATTTGATACTATAAAACACAGGGATTTTGTGTTCCCACTTGCCAGCTAAAGGGACTCTTGCAAATGGGTATATTTTCCCAGACTACACAATAGGCTTAATTGCATGGGTTTGCAGTCTAAGCAGAGGTCGTTTGATGACTAGCTGTTTTGTATCATGAAAGTGCACATTAATTATTTAAAAGATGGACTTATAATTATTGTAAGCCTTAAGTAATTACCTATAATTTTGGCAAGGGTTAGAAAAACTGATAGTCTAGCAAATTCAGGTTTTAGTCATTAGTAAGATCATAATTACATTTAAATTGCAAAATGAAAATTATGCAATTTATCTCCCCAATAATGCATAAACATTAGAGTGATTGTGGGTTTTAATGGACGATAAAAACTGGAGCCACGATGGGCAGTCAGGGGCAATTTAAGTCCCTGGCTATTATTTTATATTTTAACTGCCTCTTCCATTGCATGGCCCTGTCCACGCCTATTCGGATTATCCCTGGGGCTATAGCATTGCTCTCAACAGGAAAGCAATAAGTTCTTTGAAAGATAGGAAGGAACTGCAGTGAAATGGATGAAGCAGGATATACCCAAAGGGACAGAAAAAGATCTCTCTTTGCATGATGTGAACGAAGGAAAGGGATCAAGGGAAGAACTACAAGAGGGTATCAAATCCTCCATACTTCAACACTCATCTAAATTGCCCCACCCATTTTACAGATGAGGAAACGGAGACTCACAGAGTAGATGGGGCTTGCGTGTATCATCTGATAGTCTGCATTTCTATTTTCATGCGCTTAGAGACAAGACTTATTCAGCAGCACATAAGAAGAACTTACATGGGCTTGAGGAGGGTTGGGGAGATGGTATAGTGGGAAAAAAAAAACTTGCTGTCATGATCTAACTATGGATCCTCCAGGACCAACATAAAAGTCAGACATGGTAGCAAGCATGTACAAAATACCACTGTTCCTACAGAAGGATGGGGGCAGAGGCAAGAGACTCTCCGGGAGGTCACAAACCACTTAGCTTGGAGACCAGGTCAACAAACAAGAAGAAAGTTTGTCTCAAGCATGTTGAAAGGTGAAGAGCAACACAGTAAGTTATCCTCTGAACTCCATGTGCGCATAAACACTCATACACACATTTGCACACACTCTCTTATGCCATCATTTATGAACCACTCACTTCATTGTTGATTATCCTACTGCAAAGGAAGCAAAGGTTATGGAAACATATAACACAGGTCTGGGGAGATGGCTTGATGGGTAAAAGGACCTGAATTCAAATCTCCTGCACTCACACACAAAATGCTGGGCATGACAATGTGTACATATAACCTCAGTACTGCGGCAAGAAACAAGAGGCTCCCTAGGGTTAGCTGGCTACCTGCCTAGCTCCAAGTTCAGTGAATAACCCTTTCTCAACGGAATTAAGGAGGCACTTGACAGAGTAGGAGACTCAATATTTCTTCTGTGTCCACATGGGGACATGCAGCAATCTACAGATGTACACACAACACATGTTCACTCCTTCCCAGTCCTCTTTCTCTCTCTCTCTCTCTTTCTCTTTCAAATAAACAAAGGTAATAGCGTTCCTCTACTCAAGGATTTTATAGTCCCACAAAGGGATTCAGCAAAAGAAATGGCAAACAAACCAGACAAACCTATTCATAATCACTGAACAAGTCCCATAGTTCAAAGTGTTGCTGTGATATTATGACTTCTCTGTCCGAGGGTCATAAGAGAAGTCCAGGTACTGACAAAGAGATCAATATTTCCTCTTACCTTTATCTGATTATGGAATAATGCCAGATATAAATATTGACTGAGTAAGATGCCATGCTGGGCAGCAGGGCATCCCGAAGAGTAAATCCAGTGTATGCATTGGTCAAGAAAATTTGAGCAATTTGTACAAAAGCAAAGCACTAAGAAAATCTCCAAAAGAGAAGCAAAGTGAATAGATTTAAAGAGACTCAGAACAGGAGGAATATAAAAAACGAGTCTTGCATTTTAAGAAATACCCTTGTGATGGTAAATCTTTTCAGAGTTTATACTATTTATTTATGTATGTGTATGTGTGTGCATGTAAATGTAGCACTTGTAAGGCCAGGAGGGAGAAGCTAGTCACTTGCAGCTAGACTTATGAGTGGTTGTGAACTGCTGGATTTAGGTTCTGAGTGGCAAACTTGCAGTGAGCGCTCTTAACTGCTGAGCTATCTCTCCAGACCCAGTGATGGTCCTTGATTGTCAAATTGACTGGATCTGAAATCAATTAAGAGACGTAACTGTGGGCAGGCCTATCAGATTATTTTAAGAAGGGGGTTATCTGGAAGGAGAAGATTCTCCTCTCAGAGTTTATGGTACCTTCTGATAGGTTGCTAGATTAAAAGGCGGATGAGGGAAAAGTTGCTGGCCTTGCTACCTTTCACTTTGTGCAGCCATTGGAATACTTGCCAATTCAAGCATGAGGGCTTAAGTTGGATCCCATGACCCCTGCAAGTGATGCATGGGAGAGGCTGTCCGCCTGCAATTCCAACTCTGGAAAGTGGAGACAGGAGATTTCTGAACCAAGCTGTTTAGCAAGCCAAGCCATGTCTCCCAGCTCTGGGGTGCATCTATGATGAAGGTGGAGGAGTGATGATGGAGGATGACCCCCCCAACGTCAGCCTCAGGCCTCCACAAGCCCATGCAGCTGTTAGTATGCAACAACAACATAGCCATGCAGACACATACAAACTAGAGAGAAGGTTCCCACTGGCTGGAAAGACTTCCCAGATACAGGCTGAGTCGTCAAACAGTGGACATCTGGATGCTGGAGGGACGGAGAATCTGCTAACTGCTCAGGTCATGAAGAAGGTGTCTCAGCAATCTCAGTAGGGGTCATGGGATCCAACTTAAGCCCTCATGCTTGAATTGGCAAGTATTCCAATGGCTGAGCCATCTCTACAGTTCCTCCTTCACTACCCCAACCCTGTCTTTCCCTCCCTCCCTCCCTCCCTCCCTCCCTCCCTCCCTCCCTCCCTCCGTCCCTCCCTCCCTACCCCCCCCTTTCTCTCTCTCTCTCTCTCTCTCTCTCTCTCTCGCTCTCTCTCACACACACACACACACACACACACACACACACACACACACACTTTCCATTCTTCTAGGGAATCATTTCTAATATAACCCTGAAAGAACTAATGGTTAGAGAAATAGAATGCAGAATGGCAGTTCTGAATGTAAGTCACAATAGGACTGAAATAGGAGATGTGTTGAATCTGCATGTGATGTTTTAGACTGTGGAGTATTGGCTCCTCGGATGACAGCACCATATAGCAATTTCCAGAAGCTTGTTCTGTTAACTTCTCTATGCGATGATGCCATGAACAGAACCATTTAGGCGATCCTCTAGTAACAGGGTTTCCCTGAATTCACAGTGGCTCAGAGGAGACCTCTGTAGGTATTGCTACTCTGCAGATTTTTTCATTCTAGTTTGCTGATTTTATTCCCATCATATTGCCTCCCCTGATAGGAAATCAGAAACCCACTTTGCAGTTATCACCCCTTGTGGGTTTCCACCAAAGAGAAACAGATTCTGTTACTGTGCAGGAATAATACAGAGCCCAAATCAGGGCCCATCAGGGCACCAGTGAGCCTGGGCAGAGAGAGGCGGATGAGCAAAAACACATAATTTAGGAGAGCATGGAAGGCAGTTCTGTGTCTGTGTGTTCAGGGGCGGAAATGTGGACACAGGCATGCCATGATATGTGTGCAGTCAGAAGACAATCTTGGGTATCAGTTTTCCTTGTTTTCCTAGTTTGAGGCAAGCCCTCCCTCCCCTCTCCCTGTCTTCCTGCTTCCCCCGTCCCTCTCTCCCTTGCTGATGTGTACCGTAAACTAGCTGGCTTGGAAGCCCCTAGAACCATGGTTCTCAACCTCTCTAATGCTGCCACCCTTTAATACAGTCCCTCATGTAGTGGTGACCCCCAACCATAAAATTTTTATTGCTGCTCCTTACTGTAACTTGGCTACTGTTATTAATCATAATAGAAATATGTGATATCTCCAATGGTCTTAGGCAACCCCTATGACATGATCGTTTGACCTCCAAAGGGGTCGCAATGCACAGGTTGAGAGCCAACGCTCTAGAATCACCCCCTTGTCTTCACCCCCCCATCTCACATTTGGGGAAAGGCTATTATAGAGGTGCACTACAGAGTCTGGCTTTTTACAGCAATTCAAAGAATCCAAACTACTGTCACGCTTGCACAGCGAGTCTTCGCCTACTGAGCTATACCTCTGTCCTTAAAAGAAGTTCTCTTCTTTTCGAAAGATGTACCTTTTATTTATGAGTGTGTGACTGCCTGTGTGTGTGTGTGTGTGTGTGTGTGTGTGTGTGTACATGTGCCTGTGTGTAGGAACACCTTAAGGATCCAGAAGAGTGTTTCAGACACCCTGGAGCTAGAGTTACAGGAGGTTGTGGCTCGCCTGATACAGAGGCTGGTAATTGAAGTCAAGAAGAGTAGTATACCTGATACAGATGCTGGTAATTTAAAGTCATTACACACACACACACACACACACACACACACACACGACTTCCTGGTCTCATGAGCCTCCCCTTGCTTCTGCGAGAGAATGTCTTAGTCGGGAGGGGATGACTCTTTATTAGTGAGCCATCTTTCCACCCACTTGCTGTCAGTTCTTAGCATGACTTTCTTTTCAGCAGGCAAAGTGGCAATCCTTGGACCTGCACTAAATCTGAAACCTGTGATCAGAACACAGCATTTGTCTGCTGGAGGTAGCTTGATTAGGAAACCCAACTACTTCAAGAACAACACTGAAGATAAACGTGAATGAGTGTTTATAAATGACAGCTGGAAGGCTAGGTATTATGGGAGGTACCAAAGAAGTGATATGCCACACCTGCTCTTAGAAGTAATTAATGCACTGAGGATTTATTTCAAAGGTCTTCGATGTACAGCAGTGTTGTGCACTGATAAATCCACCAAATATAACAAATATTAAAGCTAAAAGTTTCTAAAATACATCTAACTTTCAATACAGCATAACTTAACCTAGCCTGCCTTCAAGATGCCTACAGTACTGCCAGGAACCTACAGCTAGGCAAAATCATTTAACACAAAGAGAACTTTATGATAAAGAATTGTAGGTAACTTATTGGACACTCAAATGTTAATGATAAATAGCATCAATGTAATGTTAAAAATCGTGAATGGAATCTTTGTATCTCAGGGGGTGTCTGTGTGCAACAATGAAGAATGTAACTGTCACAAAAAAAATACAGAATAAAGGGCTAAGAGAATTGTTCAGCCGTGGAACACCTGCCTAGAATCCCCTCAGTATCAATCAAAGGAATAGCTTAACATATGCAGGGCCCTGGGTTTATCCTCTCCACCAACAAAATATAAATAGCACAACAGGCTAGAAGAGGGTGTGAGCACTTGGGCTAGAAATATTGACCACTATTTTTAATTAAGGCTTTGGTGTTTAAGCTGAGTCTCAGTGGGTTGGAGCTGTAGCTCAGAGGACTATCCTTGTTTGGGCATGAGGAAGGCACTGCAAACACACACACACACACACACACACACACACACACACACAATTCAATTCTGTTCAAGGGCAAAGCCAAGATAAGAGCCCATGGGCCAGAAGCTTCATAAGTGAAAGAGAACATGTCCAAGCACGAAGCTGGAAGACCATGCTGCGTGTATGGTACTTCCGTAACGACATATCTGCTGAGCAAGGCGAAGAGACATTGCCATCTCAGACTTCTCCTAGGAAGCCATAACTCACACGTCCACTTACTCCAACTAGTGAGCCTAGAACAGATCAGAATAACAGTCTCACTAAAGTTCAATGGGGGAAACAATGGAGGTTTAATGAGTGTAGGTGAGGGGTTACTTCCAAGAGCAGGTGGGGCTCAAATGTCCCTGCATCATTGATAAGCCCACCCAATACAGACAATGAGTCAGGAAAGCAGCATCCCTGGACCACTCTCCATGACTTGCAGACGATGCAACTAATCCAAGAGCATGCATGCTCCCCGCAGCTTGGCCTGGTCTGCCTCCTCCCCCATCAGCTGTTCACTGTTTCTACACCTTGGGGAGCGGCCCTCATGAATCCTGTACGTTTCAGCTTCCCCAGGCATGTAATCTGTGTTTATTTACCGAGAGCCTCTCCATCCTTCCAAGAAGGAGCCTTTCGGTTTGGAGGAAACAAGTCTTCGGCAACAGACATTCCCAGGAAGATGGGAGAGATAGCAAGAGAAAACAGCCTGTTTTCCAGAAGAAAGCGAGAAGAGGGCGGGCCAAGGAAATAACAGAAGCTTCAGCACTGCAGTCATGTCAAGCGGCAGGAAAGGCCAGCTGTCAGATGGTGGAGCCTGGTGAAGGCTAGCCCTCTGGTCTGATCTTTGTGCTCAAGACAGTAATTGGCACCGTTACATTTTGAGCGGATGCTTCTATCTGGTCATTGTATCTGCCTTTCCACCAACCTCTTCATTAAATCAAACCACTGCTGATAAGAATAAAAGGGACTTATCAGAGACAAAAACATGTTTGTGATTTAATCACAGCCATGTAGATAGCATAGATATAAAAATATAAGGTGCTCCCTTCAACAGCATTTTACTGGTTGGAAAATGGCATATTTCATTGTGAGCTCATGCACACACACACACACACACACACACACACACACACACACACAGCCAAGAAACTGATGCTAGGAGTCCACGGCTTCCCTTCCCCCAAAATGTAATGTATCCTGATTACGTCCTCCTGTACAACAGTGGCATCTTGGCTAATCTGTCCATCCAAGGTTGTATATCCTCTCTCTCTCTCTCTCTCTCTCTCTCTCTCTCTCTCTCTCTCTCTCTCTCTCTCTCTCTCTCTCTCTCTCTCCCTCTTTCTCTCTCTCTCTTCCTCCTTCCCTTCCTCACATCCTCAGTATTAAGGATCAATCTCAGGGCTTTTATGCATGACACACAGGGTTCTCACTGAGTTACATGCCAATTCTTCTGATTCTCCTTTAATAAAATATAAACTCTTCCTCTCCTCTCTTTTTCCCACCCCTCTCCTGTTGTCCCCTTCCTTCCCCTCACCTTACCTCATTTCCTCTCCTCTCCTTTCCCCTCTTTTCTCCTTCTCTTCTCTTCTCTTCTCTTTTTCCTTCTTTTCCTTTCCCTTTTTGTTTCTATATATCCCAGGATAGCCTAGAACTCAGCCTTGAAGCCCTGGTCTTCCACCCTAGGCTCTCAAGTGCTTACATGACCAGTGTGCGTCACCATAGCCCAGTGGTCAGTCTCTTGATTATACTTGAACTTAATTCATCTCCTCTATGGTTCCCTCAGCTCAGCAAACATTAGAGGGCTAGGAAAGAACAGTATGGGGACTTTTGTGGGTAGACCCTGGCAAGACGTGTTTTCTAATCAGATTCAGATGTCCTGAGCAGGAATATAGAGACTTCCCTTATGTGACCACTGGAGTTTTCCTCATTAAGACCTTCAGAGGCACTACATGAACATTCTTGGGTATATGGTAGCCTTTGGCAACCAAGAATGTTATTTCCAAGATCAAGGCCACATACAAATATTCCAGGGGCAGTTAAGGTGGCTTAGTAGATAAAGCTGCTTGCTGCTAAGCTTGATGGCATGAGTTCAAACCCCAAGAACCACATCGTGAAAGGAGAGACCTACACACACACACACACACACACATATACACACTATATATAATATGTTATATATTATATATGTTTTATATACATATATAAACAAAAGCCATTCCATCCACACGACTTAGATCTATGGAATGTTATTAAACATAGATTATGATTTGATTATACATATATTGCATGTTTATCATAGAATGCATTGAAATATGCATTCCCCAAACTATAAATAGCTAAAACGGATAAATAAGTAACACAATAAAAGTCTCACACTAGGTGACTAGATAAACGACTCAGTAAAATATCTCTTGCAAGCCTCAAAACTTAAGTTCCATTCCCACAAAGTGGTGGTGCATGCATGTAATCCTGGTGTTGGCAAGGCAGAGTCAGCCGGATTCTTGGAGCTGACTTAGTGGGTCCCAAATCAAATGAGAGTCTCTGTCTCAAAAACCAAGGTAGAGGTTGTGTCTGAATAACAAAGCCGGGTTTGACCTCTGACCTCTGCATGTTCCATGCACGCACACGTGCGTGCACACAACACACACACACACACACACACACACATTTTCACACTAATTTTTCCCTGGGGCTTTGACAGTACTTGGTCACCTATGACTACAAAGAAGTGATTTTCCCATTAACAAATTCCAGGCAGAGAAGCAGGAGACAGAGCACAAAAAATGGGAGGCAAAAACAACTTCTTCTTTTTGATTTTCAACATGGATTTCCTGATTCCCGTTTGCCTGTAGACTTGTCTGGTCTATTTGAGAGCTTACTTCAAAGGAAATCATAAGAACTTGTTGCAAGAGAAATTGAGAGGCTTTCCAATTTCCCAACTTCAATAAATTGCTTCTTGGCCACATCTCTGAAAGTCACTCTGGACAGGAAATTGACAGCAATGGTTCATTTGGGGAGTAGGGGGCATGAAAATATCATTGAGCTAGGACAAAGATATCACCGGGATAGAGAGATACTGCTCCCTACAGCAATAGGTGTCAAGATCCCAAAGCTCCAATATACAAAGAACATGGGAATTACAGTCTAGGAATCAGCCCTTGGGATGCCTGAGCAAGGGGTATACAGCTCCCTAGCTCCCACAAAGCACTGAACTATCTCTTTGAAACTTTAGTTCACTTGCTTATTATTATTTCTTTGTGTACATTATGTATGTCTATGAGTGTTTTCTTGTGCACACCATGGCACATATGTGTAGGTCAGAGTACAACTTGGTGAAGCTAGTTCTTTTTTCCACCTTTATACGGGTTCTGGGGATCAAATTCATGTTGTCAGGCTTGGCCGTGAGCTCCTTTACCCCTGAGCCATCTCACCAACCTGATATAGCATACTTTCAATGAAGACTAAGCTCAGACAGGGTTATATGACAAACAGTATTAATAAGAGTATATTCATGTATACTCTTTTCATTGCTATGACAAGATGCCTGACAAACACAGCTTAAGGAAGGAAAGGTGCTATGGAATAATCATTCTGTACACTGTGAATACATATTACTCTCACTGGTTAATAAAGGACTGGCCAGTAGCTAGGCAGGAAGTATCAGTGGGATAGACAAACTGAAGATTCTGGGAGGAAGAAGGACAGAGTCAGTGCAGTCACCAGGAGAAACAAAAAGAGCAAGTCATGCTGAAAAACAGGTAAACCCATAAGTCACATGACAATACAGAGATTAAAACAGAAATTGGTTAACTTAAGTTGTAAGAGTTAGTTCATAATAAGCCTGAGCTATAGGCCAAATATTTGTATTTAATATTAAGCCTCTATGTCAGTTACTTGGGAACTGGTGGGTGGGACAGAAACTTCTGCCTACAGAAGAGTTTCTTTTGCCTTATGGTTTAAGAAAGGATACAGTCCTCGATGGTAGGGAGGGCATGACAGGACTGTGAAGTGGGGTGGTAACATTGCATCAAGCAGGAGGCAGCAAGCAGAGGAAGTGGTGACTTCTGTCAAAACTAAAGGCCCAGTTCCAGTGACCCAGTTCTCGATATGGGGGTTCAACCCACAGCCCCATGGTTACTCGTGGGCCAGTATAATTCACTGTGTCACAACATCATGCAAAAGAAATATATGCATGCTACTGCAATTTGCCTGCAAGGGTTGGAAATGCCTAGATTTAATGTATAACCCAAGATAATTCCTCAACCAGAGAAGCCCAGTAGGATACTCTGCACCCAAAGGTTCCACAGCCTTTTAAAACAAAATCGCCAGCTGGGAACCAGATGTTTAAACACATAAATCTATGGGAGATATTTTACACTCAAACCACAGCAAATACCACCCTGCTTCTGCCACTCATAAGCTTGTACACTAAGAATATATTCTAGGTGTCCTCTGCTAAGACTACTGTCTAGAGGACTTTCTCATACATTCTCCCAAGATCTCTTATGTCTGACTATTCTTTTGACTCCTGATTCCCATCTCAAGCTCATGTTCCTATCATAACATGCCTGGGTTTTTTGATACACATATGGCCATGTATTCTGTGCACACCCATCCCTACCATCCTTCCTCCTTGTCTGAGTGAAATGATTAGCAGGGGATATCTCCGAATCAGTCTCAGCTTCCAGGTCCCCCTTTTAACCAAGAGCATCAGAGTCACAGTGGTAGTAAGAAAGGTATTTTTCCTGTTTCTGCATCCTTGGTACTAGATCCATGTGTTCCAGCTATGAGAACACAGTTAAGCCGTGGATGCTGGGGCACAGCTTCCTGACAGGCAGCATTGTGTCTGACAGTCTGGCACTGTAATTGAGCCATCCCAGAGCCGGTCCACCAATCTGTGAGGTCAGAAGCCGCTAGATGACAGGATCCGTGGTAAGAGTGGACCACACGGCATCAGCTTATTACCTTTCCTCTCTGCCTGGGGAATGCATCCTTTGGTCAGATGCAATGTCACGCGAGGCAGTGAATAATGCACTCGCTTGACAGATGACAGTACTGGTAGAGCCCTGGGCCAGGAAGCAAAAGTGAAAATCAAACGTAAAGGTCTTTTCCAGTGAGAATAAATAGCAGAGCTTTGTTAAGGGGAAGAGACCAGTGCTAGTTCCAGGTGTCTGGATGGATTTCTTCTGTGCTGTGTGCATGTGCATGCGTGTGTGTGTGTATGCATGCATATATATGTGTGTGTCCACATGCATACATACGTTAGTGAGTGCACATAGCAGACAAAGGTTAACATTGGGTATCTTCCTCCACAGCTGTCCATCTTATGTTTTGAAGCAGAATCTCTCAGTACACCTAGAAAGTTCCTACTTGGCTAGATGGGGTAGTTAGCGAACCCCAGGAATCCACCTGTCTCTGCATCCCCAATGCTGCTTCACACTCGACTATTTTACACTGGTTCTGGGGGACTGAGCTAAGGCTCTCCTACATGCAGATCAAATGTTATATCTACTTCTCTACCCCCCTCAGTGCCCATGTTGAACACGGCCCTGCAAACAAAACAGCCACTGTCTTCATCAGATAAGCTGTGCCTGCTTGCAACAGACAAACATAGCAAATCAAGTTGTTGACATTCCCTCAGAGAAGGAGTGGGTGGGGAAGTCATTGGACCCCTACTTGAGTTTCTAGCCATTTCTCCATTTTGTATGTAGCCCTGCCATAATTGCAAATGGCCTCTGGATCTGGGAAAGCCTATAATATACAGTCTTGGGAGGTTACCTAAAGAGGGCTCCATCTACGAGACTGTGGGAAAGGCATACATAATCCATGCCAGGCAAAGATTTCTCAGTATGGCTTCTTTCAGCTCTACCATGTTCCTGCCAGGAATACCTTACCCAGGCTCTGTCAGGAAGCCCAATACACTCATTGGTTCCCCAGGATGAACTGTCATGAAATCGTACTTTGCTTCATCACTGAGGCTTTGTAAGGAGGGAATAGATGTTGTTTACACCTCCACAGGGAAGGAATTCTTAAAACACTTGGCATGAACCCCTGGAGGGAGGCTGTCCTACAAGTGATGCTTCCTGACTGGTGCACAGTAATCTCCCAGGAGTCTGGGGTGGGGTGGCTTAGACTCCTAGCAATAGGTAGACTGAACTGGTCGTCTGTGAACAGATTGGGGCCTGGCCCAATTGTCATCAGAGAGGTGTCATCCAGCGACGGATGGAGGCAGATGCAGAGACCCACAGCCAAACATTAGGCTGAGTTTGGAATCCTGCAGAGGAGGAGGAAAAGGAGTGTGCAGAGGGGTGAAGGACACCACAGGAAGGCTCACACAATCAACTAACCTGGGCTCATAGGGGTACACAGAGACTCAACTGACAACCACGGAGTCTGCATGGGACTGACCTAGGTACTATGCATGCATGTTACAGTTGTATAGCTTGGTCCTCTTGTGGGACTTCTAACAGTGGGAACAGGGGTGGTCTCTGTCTCTTTTCCCAGCTTTTGGGACTCTACTCCTTATTCTGGGTCACCTTGTCCAGCCTTAATACATGGGGAGGTGCTTAGTCTTACTGCAACTTGATATGCCATGGTTAATTGATACTCATGGGAGACCTGCCCTTTCCTGAATGAAAATGGAAGAGGAGGGGAAGAGGAGCAAGAGGTAGGATGGGGGGTCCTGGAAGAGGAAGGAGGGGGGGCTACATCTGGGATGTAAAATAAATAGATGAATTTTTTTAATATTTATTTATTTATTGTGTATACAATATTCTGTCTGTGTGTATGTCTGCAGGCCAGAAGAGGGCAGCAGACCCCATTACAGATGGCTGTGAGCCACCATGTGGTTGCTGGGAATTGAACTCAGGACCTTTGGAAGAGCAGGCAATGCTCTTAACCACTGAGCCATCTCTCCAGCCCCAATAGATGAATTTTTTAAAAACCAAGTGGTGCTTCCTTAGATGTAGGTTGATTAGCAATGTCAGCATGCTGGTCACTCAAGAGTAATGGTTCTAAACCTGTAGACTGTGATCCCTTTGCGCAGCAGGGACAGGGGTGTATCAAACAACCCTTGACAGAAGTTACATAAGATTCATCTGCATATCAGGTATTTACATTATAATTCACAACAGTAACAAAATTACATTTATGAAGTAGCAATAGTAGCATTGCCCACACACGTACACACAGATAATGAATAAACAACCACAATGAAAAATCAGAAGCTAAGGTGACGTTCTCACCCTCTGTAACCCTTTACTGAAGCGCTAGAATCAAGATCGAGTTCTTCCTTTTTCCACCTGGTACTTCTTTCCACTGGCACCCCACTAGCTCACCAGTGCAGATTTCTCTATCTGCTTCAAAGTGCCTGTGTCCTCAGTAGCCTGGCTGACCCACAGGGGCTGCATCATTCTCCATTGTTATGGCTTAAGTAGGGAGTGTTTCCCATTGGCTCCTTTATTCAACGCTAGTTCCCGCAAGATGCTACTCTGAGGAGGTGGGAGAAACACACACGTGTGCAGGAGTGAGCACTTGTTTGCACACATGTAGTGGCCAGGAGAGGATGTAAGGGGTTCTTCTCTATCTCTTACTGCCTGATTCTTTTGAGATGGAGTCTCTCACCGAGTCTGGAGCCAGGCTGACAACCCTCAAGTCCCAGTGATGCTTCCACTACAATAATGAAGTTACAGCCACACATGGGGCCATGTTTGGCATTTGGTGTGAGTGCTGGGGATTTAAACTCAGCAATCATTAAACAGCAATCGTCCTTAGCCACTGAGTCATCTCCTCAGCCTTGCTTCCCTCTTTAAGGACCTTCCCAACAACAGCATAACATTAGATTCTAGAAACCCAATTTTTGATTGGGAAGAAATCTGCCATCCCCCTGCTGCAGCCTCTGCCTCAAGTTATTGAATTTCCAGACATAGTAGAATCATATCAAGGGCTGCCACAAAATGAAAAAAAAAGGAAAAAGCTCATAAATGCCTGTGCTCGGCCCGTGGCAGGTTTTCATTAGGTCTTAATGAAGCCTGGGTCTGCAATCCCTGAGGCCCTCTTTAATTTCCACTTGATCTGGGCTCAGCCAGCTCCTTAGCCCTGAGTATCCCCAGAGGACACCAATAATTCTTGGTCTCACGTATCAGAACCAGAACTCAAGGCTTGAGCTGGGAACAAAGAAGGGGCATTGATTAATTGTCGAAAGACCTAGAATGATTCCGAAGAGACGCTGTGGAAGAGCGTGTGTGAATACTCACCTGCATGCACCAAACATACCACACATACACAGCACATGCACACAGAACACACAGCACACACACATACACCACACACAGCACACACAGCACACACACATACACCACACATAGAACACACAGCATGCACACAATACACATATGTAACATGCTTCACAAAATACAACACATATAACACATACAACACATACAAAATACATATGCACAATGCACACACAACAACACACAGGCACACAAAATAATGTACCCTTAAAGGGCATGTTCCTAATGACAACTAGGCTCCACCTTCAGAAGGTTCTACTGTCTCCATATAGCCCACTTAGCTCTAAATCCCTTGAGGATTAATGCACTGATGACATCAGAGCTCCCATGAGCCAAACGCCTGTTTAAAGCCCCCACCTCTGTACACTGTTCCACTGAAGACCAAGATTTAGTATTTAGTATTCTGGGGGAGAAAGGCATTTAAGGTTCCATTCTGATAGCCCTTCATGCTCATCTCTATCTGCAGGGGTGCTGCAGATATATGCATGCATATATACACATGCATGTGTGCACAGACACTCACACAAGTTGAGGACAGAGGAGGATGAATGTTAGGTGTTCTGCTCTGTCACCCTCCACCTTATTCCCTTGAGACGGGGTCTCTTACTGAACCTAAAGCTAGGCTGGCAGCCAGCAAGCCTCACTGGTTCTTGTTCTTTCCCCTCGTGCTGGGGTGACAGGTGCACATTTACGTGTATGGGGGTACTTAGAGTTCAGTTAGCAGCAGTGCAGGACCGCCGTGCTGTACTGTGCATTCATGTTTGCTAGGCTAGATGAGGGCACAGCAGTTCCCATTTAGAGTGCTTCTCCACTTGGCTCCACTGTATGGAGCAGCCATCGTGGGTCTGAGGCACCGTGGCCACTCTAACCACTGCTGGATGCTCTAGCTGAACATATGCCTGCTTTCTAAGCGTGAGTCTCACCGGCCCCATACACATGGGTCTAGCTGCCACTAGCAATATTACACACTTGCTTGCCGTTGACAGCATTTTCAGATGCTAATAAGAATTAATAATTCATGTGCCGTAATCTGCCCTGTGTTTTTTTTTTTTCCCCTTCCTCTTTACTGGTCCCCAGAGGACACAGTAAACCATAAGCAATACTTCTTGAGGCTGAGGGCAGGCATCTCTGGAGCCTCTGGACCCACTGAATGTGGAGAAGGTGACAGAGGTGGACATCACAAGTCTCTCATTCCGGAAGTCCTTCATTTTCAGTGCTGGCAGCTGAGAACCTGCTTGGGGAGGGGCACCCATGCCAGCACTGACAAGGGTTCCCTATCACTGAACATTTCTGTCTTTTCTGACCTTCTGCCTTGATGGTTTAAAAGAAGACACCCTGCGATTGCTTCTGGACTTTGTCAACCCTGAGCAAACTCTCCCCAGGTGATGAGGCCCAGCAAGACCACAGGGGCTTTTCCTATTTAGGCTAATGTCGGTGTCACCCTGGAGCCGGGAGGAATTTTCCAAGTGACTAATTTGTACTCCACTAGGAGACATGAGTGATGAGCGGTGCTATTTTAAGCTTTCTAAACGGGAGCACTGCTTTGGGGTCCTAGATGCTCTCAAGTTCTTATCTGGCATTACTGCTGCATTGCTGAGCGATAAGTTCTGGGGCTCCCATTTAATCCAACAAGTATCTATCATGTACCTGCTGCAGGCCGGGCTCTGAGCTAAGTAAGTGCTTCAGAGGGGCGGTATAAAGATGAATGGTTCATTTACTCATTCGCTCATCCATCCAATCATTCACCCAGCAAGCTCTTCTGAGCACCCAGCGTTAACTGAGTCCTTCCAAGTGCTGTCAATGGATCTGCATGCCAAGGATGAATTGTATGTTACTTTTCTCGTTGCTGTGAGCAAATACATACACATGCTGCAGCTTGATGGAGACCCCCCCAAATTTTCATATGTGTGTGTGTGTGTTATACATACATGTTTGAATATGTGCGGGCACATACGTGTGGGAATGTTATTCACTTGTGTCCATGTGCCTGAGGAGGCTGGTATCAGAAATCATTCTCAGTTGCTCCTCTACCTTATCCAGTGAGGTAGGACCTGTCAGTCAAACTCAGAACTCACCTATACTGGATACTTTTCTGTCCAATTGACACAAACTAGAGTTACCTGGAAAGAGGTTATCCTGAGGAATTGCACCCATCAGGCTAGCCTAGGGGCAGTTTCTTGATTAATGATTGGTATAGAATAGAGCCCATTGAGGGCAGTGCCATTCCTAGGCAGATAGGTCTGAGCCATATAAGAAAGGTGGCTAAGCAAACCAGGGGAGAGAAATCTAGTAAGCACCATTCCTCTCTAAGGTGATTTTTGACAGTGTTATCTATAGGGAACAAGGACCTCACCAATATGGCCAGTCTCACTAGCTAGCTGGCTCTGGAGATGCCCTGTCTCCACCTTCTCAGAATGGAACTCCCGAAATCTGAGCAAGCTATGGAGAGTAAGCCAGCAAGCCATGTTCCTACGTGGTCTCTGCTTCAGGTCCTGCCTGCAGATTCCTGCTATGGCTTCCATTGGTGATAGGCTCTAAACTGTAAGCTGAAATAAACCCTTTCCTTCCGGAGTAGCTTTCGTTGATGTTTTATCACAGCACAAAAAGCAAACTAGGTGTGCTGGCTTGTTTTACATCAGCTTGACACAAGCCATGGCCATCTTCGAGGAGGGAACCTCCAATGAGAAAATGCCTGCATCTGTGCTGTAGCCAAGCCTATAGGACATTTTCATAACTAGTGATCAATGGAAAAGGGCCCATCGACTGTGGGTACTACCACACTGGGCTGGGGGTCCTGGGTTCTATAAGAAAGCAGGCTGAATAAGCCATGAGGAGCAAATCAGTAAGCCGCACTCCTCCGTGGCCTCTGCATCAGCTCTTGCCTCCAGGTTCCTGCCCTGACACTCTTTCACGGTGAAGACTGATGTAGAAGCAGACGTCAATGAAACCCTTCCCTCCCCAAGTCACTCTGGTCGTGATGTAAGAGAAACCTTATATATAGCAATAGAAACCTTGAGACACTAGGAGAGTAATTAATGAAACTCTCTGCCCTCCGTGCAGTCTGTGTTCTTTCCAAACATGTCAGAGTTGCACGATTGCTCCGTTTGTCCTGTGCATGTTACTGCTGATGGCTTACCTGCTCCATACCCATATTTTATATCATATGGTTACCTATGCAGAAACACAGCTCTTATCTCTAAGGGTATAGGAAATAGTTAATGCTGGGAGAAAATATGAGAAACCAAGGCCCGGAAACATAGGCTAAAGTTACACTAAACTCATTCCAACATGGAAAGAGTTTCACTGAATGAAGCCGAGGCAGCAACCTGGAGGTGAGCACTGAAGGAGAGACTGTGGAGACACATGGCTTGCTCTCCCTGGTTTACTCAGGTGCCCTTTTTTTTCATACACCCCAGACTCATCTGGTCCAGGGATGGTACCATCCACCCCACAGTGGACTGGGCATTCCCGTATCAATCTTAACTTAAGAAAGTACCCAATAGACATGTTCACAGGCCAGTCTAACAGAAGTAATAGTTCTCTCTTCTCACATGACGCTAGCTTGCATCAAGCTGACAAAAACGGACCAGGATAACTATATCCTCATGCCATCCTACTGGCACGGGACTCAACGGACATCTCTACACATATGACGAGATGGAGATCGTCACATTCACAACTCCCTGTGCCTTTTTACCTTTCAGAATTGAAAGACCACAGTTGGGGTACGCATCAGGATGGAGGACTTGACTAGCTTGTGTAAGGTCCTGATTTCCATCTCTATAATAGAAAAAAAGAAGGGAAGTGCAGGGGAAGGGGACAGGTGGAAAGGTGAGGAGAGGATAGACAGGGGTAGGGAGGAAGGAAGGAAAAGATTACAGATTGGCATGCCCAAGCAATCCAGCTAGGTAAGAAATCCTACTCCTAAACTCTAAACGTATTGTGTGTGTACCTGGAAGACAGGAAGATCTCTGGGCTAGCTAGTGAGCCAGCTTCACCAACACCCAGGTTCAGGTTCAGTGAGAGACCCTATTTCAAGGAAATAATATAGATAATTATAGAGCAGAATGTCTGATATCTTCTGGCCTCTGTGTACACAGCTTCTACACACACACACACACAGAGAGAGAGAGAGAGAGAGAGAGAGAGAGAGAGAGAGAGAGGAGAAAGAGAGGGGGGAGAGAGGAGACCCCATAATGGTTCCTTCCTTCCAAGAGATTAAGGTGCCATTTACCACCTCACTCATTAGTCTCTTGAGTCACATAAAAGTGGATGTCACATGACACAGAGGAGGCATTCACGCCTGCCCAAGAAAAAGGGGCTTTTCCCCCCAATTAAGAGAATATCTAGTTATATCATTGTGCCCGTCACAAAGTAGATGCTCATAAATATTTATGTAGCAAACACATGGCACACAGCCCGTGCCATTTCTCAGACTGGGGAGGCTGGCATGAAAGACTGAATGAACTTGAGAGCCATAAGCTGGCGCGATCTTGGAGTCTGCAGAGTCTGGGGATTCACTAGACAAGGGTCTCAAATTATACCCCCTTTAAAGGCTGATGCCATGGAGAGACATTCATCTCCACCTGCACTTTCCGAGTTTGAAATGGGGGCAATCGCTCTCTGGCTCGTGTAGGTGAGATGCCGAAGTCAGCGTGGCTGCCTCTCGTCTGTGTTGATTTTATAATTGCACGGGTGATTGGGAAAATGAGCCCTCCGTCGTTAATTGCCGGCATCAAATAAAAATGTAAAATACACAAAATATCCTCTCCTCGACTCCAAACCTGACTCCCTTTAGATCGCTTCCTTCACCTTCTGCAAATCATTAGGGACTAATGAAAGATTGAGAGGGTGGGAGGTGATGAAGAGATATGGAATTATCTGGAAGGATCCAGCTGTAGGAAGCAGCAGCGGGGGTTATTGAAGGGAATTTACACGGAATGACTGCTCCACCATTTATTACTTTCACGACCCCGGTTGAGGAATTAAATGTGTGAGAGGCTCATTTGGTGAAAGTTAATAATGTCTTCCCCACTGGGCTGTGGTAAGGATCCTATCAGACCTTTTTTTTTAAACTCCAGCACCTAGCACCAGGCCTGAAACGTAATAAGCCACATATAAATATTAGTTCTCTCTGAATATGTAATAACACAAATCATTTGGCATAGTTTGTGGGACATGATCATCCAGGGGATACAAATTGGGATACTGAGAGGGTAATTTGTTCATAAACAGATCAGTTGGAACACTGGTCCCCAAATGTATTATTTTGAAATAAATCAGTAATTTTCAATCTATCTCAGCGATATGGTTAGCTGCGGAGGTTTGCTCTCGTGATTTTTAGCCAGAGACACAAAGACTGCTCTAGATATTGTCATTCAGAGGAAGTTCCACAGAAAGAATTATAAAGACTTCTATTTTTTTTTTCAAAAAAGTATCTATATGCTTATGTGTATGTATGGGGGTCTGTGAACATGGATGCAATTGCCCATGGATGCCAGAAATACCCTTAGGGACCATTGTGGGCTGCCCAATATGGATGGTGGGAATCAAACTTGGGTCCTCTTCAAGAGTAGCAAGTACTTGTATCTGCTGAACCATGTGTCCAGCCTCTTGTGCAGGGAATTAGATGCTCCTGAACTTGGCTGTGAAGGCTATGGCACAAGCAAAGGGCATCATGAATGGACTCAGAAAAGCAGACAGTAGGTAACTGAGTATCTACACCATACTGCAGAGTGTCACATAGCCCACAGTGGTGACCTTATACTCGGTCACTCTCATCTGCCACCTATACTCATTCCTATGTCCCCTACCTTCCCAATCTGTTCTAATGAAAAGTCTTTTTGAGAGAAAAGACTAAAGAAAAACCAGCAAGCTTAGGCAATAAAGTATTTATCTTATTAGCATGAGGACATGTGTTTGATCCTTAGACCCACATATAAATAGCCTGATGCATCCATATTCACTTGTAATCCCAGCACTGGGGAAGTAGGCACAGATGGGTCCCTGTGGCTCCTTGGCTAGCTAGCCTAATCTACTGGATGAGCTCCAGTCCAGCAAGAGATATGGTCTCAAACAAACAAATCTGGTAGCTCCTGAAGAACGGTATCCAAGGCTGTTCATTGGCCTCCATTTGGACAAATACACAGAAGTGATCTGGACACATATAAATAAGCACACACACAATCACATACATAGATAGAAAAATCAAGCTGAAAAGGAGATCTGAGAAATGTAAAGTTCATGTTCCAGGCAGCTGCAATGCAGAGAAGACCCTGAGAGAATATAGAGTACCAAGAGATATAGCCAACCACTACTTTATACTTTTAATTTATCTTTTATACTTGCAAATCCACCTCCTTACTAGTATTTTTTTTTTTTGTTTTTTTGAGACAGGGTTTCTCTGTGGCTTTGGAGCCTTGTCCTGGAACTAGCTCTTGTAGACCAGGCTGGTCTCGAACTCACAGAGATCCGCCTGCCTCTGCCTCCCGAGTGCTGGGATTAAAGGCATGCGCCACCACCCGCCCGGCCTTACTAGTATTTTTTAACTCCAAAATCATCCCTGGAGATGCTGTCTTGAATACTTGTGGACACCTAAAGAATGCTGTATAATTTAAGTCAACTTAAATATTAATAATCATGGTTTGGTTTGGTTTGTTTCTCTGAAGCAAGATTTCATATGACCCAAACTGGCCTTGAATTCACTGTATAGGCAGTCTGGACTTGAGCTTTTTATTCTCCTGCCTCAGCCTCCAAAATGCTCATAATTGTTCCCATTGGCTTTTTCCTTACTATGACCATATTACTTGATAGATGACGTAAGAGAGGAAAGATTTATTTGGACTCATGGCTTCCAGAGATTCAGTACACCATGGAAGGAAGGCATGGTGGCAGAGCAGTTTACATTATGCCTGAATAGGAAGGAGAAAAGGAGGAAGGGAGGAAGGGAGGAAGGGAGGAAGGGAGGAAGGGAGGAGGGAGGGAAGGATAGCAGAGAAAGACAGAGAGAGGAAGAAAGAGGAACAGGAGAGAAGAGAGAGAAAGTGTCAGCTAGGTATAACAATAATGTGCCCTATAGAATCTCCTTCAAAAGAAGAAAGATGGATGGAAAAAAGAAGGAAGGGAGGGAGAGGGTTAAGAGGATAAGGAGGAGGAGAGAAGGGAGAGGAAGAATCAGCTAGGGATAATGATTATGTACTCTACAGAGTCTCCCTCACTAACCACTACTTTCAGCTATACCCATCCCCTAAAGTCTCCACAGCCTCCCAAAGAGTGACATCAACTGGTGAACAAGCATATAACAGATGATCCTGTGGGGGAGATTTCAGTCTACCTACAGAAATAATGTGCCTAGGTCCATCAGATGTTGAACAAGGCAATGATACTCTAGTTTTCTTCCCATTGCTGTGGTAAATAAAACACCCTGAACAAGATGAACAAGAACCGTGTAGGGAAAGAAAGCATGTACTTCAGTTTACAGATAATATCATTGATGGAAGGCAGGGAGGGAATTCATGCAGGAACTTGAAACAGAAAGTACAGAGAAGCACTGCTCATAGGCTCACCCCCAGCTAGCTTTCTTATACAGCCCAGGATAATTGGCCCAGTGTCTTAACTTAAAGTTACCCCTACATTTCTCAAACTGTCTTACCTGTGATATCAGCTGTACTGGCTGCTTTTGTATCAACTTGAAACAAGCTGGGGTCATCAGAGGAAGAAGCCTCAGTTGAGGAAATGCCTCCATGAGATCCTGCTGTAAGGAGTTTTCTCATTTAGCCATCAGTGATGAGGGTCCTGCCCATGGTGGGTAGTGCCATCTCTAGACTGCTGGCCCTGGTTCTATAAGAAGATGGGCTGAACAAGCTATCAGAAGCAAGCCAGCAAGCAGCACTCCTCCAGGGCCTCTGTATCAGCTCTTGCCTCTGGGATCCTGCCCTGTTTGAGTTCCTGTCCGGAGTTCCAGTGATGAACAGCAATGCTGAAGTGTAAGCCTAATAAACCTTTTCCTCTCAAACTTTGCTTATTGGTCATGGTGTTCTGTCATAGCAATAGTAACCCAAACTAAGACGCTAGCTTTCCTTTGACTTTTATTACCTAGCATCTCCTGTTTTTGTTGTTCTTTTTTTGCCCTAACTCTTTATTACTTAATATATTTAAAATTAGTTTTGAGCATCTCTATTGAAGTAGGATTGGCATAGTGAGTTTCCTGGATTGAAGTTCTGACTTTCATAAATGCTGGTATATGAATTTACCTATGAAAGCAATACAGACAATGAACATATTCATTATCTTGTTTTCTTTTCCTACTGCAGTGATTCCCGGACAAAGCAACTTAAGCAAGAAATAGCTTACATAGCTCATAATTCAAGGTTACGATCCATCATTGCAAGAAATCACAGCATCAGGAACTTGAGGGAGATGACTCTATCACATCCATAATCAGAAACAGAAAGAACGAGTGCATGCCTGGTAGTCCTCAGCTCTCTGCCTCCACCTTTACTCTGTGGTTCAAATCCCCTCTACAGGGAATGGGGCCACTCACAATGGGCTGTGTCTTCCCTCACAGACATGTCCACAGGCTAACCCGATCTAGACAATACCCCACCAAGAAGTTCTTTCCCACGTGAGTCTACCTAGTGTTGGGTTGCCAATCAAAGCTAACCATCATATTTGTCACCTCTGTAAGTTGTGTATATGAATGTGTGTGCCTGTGTGCTTGTATTACCTCCTCACACACATACACAGAGAGGTTATCTTGCTACCTTTTTGGTTTTGATTGAACAGGTGCTTTGCATTTCCTGGAAAGTTATTTTAAACAGAATTTCATTCAGTATGTGCTCGTTGTTGTTTGTTAGTTGATCATTTGACTGACTGTTGGTTTCCTTGTGTTTTTGAGACAAGGTCTCACTAAGTCTCACTGGCTGGCCTGTAACTCAACTGTAGCCCGGGATGTCCTTGAACTCTCAAGAGATCCATCTTCCCTACCTTCTGAGTGCTGGGATTAAAAACATGCGCTTCCACACGCAGTTTAGCATGTTCCCATCTCCTCCATCTCCTTCATTTAGTAGAGCGTTTTTTTGAGATCCATCGTTAATGCGATTGTCAGCCAATTCATTTTAATAGTAACTGTTAAAGAGCAGTAGATATGCTTCTTTGGAAGATCAACTTTCAGGTATTTTTATAGGTGGTATTTTCAGTAACACAATTAAATACTTTTTGGTTAACCCATGTTCACCATAAATTTCTTGTGTTTCCTTTAGATGTTTTGTAGATTTAGGCTTTACAATGGTTGTAAGAGCCATTCCAGATAGATAAATTTTTTATATGGTATGAAGCATGGTGCGGGGGAAGACACACACACACACACACACACACACACACACACACACACAGAGAGAGAGAGAGAGAGAGAGAGAGAACACATCAGTGTGCATAAGTGTGTGTGTGTGTGTGTGTGCGTGTGCATGTGCGTGTGTGTGCCATAGGTATGCAGGTGCATATAGAGGCCAAAAGTTAACATCAGATCTCTTGGAGCTGGAATTACAGACAATTGTGAGCTGTCATGTGGGTATGGAGAGCTGACCTTGAGTCATGTGTAAGAACAGTGTATAGTCATAACTACTAAGCCCTCACTCCAGCCCTTCCGGGGTTATTTTTGACGAGAGTGTCATTTCTCTACTGTTTCCTTAGTCTAACTGACTATTTTACATTAATTCCCCATATCTTGATTACTGTAACTTTAAGTTTTTAATAAAATAATGTTAGTTCTCTAGTTATGTTTCTCTTTTTTTTTAGAATTATTTGGCAATTCTAGCTATTTTGAATTTCCATGCGAATTTTATAATGAGTCAATTTCTAAGGAAAAAACCACAGGCATTCAATTAGGATTGTATTGAATGTATAGATCAATTTAGAGAGAGTTGACAGCTTAATTATGTCTAGTCATGTGACATGTGAACACGGTGTATTTCTTCATTTATTTAAGTCTTTACTTCATCTCGGGGTTCTTTTGCCTTTCATATACAGATCTTTCTTTGTCATGTTTTGTCATATTTCCTTTAAGTGGTTCACATATTTTATAGTTGCTAAAATGTTTTATAAAACTTAAGTTCCTGGGGGTGAAGAGATGGATCAGCCTGGCTTGAGTGCATACTGCTCCTTCAGAGGACCTGAGTTTGAATCTCAGCACCCACATCAGGCTACTCCCAACCACCCTTAAATGTAACTTCAGGAGATCTGATGCCATCTTCTGGCCTTCATGGGCACTGCAGTCACAGGAACACATACACATAAAATACCTTTTTAAATGTAAGTTTCTACTATTCCTTTACAGTGCGTAACAATTTCTTGCTGTTAGTCTTATATCCTACAACCCTGCCAAACTCACTTGCCAACTGTTAGGATTGAAGAATATTTGACTCTGTGTTCCATATAAGCAATCATGTCGTCTATAATAGTGTAACGTACATTTTATCAGTAAGTTCTCATGTGCTTTTCAATCAGGTTGTACCCAACCCTTCATTTCAGACCCACACGTTTGTCTCAAAGTGTCCTCCCAGGCCCCAAGTCTGGGGTCCAGCAGCCACCCAACCCCCACAAAATAACTGTTGGACAGGAACAAAACGTCCCAAGAGTAAAAGACATCATGTGTTTAAAGATAGCTGGAAGGTGACCTATTTCCAACAGAGGTCACCCCATGGTATAAAAGTCTCTGCAGTTGGAGAGAGAAGCTAGGCACCCAGCCATTGGAAACTTTAGGCGTGGAGAACTCCAGCTGACTGCCTCACCCTCCCGTCATGTTTGCTGAAAGTATGATCACCTGGTTTGATGTGACAATGACATCTCAATATGTCTCTACTTGTTCTTTGACTTGGGTGCTTCATCCTAAGGGACACTGCTTAGGACTCTCTTGATTGGGAACTCCAGCTGATTGCTTTAAAGGGACTTTCCCAGTCAATTAAGGTTGTCAGATGTCTTGGGTCTGGATTTACAGATGGTTGTGAGCTGCCTGATAAAGATGCTGGAGCACAGGCAAGTTACCAGAGGCTTCACCACTGAGTAAAATGGCAGCCCCTCCCCCCAACAACCATTAACTGGTGTGAGCCACCTGACCTGGTTGCTGGGAAACAAATTCCAGTATTCTCAAGGAACAGCAATAATCTCTCAAGGAGGGATGAAGCCTGAAGGCTCCTCCCCATCCATGAGGAAATATTGAGGGTCCCATCAGTGTTGCACCAGGGCTTGTGTAGGTAAACCACAGTTGCAGTTTGTTTATGAGTAACACTGGGTAAAGCCAGCATTGCTCCTTAATTATGCAGTTCAAAGGCCAGCCCTGAATGAACTCATAAGGCATTGGGAATAAAAAATTTTTCTTTGCCAAAAAAAAAGTCTGTTTGACTTTTCAGCCTAAGACACAAAACCCCTTAGGAGGGCTTATTTTGTCTTCAAGTGATTCTGGGACTCTGAGTGTAGGTTGCTGCTCATGACGGCCCCTCTAACTGGAATGGTAGATTTTGCAAACCAAAGTCACCTGGAGATGCTGTGTTTACAAATCTGCCTATCCAATCTCCCAGAATGCACTGTGATACCTTTTAGATCAGAAATGCCAAAAAGCTTGGTTAGCTGCAGATGAGAAGGACCAGGTAGTTGCATGAGACATGCACACTTATACTTGAAATACTCGGGTCTATATTTCTCTTCGGCATTTCACTTTAGTTCTTAGATTATTTTACCCTGGAAAAAGTTTTTAACTTGAGCATAGTGTGGTATGTGTGTACAGATATATGTGCCACAGCACAGGTGTGGTGGTCAGAAGACAACCTTGTGTGTCAATCCTTGCTTTCCACTTTATTTGAGCTAGGGTTTCTTCTTCACTGCTGCAGATGGTATGCTAAGTGACCCATCTGCTTTCTGGGAGTCTTCTGTCTCCACCTCCCGCTTCTCCACAGGATCACAGAAGTGTTTGTGTCCACAAACAGCTTTTAAGTGAGTTCTGAGGATATGAACTCAGGTTTGCATGAGAGGCACGTTAGCCACCAATCCGTTGCCCCAGGCAGTCCAGAAAATGTTTGATGTGTGTGTGTGTGTGTGTGTGTGTGTGTGTGTGTGCGCGCGCGCGCGCACAGGCACAAGTATGTGGTGGTGGTGGTGGTGGTGTGTGTGTGTAAGTTGTAAGCCACCTGACCTGGATGCTGGGAACCAAGCTACAATATCCTGAGAGATCAGCAAGTACTTTCAATCACTGAGCCATATCTTTACATACACCACTTCAAATTTTACCATGTACCACAGGCATCTGTTCATTTTTTATCAAGAGTAATTAAAAACTCATTGTATAGATAAATGGTAGACTATTTACTTGCCTACCATTTTCAAGGCCCTGGGTTTAACTCTAACTCTGCAAAATATTACTATTAATAATTAATCCTAATAATAATTTGGATCAAGCTTTATGCCAAGCACTATGTTTTATTCTTCTGTTTTTATAAGTGTTATTATTGTTTATTTTAGTTACATTTTATGGTAAGAGAAATAAGGAAGCTATCTCATAAGAGAATAACATTGTATTCTTATATATATTCTTAATTATATTATAAGAATATATATATACACACACAAGTACATATGTACATATGAATATACTAATATGTGTATGCTCTCTCTTTCTCTCTCTCTTTCTCTCTCTCTCTCTCTCTCTCTCTCTCTCTCTCTGTGTGTGTGTGTGTGTGTGTATGTATGAAAAAGAACACTCAGAAAAAAGAGATCTTAAGTTGACTAGTGGTAATCCAAGAAGTCTTCAGAGATGTGATATAATTTGAATCCAGTTCATATGAAGAATACATACAGGGGGAGTTGAAAAGATGGCTTGGCAGTTAAGAGCACTTGCCTCTCTTCCAAAGGTTCAAAGTTCTGTTCCCAGCATCTATATCAGGCAGCTCATGGACTTCTGTAATTCCAGCTCCAAGAGACCTGACAACCTTTTCTGACATCCACAGATACCTGCAATCATGTGTACAAACACATGTACACAAGCAAACACACACAAGTGTACATACACACAATTAAAAATAAAATGAATCTTTAAAGGAAGAATACACAGGAAATGTTAAATAAAGAAGGCAAGAGCAAAGGATAGAACCAGGAAATGAATGGAGTGGACTTTCAAACCCAAGGAGCATATGCCAGCATGTTCAAAGTCATGGTAATTCATTCCTATCACACTGGGAAATTTAGAAAGCTAAGCAGTGCCAAATGCATCTGAGATGAGAGAATGAGGTTCTGGAAAGCAATCTGTCAATATTTGATTGAGCTGGGTTTGTCCATGCTTTCTGCCCTGCATTTAGATCCTGGTGATCTTCCCCAGGGAAACTGTCAAACAGCTCAGAGTAGCATCATGTACGAGTCTGAGAGCTTGAAAGCAAATTTCAGCAGATGATAGCTTGCAATAGGCAGAAACAGCGAGAAGCGTTGACTCTAAACGAGAACTGTAGAGCAGGGAAACATGGAGAGAGGGAGAGGGGGAGAGAGCGTGAATGCGCCAAGATATTGAAAAGAAAAAGGTGCTAAGGCTGGAAATTAATGACTTCTTTCATGTCAGATGTTCATATCTGTTCCTTCTTATGTTACATTGAGTGTTTCATTCTCTCTCTCTCTCTCTCTCTCTCTCTCTCTCTCTCTCTCTCTCTCTCTCTCTCTTTTGAGACAAGGTTTCTCTGTAGCTTTGGAGCCTGTCCTGGAACTAGCTCTTGTAGATCAGGCTGACCTCTAACTCACAGAGATCCACCTGCCTCTGCCTCCCGAGTGCTGGGATTAAAATCGTGCGCCACCACTGCCCAGCGGGCGTTTCATTCTTCTGTTACATTGGGTGTTTAGGAAAGTAAGGGGAGATCAGTAGATTAGATAAAGAACTTGATGGGTCTTGTCTTATAAATTTTACTAGTGATACATGCCTTTTTCTGCAGACAGTAGACAGCCAAGGTGAGCTAACAGACTAGACTGTAACCTGACCATGCTTGTATTTTTTTTTGTTCTTAATTGTGTGTGTGTGTGTGTGTGTGTGTGTTTGTGCGTGGTGTGCGCGTGTGTGTGTGTGTGCGCGCAGGCATGCATGGGTGCACATGTATGCTATGCACAAGTGAAGGTGACCTTGGGGTTCAGAAGAAGGCATAAGATCCCCTAAGGCTAGAGTTATAGACAGTTATGAGCTACCCAACTTGGAATTTTACTCAGGTCCTCTCCAAGTGCAGCAAATGTTCTTAACTACTGAGCCATATCTCCAACCCACATATCTGGATTTTAAGTTGATCAGTTGGATAAAAACTTGAAGAGAACCTGGAAGGGTTGCCATAGACAAGGAACCAGAGAATTTGGAGAAGAAGCAGAGTCTTTATTTTTTTTTTTATTTTTTTTTTATTTTATTTTATTTATTTTTTTTTTTTTGGTTTTTCGAGACAGGGTTTCTCTGTGGCTTTGGAGCCTGTCCTGGAACTAGCTCTTGTAGACCAGGCTGGTCTCGAACTCACAGAGATCCGCCTGCCTCTGCCTCCCGAGTGCTGGGATTAAAGGCGTGCGCCACCACCGCCCTGCGAAGCAGAGTCTTTAAAAGTCATTCTTCTAATGCTAGCATTTCAGCAAGTGGTCTTCAAGCTCATGCTACTTCTTGGTTGAAAGCAACCATTAGAGGGGCTGGTGAGATGGCTCAGCTGGAAGATGCACTTTCCACCAAGCCTGACAACTCAAGTTCAATCTCCTGAACCTATGTGATGGAAGGAGGAAACCAGCTTCTTCGAGTTGTCCTCTGTCCTCCATACATGTGCTGTGGTATGTGATCATATGTGCTCACAACACATAATAAATAATAAATAGAGCATGAAAAATTAAAAAGCCACATGAACTTCTTCTCAAAGTACACAAGGGAAACATTTGACCAGATCCAGCATCCACATGGGCATGGTGGCGCATGCTTATAATCTCAACATTTAGGAGGCAGATACAAGAATGAATCCTCCTTTGGAGATCATCATCCTAAATCCTGGAATGATAATGGTACATCCTGTCCTGTGAGGGATTAAAAATACTCAAAGAGAATTTTGAATCACTCACTTTGACTATCAGATTATTGAAACAATAGACTCCAAGAAATTGAAATTTACCCAGAAATCTCATGCTGGGGGAATAAAATGGTTGGAACCAGCACTGCCAGAGGGGAAGATTATCTTCTTGGAAAGAGATTTCACACAGTGCTAACAACTTGTCAGGCAACCATAAGGAAGAGAATGGAACTGAGACAATGGTAGGTAAGATCTCATCCTACCCACACTACTGAGCCATGCAAACCTCTTGCTCTCTATTTCAACCTAAACTTCATATTAAGACCAGGAAGAGGGACTTAGTTAATGTCACTCCATACCTATTTTTTTCTGTTCCCAATGTAGCTACAATAAGCAAATATCTTTTATATGGTTTATACTATTACTTGCTTGTTTAATTTACCTGTTGAGGGCAGGTACCTAAGCCAGTCTTGTTAAGTCTACCAGAATCCAGGTTGTGACTTAGTTTATGTTATGGGAATTAAGAATATAAGAGGAGACAAGGAGGGGTGAGGGAGAGGAGAGAGAGACAGAGAGACAGACACAGAGAGGATAGTATCCAGTGAATATTCAAACTAAGAAGACAGACAACTGGTCAACCTCCTAATACACCTGAGGTGAGGAAAGACTAAATACTGATAACTCTGGTAACAGTAAAGCAAAATAATTAATTAGAATGATAAAGCCAAAAAAGGAAGTGAAGTGAGAAGTACATCAGGCTCACAATAGGGAACTGTTTGAATTTGCTGACCAAATGTATAAAAATGTAAATAGCTGACCAAGAATGTGTGTGTGGTGTGTGTGTGTGTGTGTGTGTGTGTGTGTGTGTGTGTGTGTGTGTAACCTAGAACAGTGGGGAGTCAGAACTATCAGAGGGAAGAAGCAGCCTGCTCAAATGCACTCAGAGAATATATCTTTAAGAAAATAGAGGATCTACAGTTCACCCAGAATCAGTGTATGAATAGGAAATTATAATGCTGGAGGTTTCAAGCTTCAAAGTCAATACTGTTATAGTGATGAGGAGAGACTTCCCTCCTCACTGCTTCTCTCCCGGGCTTTTGAGAGTCTCCCAGGATGCACTGAGTGGCCTATAAAGAGAGCGAGCCATTATTTGAGCAAAGAGTGACTATTACAGTCTGCATTCGGTACTGAGGCTGCTGGAGATTTCTTCTGTGAGATGATTGCTTGGGTTCAAAAGCAGCCATCCTCTCCACCGGCTATCCTGTGAGCCTCTGAACATAGTAAGACACAAGGACCAAGAGGACAGGGACCATGTTGTACCCTATGAAAGCCACAGGGAAACCCAAATTTGACACGTGAGAAGTCATGCTTATTCATGTATGTGTAAGTATTTATCTACATATGGGAACACATGTACATGTGTGGACACTAGAGTACAATTAGACTTGCAGGGGTAAGGATGTTCTTCATAGACAGTTGTGTCCCCAACTCAGGCTCACAGATTATTGAACTAATGGACTCTAAGAAATTAAAATTCCCCCAGGAATCTCATACTAGAACAAAAGAAGCCGGGCTGGCCATATGGGAACCTTTCTTCCAAAAGAGATTTACAACTTATCAGGCCATCTTTCAGGAGAGTAGAGCCAAAAGAAAGATACCTGCTTAGACATGCATACCTCTGGTCCTTTACTTGAACCTTAACTGCATGTCAGGACCATGAAGACAGATTAGAGGTATTGCTGGAACTTTTTACCCCTCTTCCAAATGTGGTCGCAATGTGAATATAACTCCTCTTTTGGCCCTTCACTATTGATTTGACCCTTTAAATTGGCTTCTTAAGGAAGAGAGGTCAAATTTGATTTTGTTAATGTTTACAACTGAGGTTGTGATCTCTAAACATGTACTATCTGATAACAAGAAGTGAAATGGAGAACAAAATTATTCAGATTTCAGTGTATTGCCTTTGTTATCAATCTTGAGCCATGCCACCTTACTTTGGATGTAATATATTATGGTATATAATCACACACACGAACACACACACACACTAGTACATTTAATATATTTTAATTAGCAACATTATGGTCTATAACTGACACATGAAGTAATAGGTTTCCTTTCAGTATTTTCCTATGTAATGTGTTTCATTTGCTCCTCCCTCTGCCCTCTCTTCTCTGCTTCAACGTCGTCTCCCCACTCTAGCTTGAACCATTACTCCCGTAGTACTCTCAGCTCACTTTCACGCCGTGCATGCTCTATGATCCTCCCCATCACCTATGATCCTCCCCATCACCACCCTTACAGATGCTTTCCTCTTCTCATGACCTCTTTTTAGTCCGTGTCCTCTGTCCACATTCACCATTACCTAAACACATACATATAAAAACCACAAGTAGTTAAGAGCACTTGTTGCTCTGACAAAAGACCCCAGTTTGGCTCCCAGTATCCACACAGAACTCCAGTTCTGGGAACTTCAATGCCCTCTTCTAACTTCTGCAAGCACTATATACATGCAGCACCTATGCATACACACAGGCAAAACTCTCATACAATAAAATAAATACATCTACATTTTAAAACTGAAAACTAGAATCTGCTAATGAGAAAGAACACACTATGTATTTCTGATCTCAAGTAACCTCAATATAATATGTTCCCATTCCATCCGTTTTTCTGCAAATTTCATAATTTTATTTTTGATTATAGCTAAATAAAATTCCATTGTTTATATGTACCACATTTTCATTATCTATTCATCTAAGCTGTTTCCATTTCCTTGCTATTGTAGATCGAGCAGCAGTAAATATGGATATGCATGTATCGCTATAATGGTATGTTTTTCTATACATGTATGTATACATGCAATTTTAACCAACATGCCAAACTGGATGGAGAAAAGCCCATGAGACCTCAGCCTTACCTATATAACTATAGGATACTGAAGAAATCTGGGGATGGGACTGGTGGTCTTTCCCAGGGAAGAGCACACGAATTGGTTCTCCAGTGCCAAATAGTCAGCCCCGAAAACACACATCAGGTAGCATTGTGCAGATTAAGCAGGTTATATTTAGTACTATATATGCATATACATTTATGCATACAATAGCAATTAGTTAAAAATAAAAAAAGAGACCATGAATTTGAAGGAGACTAGGAGATGAAGATTTGAAGAAAGAAAAGGGAAAGGAGAAATTTCATAATTAAATATAATATATCAAAATAATCTCAAAAGTAAAAAAAAAGAAATGAGTATAAATATTTAAAAGAAGATAAACAGGCATTTAGATGCTCACTGATGAGAAGCAAACAGCCTTTAAGATACGTAGTAAAAGGTTGACATTTGGCCGTCCTGGTCAAGTGGTTTATAGTGTGCATCTTACTGTTGTTTTAAGATCTATCACATTTTCATTAGTCTAGCCCTAGGAGATTAGACACAAACCCTTGATTTCCAAATAAAGGTTGTAGAAAATGGTGAGGCCCTGGGGATAACTTACATGAATTTTCAAAATCAGGCAGTTGTCATCTTGAGCCGACATTGGCACCAGGTTTCCAGAGACAAGTCTGCCTTTTGTTCTAAAGCAAAGCTGGGAACAGACAGCCAAGAAGGATTAGACGTAGACACGCAGATACATGGAGGTGTGTGTACGCGTGTGTGAGTGAGTGCGCGTGTGCGTTTCCTGGTCTAAAATGGTTCAGCTCCCCAGTGAGATCACATTTCCCCCCTTGAGTCCTAGTGGCCACCTGTGAAAGTACAAACAAGAGATTAGGCCCAGCTCTGTGTGCTCAACGACCAGAATGACAAAGAACTGCTCAACCGCATTTTTAAAAATTAAAAATCAAGGCTATCTGAACTCCTGTATTGTAGTATTTTCAGCTTTCCTCTTTTTATTCTTTATTTTTAAAGAAGTTTCTTTCAATACGATTCTTTTCATATTTCAATTATGAGTATATATATATATATATATATATATATATATATATATATATATTGGGGGAGAGGTAGGTACGTCCATGCGAGCGCAGTGTCTGTGAAGGACAGTTGAGGGCATCAGATTCCCTAGAGCTGAGAGTTCCAAGGGGCAGTGAGCTGCGGTGGGTGCTGGGGACTGAGCTCGAGTCTTCGGCAAGATCAGTAAGCGCTCTTCATTGCTGAGTCGTCTCTCCATCCCCTTCCTCTCTACCTTTGCTGGATCCAACTTTAGATTAGCGTACAAAGCACTGTCATCACCATGGTTAAGATCCTCAGGCATGCCTCTAATTCAGTGATCTTCCCCCTACTCCCTTCCCCTACCCCTTGCCAATCCCATTTGGCTCCATTCCCACATCACTTATTTCTTTATATTTGATTCATCATCTATCACCGCTCCCCCACACATGCGCACAAATCAAAATCTAGGACTTTAATAAGGGAAAAATACGGCATGGTGCTGGGATACTTTGCTTAAGAAAATAATTTCCAGTTCCATGCATTTTTCTTCCAAATGCCCTGATTTTCATTTTGCATGGCTGAATGGAATCCCATTGTGTATATATCCCACTTTTCATCGACCACTCATGTCTTCACGGGCATCTAAGTCTGGCTGTCCTTAGTTGTATTCCAACCATTGCCCCTTGGCCAGCCTAGAGACCAGTGTGTGACGTATGACCTCCCCCAAGACACCCAGCCACTGTTCCATGAACAGTTCTCAAGGCTGCTTTGGGTCAGTCTGGCTTTAGGCATCTCTTACATGCCATTTTCCATAGTGATTTATTACAGCGACCTTTCAAAACAGCCTTGACCTTGAGTGATCTGATTCTGCCCTTTGCCCACTGTATCTGGTTAAAGAGCATCAGCAAACCTTGTTCGTCCTTTCCCATCTTCCCATCTTCCATACCCCCAAGTCCATCCCTTGTTCTTTGCTGTCATTACAAGGGTTGACTTCTCTCCCCTCTCTTGACACCCAATCCCACCTCTCTGATATTTACAGTTGTTTACAATAATATTTTCTTTCTGCTTTCTCTTCAATGTGTGCCTCACACTCAGGACCAGGACGGAGACAACATAAAGCTTTGTTGCCGAATGTGGCCCTCTGAGCAAAGCCACCTTCATCCTTATCAGATCAGCAGAGGCTTCTTGTAGAGATCATTATAACCTGGTTTGTTGGCTCCTGACGTTCTCTGATAGAAGGAGAGGTGGAAGAGAGCCACTGTCCTTCTATCGGATTCCAGAGGGCACATCTTAGTCATTATAAGCAATTCTGCCCTAATAGCACGTAACATTGGGTCTCAGAAAATGCAACAGAATATAGGCTTGAAGGGTTAATTGAGAAGGGCTCTATCTATGTGATGGTGGGGAAGCCATACTTTCCAAGTATGGCTACTCTGTGTCCCCTTTAACCCTTGTTGGTAACCCCTTATGCATGCTCTATAAGTAAGCCAAATAAATTCCTTAGTTATCCAGGATGAATGCTGGTAGACTTTTACTTTGATTTGCTATTGGGATCTTGTAAGTCGAGAGTATCTATTGTTGACTTCTCCCAAGTGACATAATTCTCTCAATAGTCATTTACATTGACAAAAGGGGAAGCGAACTTTCATCTTTGGGATGGTGTAAGTGACCAAGACTGATCAGCTCCTTATGTTTGCCCCCACCAAGTATTTAATCAGCCCCCAACCTTGGACCAAGCCCTGCTAACACTCCATACTTCCATCCAGCTGAGTGCCTCCTCCTCAGAATCCCAATTCCACTCCCTAAAGCTGACTTATTTGGATTTGTGAGGTATAGAATGTGATTTCGCATCATACTCTGTGCATGATTCTGTTTCAATATATATTCAATCCAACCACCAAACATTTTATGAGCATTTAATGTTCTATGTGATGTAAATAGATGGCATGGGGGCCATGTTGCTTGTACTGGCAAAACCTCCTAATCTCTCTCTCTCTCTCTCTCTCTCTCTCTCTCTCTCTCTCTCTCTCTCTCTCTCTCTCTCTCTCTCCTTCCCTCACTTCCTTATTTCCTTTATTCCTTTTTGTCCTTTTATTGTGGTGCTGTGAATGAAACCCAGAACCTTGTACATTCAGAGTCATCAGTCTACCACTGAGTCATGTGATCAACTTCTTACTGCAGGATTCTAGGCAAGGTCTCAACTGCAGACGCTTGTCTCCATCTTTTCATTAGGGGGTTCTAGGCACTCTATCCCTGAGTACTACCTCTAGACCCTCACTAAGGGCATCTGAGCAGCCATTCTACTGCTAAACAGCACACCCAGTACCTCATAGAGGGATTTTAGGCAAGCTCTCTACTGCTGAATCACACTTCCGGCCCTCACTGGGGGATTCTAGGCAAACAATCTACCTATGTGTGATATCCCACTCTCTAAGACAGTTTCTTGAAAGGAGTGCAGGGTTAAATGTTAAACACCATATCACACCTTCACTGGTGTTACCTTATTAATCAGCTGACTCTACATGTCTTATCTGTCTCTGTGATAATGAACAGTTGCAGAAGTCATGCTTTTCCATTACACAAAAATACAAGATCCACAGAAGACTGTAAAGCATAGGCAATCTCATTTTGCAGTCCCCACAAAACACATATTTCATTACAAAAAAAAATAAGACAAATGAAAAAAAATCCTTCTTCTGAGAAGCACCATTTGAAGCTTAGGAGATATTTTCATTGTTATGCAATTTCTTAATTTTGTCAAATTTCTCAAAACATCAGTGACAAGAAAATGGGGATCTATTTGAAACCAACTGTGCTTTAGTTTCTATGTATATAAGTAGTTATGGTTCCCAAGAAGTAAAAAGGAATGTGGTAAAGATCACTACATATAGACCCAAAGAGATAAACATTGACTCAGCTAGGACAAAAGCAAACACTCTTCCTAAGGACAACAGCCAGTGGATAAAGAATGTGTATTGTTCTTGCAGGGAACCAGAGGTTGCTTCCCAGAACCCACACTGGGTGACTCACGGACACTTACAACTCCAGCTCCCGGGGATTCGATGCCATATTCTGACCCCCGAGGGTACCTGCACTCATGTGCATACACCCACACACAAATATCCATAATTTATAATAATTAAAAAGATGCTATTAAGGACAACAGCTAGGAGGAAACTTGCTGGTTCTGAGTACATCCTCTGGGAGCTTCATAATCTGTTATGTGAAAACTGGAGGGCACAGTGTTTTATGAAGGATATCCATCACGTTTAAATGTGGAAGCCAGCTCTCTGTAATAATTTGTGGTTTATGAGTTTGCAAGGATTTCTCATGGATGAATGAAGTGGGCTTGAATTTATAAACAAGCTCATTCAATGGTTCTGTTGTGTTTCAATTGATTTTGATCATTTGGAAAATGATTTGTTTGCTGTGTATCTACCAGCTACAAATGATAGAAATAAAACAGGGATATATATATATATATATATATATATATATATATATATATATGATGTTGATATACAGAGAAATCTTTTTGCTTGAATAACTGAAAAGACAACTTATAAAGTATCAAGCATGCTTGAATCAAGTGGCTAAAAATCATAGTATCAAAACATATTTGGGGGAGACAACGAGATGGCTGGGTGTGTAAACGTACTTGTCATCAAGCCTGAGGATCAAACAAACAGGCACTGAAGGCTCCCAGCAAACCCAGGTTTATATTTCATCATCTCTAACACATATAAGCAAAGAGTCTACTTTCCCTTAAAAATTCCAGTGAAAAGTATATACCAGGCTGCACACTAGCATATTTAGGTCATGTGCTTGTGCTTTGGACAATCATTGTACATCAAGAGAAAGCATTACAAATACCACATCTGAGTGACATTTCCATCTTAAGAACCAAGAGTGAGATTGGACCCACCAATACACAGTTTGAATTGCAAGTGGGAGGCATGGTTCCTTATGTGTTTCTAGCAATGACAAAAAGTGTTTACTTAACCCATTGCATAATTTTTTACACAGGGTCACATGTAGCCCAGATGGAGTGCTGGTACTTACCAGGTACCCAAAGAGGACAGAGGAGTTTTGATTCTTCTGCCCCCAGCTCATAATTGCTGGGAGTACATGTGTAAACCACCATGGCTGTTTTATGTGGTGTTGAAGTTGGAACCCAGGATTTTATGCGTACCAGCCAAGCACTATAACATTGAGCTACATCCCCATCCCACACTGGACAAATGTTTGGTTTTTTTTTTTTTCTGAAATGGTTCATTCATTTACTTACTTACCATCTTTTTGTTGCTTTTGTTATTTATCCAGTAGTGGTTTGAATCTGAACTGTCTTCCATAGGTCCATGTTCTAAACACTGAATTCTCATTTTGTAGCACTGTTTCGAAGGCTGTGGGAGCCCTTGTAAGAGAGTCCTAGCTGGTAAAAGTAGGTCGCTAGAGATGGATATTTGAAGATTATACTCACTCCTAGTTCTAACTAGTCTCTGCTTCTTGATTTTGCACTACATAAATAACTGTGGTCTCAGTTATTCTCTGTTTTTATCACTGTGATCCATTCCAGTCTACTGAAACCGTGAGCCAAAATAACTCTTCCCTCCTATCCCAGTTAGCTTTAATTATCAACTTGAAACAACCTTGTGCAGCCTGAGAAAGGGGTCTCAACTGGAGAATTTTCCAGATCAGATTAACCCATGGGGCATGCCACTGAGGAATTGTCTTCAGTTTTAATTGATGTAGAATGGCCCAGCCCTCTGGGGGCGGGGCACCATTTTCTAGGCAGGTGGTCTTGGGCTGTGTAAGTAGGATACCTGAACTTGAACCAGTGAGCGGTGTTTAAAGCAGTTTCCTTTGAGATTAAAATCTTCCCTCTTAAAGGGAAACTTCTTCACACATTGGCTATTAAAGGGGACAAAAGTGTATTTTAAGACAGTATTTTTACAAGTCTATAAAACAGTAGTATGTTCTAAGCAGAGGTGAAACATTCCATCACCCAGGAAAGCTCATTAAGCTCAATAAATAAACAACTTAAAGTAGTTTCAGGAAGTTCCTGAAGCTGACCAGATTCACTAAGGCCCTCCCTTCCCCAGCATACATAAGCAGCAAGATCTTCAAAGAGAGACTCTCAGACAAGGTGTGCTGCTTAGAAGAGGATCAGGCCAGCTGAGTGAGGTCTCTGGAAGAAGACACTCTCCAGTCTGTTGAACTGCCTGCAGGTTGTGTGATGATTCCCCAGGTTTCCAGCTTTCTTGAGCTGTTCTCCATGCCAGGCTGGGCTTTTAGGGATGCAGCCACGTAGCTGCCTTTAAAACGCTTCTGTAAGGAGGCCAAGTAAAACGCCCCTGTTTCACCAAGGTGAACTTTGATGCCTTCCTTACTCCTGTTTTGTCATTGATTCCCTATCTTAGATGGACAGATGTTTCTTTACATTGCCTCAGGTGCAGTATCACACAACAGCTAGCAACCCAGAAAGCAGTGTTCCTCTATTGTTTCTGCTTCCGTTGCTTGCTTGAGCTCCTGTCCTCACTTCCTTCAATGACGGAGTATGACCTGGACGTGTAAACCAAATATAGACCTTGCCTCTCCTAAGTTGCTTTGATCATGGTGTTTTATCATAGCAACAAAATGGAAATTAGAACACTTTCCTTAAAATGTTTCTATCAGGTATTTGGTCACCACTCTGGGGCAGCAACCAATAATCTGATGGGTTTTTTTTTCTTCTTTGTTTAGTATTGTTTGTTTGTAAATCAGTTTAAAGACGCACAGAATACAGGTGAGGGGCTTTCCCCATAAGTGGGTGGCCCCGAAACACCTTCCTCACTACATAATATGAAATCAGTTAACTCACAACCAGAAGAAAAAATTGGGGGTGTTTATTTTCATTCAAGTCAGCTGACTATGAATTTTTTCGATTTTTTCCCCTTAATCTGGGAGGCCTTTATTTTGTCTTTCCTGTTTGTAGAATAATTTTAATAGGTGTAGAACTTCAGGTAGACAGGTCGATTTTTCCCATTTTCTCCTGTCATTGTTCCCTTGTATGCCTGTTGCTTCTCTTTGGATGCTTTGAAGTCATCGTCTTTATCTTTGGTTGCCCAGGGCATAATCATGTTGATGTACTCACATGTTTCTTTCAACTTAATGTTTAAATTATTTGTTGCTTTTTTGAGACTGTGTCTCACAATGTAGCCCACGCTGTAATTATACATGTTATAATACATATATTGAAATTTTTCTTTACGTTTCTTCCAATATTACACCTCCTTCCAAAGTCACAATAACTTTTTTCCTTTGCATCTAATGTTATTCAGTTCTTTCAGTAAAACTGGTATTTCAAACACTGTGTTTTTCTTTGAAGTTCGAGCACTTAAAATTTATTTTTAGTAGTTTTTTTCTCTAAAAATATTCCAATTATGCTCAGCTGCATTCATCTTTTTACTTTATGTCATTGATTGTATACTCACTTCTTGAAAGCTTTTGTTTGTTGATTATAACATTGAGACTATCTTTGGTCTTCATCTATTGATTGATTTTTCTCTCAACTGTAGATTGCATTTTATGGTTCTTTCCATGTCCAGTAATTGTTTATTGTGTACTGACTGAACATTGTGGGAGTTACAATGAACTAAATTCTGCTATTTTCATTGATGAGTTGCTTCTTCGGTTTAAAGAATGATTTCATTGCAGGCTAATGACTTTGAGCATATCAATGTTTTATTTTATCCTTTAGTAGGGTATGCCTGTTTGATTTCTTTTGATCTCAGGTTATCCTAGTTCCATTTCTATGCTGTTGCAAAATGCCCTGACCAAAAGCTACTTTGAAGGAGAGAGGTTTTATTTGGCAGGCAATACCACATCATACTCAATAACAGGGAAGTCAAGTCAGGAACTTGAAGATTGGCCAGCATGCTATCCCACACAGCATTGCCTCTAACCAAAGAACTCACTTCATAGCTGAAGTGGTATGGCTGGATCCAGAGAGGGTGCTGCTTCCTGGTTGCAGACAGATTTATACTTAGCTCGCTTTCCTATACAGTGTGCTAGGCTCTCCTACATCATTAACAATCGAGAAAATAATCTACAGACATGACCACCGGCCAATCTAAACTAGGAAAATTTCCAATCCAGATTCTCTTCCCAGGCAATTTTTTGGTTATGTCAAGTTGACAGTTAATGCTAACCAGGACATAGAATCAAACCTTAGTAATCGGGAAAATAAAGTCTCCCCCTCTCCTCTGGCATATCACAACTGAGATTTTTGTCTCTTTGTATTGTTTAGGGCTTAAAAATATTAATTCTTATTTAATGTATGTGTATGTATACACATCTGTATAACATGTGTGTACAGGTGCCCACAGAGGCCAAAAGATGTCATGAGATCCCCTGGACCTGCACTTACAGGTGGTTGTGTCCTGCCTGAGATGGGCACTGGGTACCTAATTGGAGTCCTCTAAGAAGTACTCTTAAGTGCCGGGTCATCTCTCCAGTCCCACAATGAGACTCCTTTCTTTAAATGTTTTTACAACAACCTAACACCTGCTGCTTGCTGCCAGAGATCTTTATATTTTCCCAACATAAGCCTAATGGATGTGTTGGCCCAGTATTTGAAAGCAGCTTACATGGTGCACTCACTAGCTTTAACTGTCAACTAGTCACAACCTAAAGTCACCAAAGAAGACAGTCTCAACTGAGAGATTGTCCAGGTCAAATTGGCCTATGGGCTATTTAGGGGGGGGGATGATCTTGATTATTAATAGACAGAGGAGGGTCTGGCTACTGTGAGTGGCACCATTTCCCAGGTAGGTGGTCCTGGTTTGTCGAAGAAAAACAGCTAAAAGTGAGTCAGTGATAGAGCCAGCAAGTACTGTTCTTCCATGATTTCTGCCTCGCTGTTGTTGACTGAGTTCCTGCCCTGACTTCCCTCAGTGAGAGACTATGGCTTAAAATGTAAACCAAATAACCTTTGGTCCTCTGTGGGTTTTTTTTTTTTTTTTTTTTTTTTTTTTTTTTTTTTTTTTTTTTTTTTTTTTTTTTTGGTCATGGTATCTGTTGCATCAAGAAAATGAAACTAGAACCTATGAAGATATGAAGACTTAACTTTCTATATAGCCTTCCTTTTGGATGTCATCTCTCTTACATTCTGAGCTATGTGCTAAGTCTCAAATCCTGAAACCTCCAACTAAGATGGCTGGCTGTTTTTGTTGGAGTTCTAGGCAGTGGGGAGCCTCAGGGAAGAGGTCCTACATGTATAGGCCTCACCCACTGCAGTTTCCTTCACTCGTGAGTTGAATAACTTCAAGAAAATTCAATATCTGCCAGCTTTGGGTTGTTCCCTGAGTACCATTAGAAAGGTTGATCTTTAATTTTTGTCCCCAAGTAAATTTTATTATTTGCATGCCATTTAATTAAAGTGTAAAGTACTTCATAAGAACTTGAACTCTTTAATTACAAATTGACATTCTCATTGGTTCATTTTTAAATCCTTTAATCTTTTTCTTGTTTTGTTTGTTTTTGTGCTGAGAATTGAACCTAAGACCTTGTGCATAACAGACAAGTGCTGTACCACTAAGCCATGCTCCAGCCCCTCACTGGGGGATTCTAGGCAGGAGCTCTACCACTAAGCCATGCTCCAGCCCCTCACTGGGGGATTCTAGGCAGGTGCTCTACCACTGAGCCACACCCCAGCCCTTACTGGGGGATTCTAGGCAGGTGTTCTACCACTGAGCCACACCCCAGCCCTCACTGGGGGATTCTAGGCAGGTGCTCTACCACTGAGCCACACCTCAGCCCCTCACTGGGGGATTCTAGGCAGGTGCTCTACCACTGAGCCACACCCTAGCCCCTCACTGGGGGATTCTAGGCAGGTGTTCTACCTCTGAGCCACACCCCAGCCCCTCACTGGAGGATTCTAGGCAAGGGCTCTTTTGCAGAGTTATGTGTTCAGCTCCTTAATCTATCAAGTAAGAGAGTTCGAAAATATGTTGAATCCATTCATGTAAGCACTTTGGAAAATAAGGCAATAAAATGTCTGGGGAGAATAAACCCCTATAAATGGATAGGAAAGCAAATTAAATAGAAAATACCAGTGTCTGGAAGAGAGATTTCCTCTGTAAAGTCAGCAAAGACTTTGATTATACTGTATCTGAGCAGCTGCTCTTAGAGAAAAAAAAAAACATGGTTTTTCATAATTCTGGGGTCACCAGTGGGGATTGGAAGAGTTAAGTCTGAACATTTGTTTGCTTATTTGTTCTATCTTTTTTCTTTCTGTCTCTGCAGTGCCGACAATTGAATCCAAGACTGTGCATGCTAAGCAAACATGTTACCACTGAACCACACCCCAGGCCCTCCGTGTACATTTTGGTTCTGAGACATTGCTTCACTAAGTTGTCCAGACTAGCCTGAACTCCCTCCACAACACAGCAGGGTCTTGAGCTTATGATCCGATCATCTTAGCCTCCTACTCCAGCGCAACGGGGATTAGAAAGCTAGACCACCAGGTCCAGCTATTCCTCTGGGTTTTGTGTAGCTTTGATATGAGGAAATTGAGGGTTTAGAATAAGAAAATCAAACAGTTTAGGGATCAAATTTTCTTCAGTTATTTCTATTGCTTTTGGTGTCCATTTGTTATTTTGCATTTCAAATCAAAATTTTAAAATATTTATTTAACTCTGTGTGTGTGTGTGTGGGAGAGAGAGAGAGAAAGAGAGAGAGAGAGAGAGAGAGAGAACCTGTATGCACCATGTTTTTCCATGTGTGTGCCCCTGATATCTTAGGATTCCAGAAGATGGATACCCAGCAGCTGCAAGGATGGGTGGTGGTATGAGTCACCCAATCTGGGTGCTGAGAACTAGACCTGGGTACTCTGTAGGAACAGTAAGCACTCTTGACCTCTTGATCCCCCCAAAGAATATTTTTGAGGCTACTGCACAAGGGAATGTAGGTTTAGGCACCAGTAAGATCTAAACACCAACCGGTTTAAGGAAGTAGAAATTTATTCCTAACTCATACAACAATCTCATGAAATTCCTGGTCCCCAAGTTTGTTTACGCATTACATTCAGCTATCCAGGATGACAAGATTCTGATGTCTTCCTCGTGTAACACCCAGGGCCACACAGGACACTACCATGGCACATAGCAGGAAAGAAAATATGGCGTGTGAAACTGTGGAGGGGCTGATGGCTTACGTGAGTGTAGAGGGTGCTGATGGCTCAGTACGCAAGAAAGAGTATTTGATGTATAAATATGAACACCTGAGCTATAATCCCCAACACCCATATAAAAACCTGGGCATATTTACCAAGCGTGGAGTCATAGTCTCTGTCCCCAAATTGTCAGGTTTGGACACCTATCCTCAAGAAGCCAGTTAAAATGGCCTCATACATACATACATATATACATACATATGTGTGTATACATATATACATATATGTATGTATTCAATGTGACCACATTGGTCATAGGAACAAAGAGATCCAGTGACCCCCCCTCTCAGTCCATCTTCTTGGGTCCTGAGGTGCTATGACAGTTTAAATGGAGGGCCAGAAATTATACGCTCATTTAAGCAGTCTTGATCAAGAAGTGATCCCACCCACCATTGGCCTATCATTATCTGAGCTTCAGTCTCATCCTGTAAGGAGATCAGAGAAGATATAAATCTCTTCCAGAGACAAGTCACCCCTCTGGCTGGAGTCTTTTGCTCATCTTAGCAAATGATTATTGGGGAAATTCCCATTTTGGTGGGGGTGGTCCATTGTTTTAATGATCTCATAGTAAAATTGAAAACCATAAGTGTCTCTTTAGACTATCTTCATTTCTTCAAGGCAAGTTGCAGGCATGGCCCTGTGTGTGTGTGTGTGTGTGTGTGTGTGTGTATAAGCCCCATGCTGTGGGGAACAGGGACAAGAGGCAGGGGGACCTTACTGGTTTGGTTTGCTTTGGGTTTTTTGAGACAAGGCATTACATTGTCCACCTGATCTAGAACTTTAGAGGACAGGAAGTCCTTGTACTCACAGATGAGCACTAGGAAAAGCAGGAACGTCTTCAAAGAAAGAGATGTATCATCTGTTTTCTGCCCAGAAGGCCAGAAATGGATGTAGTCAATGGCCTGGTGGTACACTACTACTATCTATATGACTAAGATCACACCTGCTCCCCCAGGTCCTTACACTCAGGATGGGAGGTAGTTAGTAGCCTAGAGATCCTTTTGCTTTCTGTAGGACCAAGACCATACCAGATCCCCTCCCAGGCTCTTACAATCAGGATAGGAGGTCGTTAGTAGCCTAGTTACCTTTGTGCTGTGTGTAGGACCAAGATACTCAGATCCTCTCCCACGCCCTTAAGATGACAAATCTCATCTGTCTATAGAGCCCATCTTCATGGAAGAAGTGATGTGTACTCTGAAAGACTTGTGATGTAATTAAGCCCTAAGCTTTATTGTACACGTGGGATTGTGTTACACTGGGAAACATTTCTCCAGATTGTACTATACTTTAATATGCTTCAAATAAACTGCATGGTGTCAGACTCTAGAAGTTTGAACCAACACCAGCTAAGTCATGTTAAACCCGACTTTCTTCTTGCCTCTGCTGGCCATGGTGTTTGTAGAGAGCCTTCCCCCCCTCCGCACGCGCGCGCACACACACACACACACACACACACAAACATAAAACTCCTTGAACTCCTGATCCTCCTGCCTCTACCTCCCACATATTGCATGACAGGTATGAAGCACTAGCCTGGCTTAAGATAGAGGACTGGGGTAGCCGAGGTGTGTATATGCCTGTGGTCTAAGTTAACATTAAATCAAAGCCATTCAGAACACGCCAGCTTCAGCAAACATTCAGCAATGAGATGAGAACATTGCAATGAGAACAATATTGAGACCCCTGCAATAAGAGTAATTGTCTTATGTTGATGAATGACCCTGGTGGAAGAGGGTTTGGGCATGATTCATTACAAAATGGGAGCCACTTGGATTACAATGTCTCAGTCTTATGGGTGACTTGTTTTAGTGTGTGTGTGTGTGTGTGTGTGTGTGTGTGTGTGTGTGTGTGTGGACATGTGCTTATGCCACAGTATGAGTGCAGGGGTCGGAGGACAACTTTCTGGGGTTGGGTTCCCCTTTCATCGTGTGTATTCTGGGGACTGAACTCAAGTAGTCGAGTTTCACACGGTCCTTAGCCTCTGAGCCATCTCTCCACAGCCAGTTCCACACCCTGCTCTCTGCTCAGTGCTGCGGGTGTGCATCAGAGCTCCAAGGGCACAGGCTGAGATTTCCAGCTTCTGTCCTAGAGCAAAGCATGGAACCAGGGACACACAGATAACAGTGAAAATAGAGGTTTGGTTAATGAAAGGAAAGACAGTCCCATGTGTTGGAGCAGCTCAGGGAAATGTCTGATGTTCAGAGAGCCTAACCCTCAACAATCCTGATACTTTCGAAGTCATTTATACGGCACCTGCCTTCTGCCACATGTGGAGACCCGTCCTTCACCGGTAGTTCTAGTGGTGAGGGAGCCCCAGGCATGTTGCCAACTGGCCTCTCTTGATGTCAACCCTGATACTGTCCTCTATGCTATCTCCTGCCACTCCCAATACCTCTATTTTCCCGAAGCAAGTGACATAAGCTTCCGTGATTCCCAGTCTTCCAGAATGGTAATAAGCTCAACCGTTTGCATATGACTGAGAGACATGGCCTTCATCCATCCCACTGTCCCAGAACTGGGGGAGGGGACAGGTAGCGGGCTGTTGCTGGTTTGAAAGATTTTTCCAGCCAGAATGCAAATAGCTTGGGATTAAGTGAGAGGAAGAGTTGGGTCAGGCAATGGGAGGAGGGGTAAAGCGGGTGCCGTGCCGGCTGTCAATAAGGTTAAGCACATGATTGACGGAGTCGATGCAGGGAGGAAAATGGAATTTTCCGACGCAGGGCCGGTCACCGCTCCATCGAACTGTGCCTCTGCTTGTCATTTCTTTTGAGGGGAAGAGGCTATTATCTATCTTCACGAGGGTCCCTCTTAATGGAAACAAACAAACAAACAAAAATCAACATACCATCGGAGGGCATGCAACCCTTTTCGTGAAGCCCCTGGGCAAAGAGAAGAAGCTGGAGCTGGTGAGAGCCACTGCAGTCCCTGTCTGCAATGACAACAGTGGCCTTTTCTTCTCACTCCCTCTGAATGACCACCGTGAAGGCAAATCAACAGGAATGACAGCAGAAGAGAGAGCCACAGGGGCTGAACTGTCTGCCAGCTTGAAGTGGGGCAGGGGTGGGGATTCAATGGGTCTCTCTCCTCACAGAGGCCTGAGTCAGCCTCGCTGAGATCCGGTGACATTTCTGTCTATTAATGGAAGAGAGCACATGCTTTTCCTTGCCAAGTGGCGGGGGAGGGGGGCACTCTTTGTCTGCTGTGCTCTTGTTCCATGGCCTGATTGTTTGCAGGGAAAAAGAACACACACACACACACACACACACACACACACACACGCACGACTGAAGCTTCCATCCCGTGATAGCATGCTTGGTTCGGAGTAGCTGTTTAAAACCAGAATGCCTTACCATATTAATGAGCTCTGTTGCCAGATAAATACCTGAGAGGAGGGACTCCCTGGAGAAGAGAAGAGCAAAGCTGAGAGCACTGGGATATGCTGATCCTCGCATGATAGGAAAGCTATTAAGAAAATGGCACATTACATCCCGAGGCAGGGATTTTTTTTTGTGTTAAACAGGGATGAAAATGGACACACACACAACTTAAAGCAGCATACAATACAATACCAGCATTGATGTAAAGTATATGCTTTCAACTAATTATCTGTCTAATATCCTTGTTGTGGGGTCCCAGTGTTGACACTCCTAAGAGAGCCAGAAGGCTGAGGAGGTTGCTCAGCAGGTGCAGGCACGTGTTACCAAGCCTGCTGACCTAAGTTCAAGCCCAGGACTCACATGGTAAAAGGAGAAAACTGACCCCTAAAAGATTTCCTCTAACCACCCCACAAGCCCAATGCCATGTGCCCCCCAACCCACGCACAATAAATAATATGCTATAATTAAAATTAAAGTATTTTTTAAAAGACTCAAGGGGCCAAAGAGACAGTTCAGTGGTTAAGAGTGGTTAAGAATGCTGGTCAATCCAGAGGGCCCGCATTCAATTCCCAGATCTCCATGGGGGCATGCAATTTGCCTGTGACTCCAGTTCCTGGGCATCTGACACATGATTCTGAAGTCTGCAGGCACACAGCTGCCACACACCAATATATGCAGGCAAAATACCTAACTGCATAAAACTGAATTAAGATTAAAAATTAAAACAGGAATCAGAAGCGGGAAGCCAGTGACAAGGAGGTAAGATGGGGTGAGCTGTGGGGCCGCATGCCTGTGTTCCCCACGCTTGAGAGGCCAGGATGATCACAATTCAAAGCCAAACATAATGACGATATGTTGGTGCACACCCTTGTAATGTTAGCACTCAGGCGTCTGAGACAGAAAAAAAGAAAAAAAAAAAACAGTGGACGTGTGACCAATGTGGGCTACATAGAGAGAGACCCTATCTCATCACTCCCACCCCCACAAAAAGGAACAGCGAGAGGCATCTGAGAGGCAAGAGACAGAGACGGATGGACAGACAGACAGACCGACAGAAAAAGCAGTTCTGGAACTTCGATTCATTCAGAATGGGCTCTGGTGAGTCCTAAGGTGGGTGGGATGGTGGTGGAGAATACAGATCAATGCCTGCAGGGCTTCAGTTGACTGGATGGGGTTAAAGGGATGTAAGTAAGCCTGAGCGCGCAGTCGTGGGTGAGTCATCCACATCCATCCCCCGCTATCTAAGGCTCAAGGAACTTAGTGGAAGAGTGGGCAGGAAGAGCATAAGGGCCCATGGATGGGAGAGGAGCTGTGCTGTGCTTGCTTCCTGCAGCACCTGTGGTTACTTGCACAAGACCTACACAGGATCAAGTCAATAAACATCTCAGCATGAGTAGGAGAGGGGACATGAGGCCCCACCCATATAAGAGGACCTCTTGGTAATTGCTGGGTTACAAGAGAAGGGAATCACTCTCCTTTGAACATGTGATCACTGGTAGGTTGCCCATACCCCAGCGGATGGACACACACACACACACACAACACACACACACACACACACACACACACACACCTGCATATGGACAGCAGTAATTGGACTCAGGGGCTTACCCATAACAATTTTAAAAGCACGCAGGAGTGAGACGGCGTGGGAGGATATGATTTATATATATTATATAAATGTGGGGAATTTTCAAAATCTAAAGAATGTTACCTCAAAAAGAAGCCTGCAGACGTCTGTTGAATGTGCTGTGAGCTCACTATCACTCCACTCAAACGGTTTCCTCATCCAGCCCTGCGGCTGCGCATCTCTTGCCTGTGAGGAAGGGGCTGGGTGAATATGGACCCTGGAACCCACAGTTCTGTGCAGGTGAACGTCAGGAAGGCCAACGGAGCGTCAACTACGGAAGCCTCCGGACCAAGCTTACTGTTCTTAGAACAGGACTGTGCTTGTTTTGTTTTCATCTGAGGATTTCATTGTTGTTTTGAGAAGGAATTTCACTATGTAGCCCAGGCTGGCCCTGACCTCACAGTCTCCCTGAAGCTCCAGAGTGCCTGGGTCACAGGTATGTGATATCATTGGTCAGCACTTTCTTCTAGCCCATGGCTTCTCTGCTCATTCTCACTACAGTGCCTTTAGTACAGCACACACTCTCTCAACGTAAACTCATATTTCTGTAGATCCTGAATGACTGGGCTTTCCTCAGTCATAGCTGAAGTAATCTGGCTCTTTGTTTGATCTCTGTTTTTGCTTGGTTAAAGTATTATCAATTAATATATCCTTTTTCTTTCCATTCCTTCCCTTTCGTTAACATCCTTCCTTCCCTCCTCCTTCTCTCTCCATCTCCTTCCAGTCCTTGTTTTTCACAGTACTGAGGACAGAACCCAAAGCCTAGTATAACAGGCCAATGTTCAACCACAGATAGAGCCACATTCATACCATAAGCACAAAAACAGACTTTGGCTCAATTAATTGTTACTGCCCCTGTTGTCCCACCATGATTGAAATTGGAATTCTATGTACACTCAAAATGGAATTCCTCCAGTTTTGCAGAAAAGAGCAGGCATGCAATTAACTTTCCTGAGAGTTTGGTTAAGCAATTTGCAGACTCAAATCCATGATGGGACCTTAAGAAAGGAGGCCAGCAGGAGCAAAAGTATCGTGGCCCTAGGTAGTAATTTGGGGTCTTTAAATGAAAGCCTTCAAATCTCAAAGTCAAAAAGAGGGTCCTGGTTCTCACAGGTTTTCAGAAAGGCTAGGGGAAGGTCCTAAGTGACCTAGTCTGTGTGGCCTCTGACAAAGAGGAAGTCCAGAAACAAGAGCACAAAATTCTAATCCAGGTATCAGAGATGCTGGTCTTCCTCACAGGTATAAAGAAGAGAGAGAGAGAGAGAGAGAGAGAGAGAGAGAGAGAGAGAGAGAGAGAGAGAGAGAGAGAGAGAGAGAACTCTGTGAAGGCTACAAGGACACAACGCTTACAGGAGAAAAGACCACATGGTGGGGTGTGGCCTGATTTCTGGGGAGAAAATAGAAGCTAAAGGAACCATAACCTAATGCATTCATTTATGTCAAATATTATGGCTTTTTTTCTTTCTTTAATTTGTTAACACTGGGAAAGTAGCACAGTCACAATGAAAGACCTTTATCTGGAGTTGGATCTCTTAACACATGTGCTCTTGCAGTGACATGGTGTAGCCAGTGGTGGGCTCCCAAAGACCCGGTGAGTGCAACGGGCATCCACATATATGATGATGCTTGGAGACCCATTGGCTGGGATATAGACGAGGCTGGAGGAGGGATGAAGGAAGTCATGGGAGAATCCGGGTCTCTTTGATCCCGGATCTCTTTGATATTAAGAAACAGTGGATCTTTAATGATTTCCTGCCAGTTACATATTCTATGGTTCACACATCTTCCAGGGAAAGAAGCAGAGAGCAGAATTAGCTGGGCAATCCATAACGAGCTAAGTACATTAATCAGCTTTCAATCACTGTAACGAAGTGTGCGAGGTAATTAAGTTTATAAGGAGACAAGGTCTGTGTTGGCCAGCACTTTAGAGATTTCAGACAATGGTCAGCTGACTCTATTGCTATTGGGTCCACGGCAAAGACCCCACCCCACTCCAAAGTCAAAGGAAACAGGTTTCGAGTCAAGTGACATTGTTGTGGACATAAACAAGGCTGCTGGGACTGCTCACCCAACCTCTGAATAGCTCCATCTGCATTCTGCCTTTCCTTCTGATATAAACACTGTGGGATAATGGCTTGGGACCCATGAGAGGATGGCTGGCTTTCTGTTTCCCTCAGTGGAGAGTTGACGTTTCTTTGAATAAATGGATAGATGGATGAAAAGATGCCTTGCAGGGGAGATATGGTAGAGCTCAGATCAAATACACAAACTTGCCTGTGGGATGCCTGATAGCATTAGGGGTGATTGACATGTACTGGATTCTGAACTGTATTTCCATTGATGTGATCCAATATGAGAGTTTTGATGGAAAAATAGACAACGGGGATCAAGATAGGTCTCTATAAAACATCACAAGTCTGGGTGGTCAATCCCCTCTAATGGGAGACAAACATAAACAGTGAATATATTTTAGTTTCAATGATTAAATTCAGACAAACAGGAGTACTTTAGGAACTTAAGTATGTCCCCTGGGAAGGTGACAACAATATATACCTTACTTGACTGACTAAAAATAAGCAATATGGCCCATTCTCATAGTTTCTAAGCCCAAGAATTCTGTCTACTCATTTTGCTGGCACTTATAACCTCCCATCTTAGCTCTTCGTACGAGAGCGCGTCAGTGGATTCTCAACTGCGGCAACAAAATGCCTGAGATGATTAACTTTGGAGGGGTAAGGCTTATACCGGTTGATGTTTCCGAGGCTTCAGGCCATAGTCAGTTAATGCCATAACTACCGGGCCTGCAGTAAGAAAAGTAGAGAAAGACTTCAACTAGTGGGGATCAGGAAGCAAAGAAAGGGGAAGAAAAGGGAAATGGCTTCAGTCTATTATTAAAAGCTCATCCCTCCCAAAACCTAACATCTCCTTCCACTATTCTACCTCCTGCAAGTTCCGTGACCTTCCCCTAGTGCACAGGATGGAGGTCAAGTCTTTAGCTTGTGGATGTAAGTGGACACCACAGATCCAGATCCATGACAGTGGAAAGGGATGTAGCACAGGAGGGAGTAAACCAGATGCTATGAAGCAAGCAAGCAGCATCACAGCGTATCATAAAGGGGCATCGAGCTTCCTTCGGAAGATATCTAATCTCATTATCTGGATCAGTTACTTTTCTCATTGCTATGGCAAAACTCCCTGTCAACTTTCTCTAAACTTTCAAAAGCAAAGGCTTGCTTCGGCTCACAGTTCGAAGGTATAGTCCAGCACAGCGAGGAAGGCATGGCAGGAGTGTGAGTCAACCAGGCTTGTGCATCTGTGATGAGGGGGCAAAGATGGATGGTCCTGGTGCTCAGTGGCTTTCTGCTTCTCATTCAGTTCAGGACCCCATGGGTTTCACTTACCTCCTGCAAGGTGAATTGTTCCTCCTCCCTTAGACCTTTCCAGAAATGCCCAAAAGTATGTTTCCCAGGTGAGTCTCAGTCCTGACAAGATGACAGTCAAATGTAACTACCATGGGGGTGATTTGTCTTTCACAGTTGGTTACAAGGTGACCCATGAAGGACTCCCCCAAAAGTGCTTCGCTGAGAGTCTCTAAGCAAAATGAATCTATAAACAAAACAGTCTGTTCTTGTTCAAACCATATGTTATACATTTATTTAGAGTGCATGCACACACGTGTGTGTGTGTGTGTGTGTGTGGTGTGTGCAATGTGGCACAAGTGTGGAGGTCAGAGGACAACTTTTCAAGCTGATTCTCTCCTTCCATCACGAGTCCTAGGCTTGACAGGGAGCACCTCTACCCTCTGAGCTATTCACCAGCCCAGAACTTTCAAATCAAATCCAGTTCTCATTAGCCTCCCTATTTTTAGATAAAACCTATTGGCCTACAAAAACTAATAGCGTTTTTGAGCATATTAATTGTATAAACACAAGCCCCGGGAGAATGATTAAACTACTTAAGACAAAAACATCTCATTTCAAGCTTTGGAGAAGTGCCCTTTCTTTAGATAGGTAATGTTATGCTTATCACAAATGTCTCATCCCTATCAAAGCAGATTCCCCTAAGGATCTGGGTTGGGCAATGTTTTGCTGACCCAGTTCTAATTGCTCAGCACATCTTGGAAGAAACAAACGTATCTTTATTTTGAAATACTCTATAATCCATAATCCTTGCCTAATGATTTTACTAGTTTGTTTTAACATTATAGCGTCAATTTGTATTGAAAGAGATTGGAGAAAAAGACTCTTACTTACTGACAGGATTCAGTTGAGAACATCATCCAAATGTGTCTCCTTGTCACTGAAATGATAAATTTATTTCAGAAGTAATTGGTGGAATAAAAAAATGGAGTTCCCTGAAGGGATTGCTGTAGAATTTTCTTAAGGGCAGTGCACAGTATATGATCAAAATACTCTCCTTTTTAGCTCTGGTCACAAGTGATATGGGAGCTAATTTTATTCAATTCTATGTTTAATAAGTCTCCCTGTGTGATTTCTCTGAGCACTGAAGTTTCAGAAATCACTGCTCTATTATTTGACTTTCCAACGTTACTAGGGCATTTTCTTCTCTTTTCTTAGGAGAGATTTATTAATCTAGATCTAGTGTTCTCATTCCATGGATGTTAAGATACTACAGGGTGAATACTTGTGTATCACAAAATTCATTGTAAGACTCTGTTATGTATCTTTTCCTAAGAAGACATGAAAAAACATCTCTTCACTCAGATAGGGCACTAACTTCACACCAAATCAATGATTCTAAGAATCTTTGCTAAGTCTTGTTTAGCAAAGCAGCAAGTTGATTGGAGTTATTTGTAATAGCATGGATGACTGAAATGCCCAACCCAGCAGGAGTGGTAGCTCACAAGTTTTATCCCTGGAACCTCCTACACAACTTGCTAGTAGGTGATTCAATCACAGCCTTCTCTTCTGAGCACTCATTATTGTCTATGTAACTTTGTAGAGGGGCCTTGTGAGTCTTGCAAGTTCCAGGAGCTTTCTAAGATTTGTGAGTTTTTTTTACTTCCTGAACCTTAATGGAAAGTTTCAATTTGCAGGAGATTAATTATGTAACAAGTTCTAACTCCCAGTGGGCTGTGTTTGGAAACTGGCCCTTTAAGGGTTCATAAGAGTTAAGAGAACTCTCAAGGATAAGACCATGATCTTACATGATCAGTACCCTCATAAGAAAAAACATCTGTTGTAGAATATTATTTTAAGATTTGCTGAATTTGTTTATACTGTGGAAATTTGTTCAATGACGCAAGTTCGTGGTGCATTCTTTTATGCTGCATTTGTTTAACTCTGTGAAGCTGTGTTATTCTGCTTGTCTAAAACATCTGATTGGTCTAATAAAGAGCAGAACAGCCAATAGCAAGGCAGGAGAAAGGCTAGGCGGGGCTGGCAGGCATAGAGACTAAATAGGAGGAGAAATCTTTGATGAGAGAGATCAAGAACAAGAGAAAGCAGAGGAGAGGAAGACTTCAGGACCAGCCACCCAGTTACACAGCAGGCCACGGAGAAAGAAGTAAAGAAAGGTATACAGAAATAAAGAAAGATAAAAGCCCAGAGGCAAAAGATAGGGGGGATAATTTAAATTAAGAAAAGCTGGATAGCGACAACCCAAGCTAAGGCTGGGCTTTCATAAGTAAGAATGAGACTCCGTGTGATTTATCTGGGAGCTAGATAGTAGGAGCTACAGAGTAAAGAGTAAAAACAACCAACAACGGACATCAAATAATGTACTCTTTTCCTCATAAACAAAGAAAATAAGAGGTGGGTGAACAGAAAGCTGTGGATAAGTCAAGGAAAAGGATTTCAGAGAGACCTTAAATGTGTATTTCTGCAATCCCTAGAACCAGTATAAAGGAATTTTTGCTACTTAAGCCACCCATCTATGATAGAGCATTACAGTAACCCAAACAGAAAAACACATCATAAATTAATTTCATATTGGATAGTAACCAGTTAAGTTTTGATATGTAAATACTTTACTTTTAGTTCAGTTATTGTTGCAGTATTTAACATTAAATCTACACTTCTCCCTCATTCACCTCAGCAATTTGCAAAACATCAAAATTGGAAAAATAACTTTAATGTGCTTTGTTTCTTTATATTATATATATTCTTCAGGGTTGTAAAAGAATGTGATGTTTATTTGCTAAACCATTTTAAATTCTGGGGAGTCAAGACCAGAGAGCTTAATTATTATAATATCAAAATTGAAGTCCAGATCCAGGGACATTCTACCATGGATTGTTCAAGGGCAGGTTTATTTTTATATCCATTATATTTTTTTGATTCTTTACCATCCTGCTTATTAGCACACAGCTCTAGCCTTCTCTGTTTTGTTATGCAGTGTAAACTGCCACCCACTGGCTGCCATCCACTAAGTAATTGCACTGTAACTGATGCATCTTAAAGAACTGGGGGAAAAAAAAACTAAGCATGGTGATGCATGCCTGAAATTCCAGCATGTGGAAGGTAGAGAGAGGCAGGAGTATCAGGAGTTCAATGTCATCCTCAGCTACATCGTGAATTCGAGGTTAGCCTGCCTACATGATACTGTATCGATACACATAAACACACACACACACAGAGGCACACACAAAAGAGACTAAATTAAGTAAATCTAAAATGACTTTTTTGTTTGGTCAGTTTTTCTTTTGTAAGATAGGATCTTATGTAGTATAGGCTGCACTAGAACTCACTATGTAGGTCTGAGCTCTTAATACTCCCACCTCTACATCTCACATGCTTGGACTATAGCCAAATGCCACAGCACCAGATGCAAATTCAGATTTGGAACCAGCCAGTTTAGCTCTCCCACACACTCAGATAAGCACATAACTTTTATGAAGTTCAGCTTCTTGACTGTAACCAAAAGTAGGCTGTTGTGTGGTGCTGTCTTGGGGACGTGAACACAGATGTCTGCTCACTCCAGAAAGGGGACCAGCAGCAGACAAAAGGAGGCCACCGAATCCCAACTTGGTGAACCCATGCATTTACTTGGGTTACTTAAAGGAGTATGTGGGAGGAGTTACTTGTGAGCATGTGGAAAAGGGTTACTTACATGACTATGAGGAGGAGTTACTTACAAAAGCAGCAACAACTCCAAGGCATCTGCATTACTGAAAGCCCAGCCTAGCACAGATAACTGCTCAGAAAACACAGGAATCTTAATCTTTCTGCACAACTTGTTGGCAGATCAACAGGTCAAAGAATCTCTTCTCCTCAGACGTCCTTAGGAAGAAACCTTGTGAATCTGTCTGGTAAGTTTCAGGGACTTCCTGAGACCTGTGAGTTGTTTACTTATTGAGTCTTAATGATCATCCGTTTAGAACCTTCTGAGCTTTAATGGGTTTCCCTCCAGGAGAGAATGTTTCAGTTTGGAGGCAAGTGAAACACAAGAATAAAACCTTAACTATGGCCTACTACGGCACAGTGATGGCCATTTCCACCAAGCATGTGAAGTTATGTCTAGAGTGTCCAATAAAAGTCAGTGGCCTGAAACTCTCATCTTCTTTTCCCATACAGCCAATCACAGCCAAGGGGAATGGTCACCTGACTTCTCAACTGCTCTCTATTTTCATAGGATCAGCACAGTTTGACCTACCTCATGATCATGAAGCAGGGCAGGAAAGCAGGACAAGAGAATAGAGGTGTATCTGGTACAGTGGATGGGTTGGGCATCAGAGGACAGATGCATAGAGTAGAGTGACAAGAAGATGGGAAATCAGATGGCAGAGCTGGGATCTAAGTTGTTAGAATGTGGCTAAGTTGTTAGAATGCTTGTTTAGCAAGAATCTAGCCCTAGATTGGATCCCAGCACTGCGTAAATAATGTATGGTCATACATGTGTGCAATCTAAGCACTCAGAAGGTAGGAGCAGAAAAATCAGAAGTTAAAAAACATCTTCAATTACATACTGTTTGAAGCCAGCCTGAGCCACGTGAGACCAGTTTCAAATGATTAATACTGAAATGGATATATTTTAAAAATAGAAGTTGGAAAGAAAGCTTCTGTATGAGGTGAGTCCATGAGCAGCTACCTAAAGTAAATGCATGCACTGAAAAAGAAGAGCAGACATATATGAAATACACACACACACACACACACACACACACAGACACACACACATTTTCATATTCGCAGGTCTTATATACAATCCCAGGACTCAGTCCCAGGGAACAGAACTGTCCCAAATGAGTGGACCTTCACACTTCAATTATCACAGTCAAGACAATCCCTCATAGACTCGCCACAGGCCAAACTGATATTGGCAATCCCCTCACTGAGATGCTCCTTACAGGTAATTGTAAGACTGTGTCAAGCCCACAACTAAAGCTAATCATCACACCCTCTGAATTCCATCTCTAATCATAGATGGTCCCACTTCGAACCCCTTTTAAGATTTCTCTTTTACATAATATGTTTGCAACAATATTTCAGGACCTATCAGCTACACAGCTTTTGCAATACTGATAGGGAAGATGAAACACTGGTTATTTTTCTTCACCGCTTCCTTCCAGGGTCCCAGATTTTACTCCAGACAGAATTAAAGAAGGCCAGTTTTCCAGGCAGTGGTGGCAAGCTGAGGTCCTGTATCTCCTTTTGTATCGTTACTACTATCATGACAGTCATTTGAAACAGGGTTTCATATATCCCAGACTGGCCTCAAACTTGCTATGTATCCAAGAAAGACCTTGATCCCCTGATCCTCCTGACTCCACCTCCTGAGTTCTGGGATGGCGGTTGTGTATCACCTTCCCATTTTATGTAGTGCTGGGTATAGAACCCATGGTCTTGTGGGTCTTAGTCATTGGGTATGGAACCCATGGCCTCGTGTGTGTTAGTGAAGGATTTTACCAATTGAGCTCTGGCTCTAGCCCATTATCACTGTTTTTTTTCTTGGGACCTAGAGCTTGTAGCCTTCCTGCCTTTGCTGCTCAAGAATTAGGACTACAAATCTGTACTATCATTATTATGTCCAGTATTATTTATACCAAAAATATGTATTCTGTAGAGTCTTGCTTATGTTTATGATTTTAAGTAATGCATTCAAATGCCCCTTTCTTCGTATGTACACTTTGGCAGATATTCTGATTGCTTACCACAGGGACATCTTTCCCACTCCACAATGCTCTCTTCGTTACCCAGCTTCTGTAAGATACAGCGATGCTTTTCCACGAGCGAGACTGAAGGCACAGCATTCTTTCTCAAAACCTGAATGAAGGTGTCCTTGCTTTATCCATTCTCAAATTTGAGCTCGAGTCAACAAGCAGAAAGTGAAAACCATTCATTCATTGTGGCTGCATAAATTTCCAAGTGTGCAGAGCTCGAGGGTGTTCTGGGATCACATTTCATCCTTGGGAGTAATGCCTGTCAAGAGAATAAATTCTCTGGCATGTAGACTAAAGTGATTTATCTCTGCTTTACAGGGAACACTACTGGTGACTCAGAAATACTCCTGTTTGGCTTCGCTTCGTCGCTGGATACTGGGTTTTTCTAATTTGTCTCCGCATCCTTCTTTCCTCACCCTCCTTTTCTTTCTATTCCTCCCATCTTCATTCCTCCTCTTTCTCTTCCCCTGTCCCCATTCTCCCTCTCTCTTCCTCTATGCCTCTGCTCTCCCTTCCATCCCTTCTCTCTTTCCTTCTATCTTTCTAGCCTTCTTTCCTTCCTACCTCTTCTATCCATCCATTTCCCCCTCCATCATTCTTCCCTTCTTTTATTCTTCCTTTCTTCATTCCTTCCTCCTCCTCTATCCCTCCCATTCTGCCTTTCCTCTTCTTATCCTTCCTTATTTTTCTTCTTCCTTCCTTCCCTTCTTTTTCTTTTCTTTCTTGCTCCATCTTTCCTTTCTCTTTCGTTCTCTCTCCTCCCTTCATCTCTTCCTTTTTTCTTTTATTGTTTTTATGGTGCTATACGTTTTTATCTGCTAGCCGATCTTCCTCCCCTCTCCCCTTCTACCCTCTCCTGTGACCGCCATGCTGCCAATTTACTCAGGAGACCTTATCTTTGTCTCCTTCCTATTTAGATCCATGTAGGTCTCTATTAGGGTCCTCTTTGTTGTTTGGCTTCTCTGGGGTTGTGGATTGTAGGCTGGCATTTGTTTTATGTCTAAAAACCACTTATGAGTGAGTACATATAATATTTGTCTTTCTGGGTCTGGATTACCTCACTCAATATGGTTTCTTCTAGATCAATCTATTTGTCTGTAAATTTCACGATGCCATTTTATTTATTTATTTATTTTTATTGCTGGGTGATACTCCATTGTGTAAAACATACCACATTTTCTTTATCCATTCTTTGGTTGAGGGGCATCTAGGTTATTTCCAGATTCTGGCTATTATGAATAATGCTGCTATGAACATAGTTGAGCACATGTCCTTGTGGTACAATTGAGCATTCTTTGGGTATACACCCAAAAGTGGTATTGCTGGGTCTCAAGGTAAATTGTTTACTAATTTTCTGAGAAATTGCCATACTGATTTCCATAGTGGCTGTACAATTTGCACTCCCACCAACAATGGAGGAGGGTTCCCCTTACCCTGCATCCTCTCCAACATAAGTTGTCATCAGTGTTTTTGATCTTGGCCATTCTGACAGGTGTAAGATGGAATTTTAGAGTTGTTTTGATTTTCATTTCTCTGATGGCTAAGGATGCTAAGCATTTTCTTAGGTGTCTTTCAGCCATTTGAGATTCATCTTTTGAGAGTTCTCTGTTTAGATGTATACCCCATTTTTATTGGATTATTTGTTTTTTTGATGTCAAGTTTCTTGAGTTCTTTGTGTATTTGGAGATCAGTTCCCTGTCTGAAGTGGGGTTGTTGAAGATCTTTCACAGTTCTGTAGGTTATTGTTTTGTCTTGTTGACCATGTTCTTTGCTTTACAGAAGCTTTTCGGTTTCAGGAGGTCCCATTTATTAATTGTTTCTCTCAGTGTCTGTGCTGCTGGAGTTATATTTAGGAAGTGGTTTCCTGTGCCAATGCATTCAAGTTTACTTCCCACTTATTCTTCTATAAGGTTCAGTGTGGTTGGTTTTATGTTGAAGTCTTTGATCCATTTGGACTTGAGATTTGTTCTTGGTGATAGATATGGGTCTATTTGCATTCTTCTTTATGTTGATACCCAGCTACGTCAGCACCATTTGCTGAATATGCTTTCTTATTTTCATTTTATATTTTTAGCTTCTGTGTCAAAAGTCAGGTGTTTGTAGGTGTGTGAACTGATATTTGGGTCTTTGGTTCTATTCCATTGGTCCCCCTGTCTGTTTTTAAGGCAATACCAAGTCATTTTCATTAGTTATATAACTTTGTCGTAGTCTCAGAAGTGCCTGGTCTGTTGTCTATTCCCTCTGCTTAACTACATTTTATTTGTTTTCTAAAAACAAGCTTTCTGGTACTCCTCAAGTCTTAGTCTACCCATCCATCAGCTGCCTTGGTTCTGTCCTGAAACTCCTCGGATTTTTACTCTATAAAGTCCAACATCTATGGAACAGCTCAATGGAATACCTGCTCAGAGCTACTAAGTTCTTCATTTCTCTCCCTCTTGCTGTCAGCATCTTCTAGCCTACGTGTCTAGTTGAAGGTCCAGGGTCTGCACTCCGGAACTCACAGCAGCTGGGGTTGCCTGCAAAAGACCTGAACAAAACTGAGCCTGCCAACATTCTGCTGAAGAGGGAGCAGGTGGGAAGGAGGGTCAGAGGGCTCCATGCAGGATCTGTAGATAATTGGTAGTAGGTAGTGGAGAAGGGCTCAGAAGTTCTCAGCCCTCCCTGAGAATCTATGGTAATAAATAATGGAGTAAGAAGAAATATTTTCTTTAGTCATGTGCTGCTTGGTAAGGTGGCCATGGTACTGTATTTAAAGTCTCACCCATGCACCCATGTATGAAAACACCACAATAAAACCAATTGTTATGTATAGAAAGACATGTTAATAACAAATCTTTTTATTTTTGTTTTTGTATTTTTTGAGACAGTTTCTCTGTAGCTTTGGAGCCTATTCTGGAACTAGCTCTTGTAGACCAAGCTGACATCTAACTCACAGAGATCCGCCTGCCTCTGCCTCCCAAGTACTGGGATTATAAGCATGTGCCTCCACCACCCGGCAACAAATCTTGAAAAAGAAGAATAGAAATGTTGTACTTTGAGTACCTGGGGCAAGAAATGGAACTCTTCTTGACTGCACTCATTGCACTTGGCTTCACTGAAAAAGATGGGGAATGGGGAGGTCAGGAGGAAGAGGAGGTGAAAACACACATTTTCCACCTCCAGAAATAAATGACTTCCCACCCTTTTCGCAGGACATTGTCAAGGACTCTAGAAAATCAGATGTCTGTGTGCCCAACTTGTGTGTGTGTGTGTGCGTGTGTGTGTGTGTGTGTGAGAGAGAGAGAGAGAGAGAGAGAGAGAGAGAGAGAGAGGTGAGTCATTAAAGAAATTGTTCAGCTAAATAAAGAATCTCATTATGTGAGCTATTTTTATTCTTCAAATGTCTGTGCCCCCCCCCCCCAGGTTCCTACTGGAATCTGACAATCAGGGTTGAACTTCACTGTTAGCTTCCATTAGGCAAATCAAGCAGGAAAAAGAGAGCAGCAGCTTGACCTTGGTGGGGAGCTGATTCAGCAGGGCTAATACTCCAGGGCTGGAGGGGGCCAGAGACCAAAGGGTTTAATTAGTCCAGGGAGGTGCTGTTTGCTCCCCCAGAGGCGCCACCCCTCCCGGTCACCCACTAGCCTCTCAGCTGGGCCTCCTGCCTCTGGTCTTATCTGCCGGCCTCTGACTATCAGGAATGCAGGTAAAGCAAAAGACACAGACAGCAGCAGACAGAGGATGCAGCAGACAGAGGATGCAGCCAACCCGGTCAAGGGCATTTCCTGAAGATGGGCTGACTCACATCCATTGACTGTCTCCCTCCCTGCAGTATTTGTTCACACATTATAAGCAAGGCTTTTCCTCTCCAGGGAGACCCAGACTGTGTTGGGATCCAAAGCCACCATGACTTTTTTTATTCCTCAGGGGGACAGTTCCTCCCCCGTCTACCTCCCCTGCACACTACCCCCATCATTACGCAGACAGCCGTTCCTTTAGAAATGAAATCAGAGCTGGGGAGATAGCTCAGTCAATAAAGTTCTTGACAGGCAAGCATGAGGGTGAGTGTTCAATTCTCCAGAGCTCATCTAAAAAAACCTGGGTGTGGCAATGCATACTTACAATTTCAGTGCTGAGGAGGTGTAGGTGATTAGCCAGGGCTTGTGGCGGGGGGGGGGGAGGTCAGTCTGGCTCAGTGGTTCTCAAACTTCCTAATGCTTTGACCCTTTAATACAGTTCCTCATGTTGTGGTGACTCCCCAACCATAAAGTTATTTTCATTGCTGCTTCATAACTGTGATTTTGCTACTGACCAGTGTCTCAGTTCCTAAGACATGGGGAATATGTATTTTCTGCTGATGACGACCCACGGATTGAGACTACTGACCTAGTGGATCCAGTAGGCTCCTGGTTCAGTGAAGGATTCTGTCTCTAAATATTAGGTGGAAATTGATTGAGGAAAATATCCTGTATTAACTTCTTGTCTCCATACACCACACATACACACCATACTACACACACACACACACACACACAAAATCCTCATGTTAATTATTGAAGAATCATTCTGACTGAATTGTAGAGAAAATTCAGAGACAGTGGTTCTTCCACCGATGACTATAGGTTCTAGAAGATGCTAAATGGAGAACGGGACCATCAGTAAAGGTGGTCCAGCAAAAAAAAAAAAAAAAAAAAAAAACCACCTAATTGAGTTGAATAGACCACAGGCAACTAAAGTATAACACAGAAGATGATACGTGCAATAAAGGTTAAGAGCTCTGGGAGCTTGGGGAGTTGGGAGAAAGATGACCCACTTCTAAAAACAGAACCTTTTGCGAAGTATCCTTGGAACTGGGTTTGAAAGGTTGATAGCAGGATATAATCAGATGGGGAGGAAGTCTCTGATCTCCCAAACTTCCCCTGACTCCTACCCAGTGTTGTCTTCACAGAGTATCTCATACTCCATCTCAGAGGTCATTGGAGATCTTCAGCTTTAGTTGCCCCTGCGGAGATCCACCCCGCCTCCTGCCCACAGCCACTCCTGCCTCTTCATCTGCTCTAGTGTCTGGGAATGGCCACTGTGCCCTTCCCCTCCTCTCCATCCCTGCCAATGGATGGGTACCCTGGGGCTGCCACAAAGGATCCTCTACTAACATTGCTACCTGCTTCTTGCAGCTCCTCCTGGTCCACCATTCACACCGGGGCAGAAGACGGTCATCTCGGTAGTTCTTGTGTTTATTTCCTCGTGTGGAAATACACGGTTTCTTTCTGTGGGTGTTTGGAGGTGTATTATGCGCGTGGTGGCTGGGGGTGTATGGTGCATGTTGCCGTGTGTGTGCTCAGAACAGTATGTTCCAGAAGAGGATGCCAGATGTCCTGCTCCGTCACAGTCTCGCTGAAACCTGGAACTAGACTGGCCAGCAAGCCCCTGAAATCTTGCTGTCTCTTCTACACTCCGACTCCCATGGCACAGGGGTTGGAGGTGAGCCCATGACTACATCCAGATTTTTATGTTGGTACTCGACATCTGAACTCAGGTCCTTGTGCTTGTAGAGCAAGCTTCTTACCCACAGAGCCACCTCCCCAGCCCTCATGTGGTTTCTTAAAGTACCAGTATCTTGTGGTATCTTGTGGTATCTCTGGATCTTGCAGCCATTCATTTTAGGAATTTGGGCTAACCACCATAGGATTGCCACCAGGAAATGGCTCTTCCTTGCTGAAAACCAACCCTCATCTTAAGTCAAAGTGTCACATCTAGTGTCTTTGTGGGCAAGGTGTGGTCATTTGCATGAGAAATGTCCCCCTCCCAACACCCAACCCCTAATTGGGTGTTTGAGGAACATTATGGGTACTTTAGGAAGTGGAACCTTGCTAGAGAAAGTACTTCACTGGAGATGGGATTTAAAAGTTTATAGTCTCGGCCGGGCGGTGGTGGCGCACGCCTTTAATCCCAGCACTCGGGAGGCAGAGGCAGGCGGATCTCTGAGTTCGAGGCCAGCCTGGTCTACAAGAGCTAGCTCCAGGACAGGCTCTAGAAACTACAGGGAAACCCTGTCTCGAAAAACCAAAAAAAAAAAAAAAAAAAGTTTATAGTCTCATGCCACTTCCTGTCTGCCCCCCACTTCCTGTCTGCCCCCCACTTCCTGTCTGCCCCCACTTCCTGTCTGCCCCCACTTCCTGTCTGCCCCCCACTTCCTGTCTGCCCCCCACTTCCTGTCTGCCCCCCACTTCCTGTCTGGAGTGGCTGAAACTGTGTTGAGCAGCTTCCTGTGCCTGCAGCCGTACTCTCCCTAACTGTGGCCACGCCTCTCCACCAAATAGACCCTTTCTTCCTTGGATTGCTTTCGTCATATTTTATCCCAGAGACTGAAAAGAAATGAATACAAGGGGTGGTTGGGTATGTGCACATGTCTGTAATGTGTTTATATGTGTGCTGATCTATGTGCATGTGAAGAAGGTCCCAGGACAACCTCGTGTATAATTCCTCAGGAGTCATCCACCATCCACCTTTTTCTTTTCTTTTTTTTTTTTTTTTTTTGAGATAGGGTCTCAACTGAACAGCAGTTGCCGAGTAGGCTAGGGTATCTGGCTAGTGAGCCTCAGAGATCTGTTTGTCTCTCTCTCTCTCACCAGCATTGGAATGGCAACCACATGCCATTATGTCTGGATTTTTTCCCATAGGTTCTAGAGATCAAATTCATATCTCTATATTTAAAAGAACAAACGTCATAGAGGCAGAGCCTCTCCCCAGTTGACATCTATTATCTCTATGATATGGTCCTCCTCCCAGGAGGAAGTTGAGGTGGTACCCTGCTCTCTATTTGATTTGCTCATCACAGTTCTGAGAACTCTTTATATTCTGCCCACAGAGGTAAAGGAAAAAAGTACTTCTCATAGATGGCTGATAGATCAGAACCTACAGTGAGAGAAGTAACCAATAATAACTGCTTATCTATTCATCCATACATCTAGGCATGTATGTATGTATGTGCATATCTAGTATCTATATGTATACATGCATGTATACCATGTGCACATACACGCAAACAGAGAGAAATATGTAAATGTGAACCTGCAAGACACTCAGCAACTGAGCAACTACCCAGTGCCGGGCTGTCTTGGGGAAGAAGCTTAGCTCTCAGCTTAGCAGCCTTTAGGGGAGGGAAAGAACAAAGCCACAATTGAAGCCCTGTCTGTATTCTGAGGATAATCACAGAACTTACAGCTCTAATCAGACAAGCCAGGCACTGTTGGGTCTTTCATCGCAAATAAAAGTCTTTGACACAGGGAGAGTGTTATCATGTGTAGCTCCTCGGAAGTAAATTCTGGCATTTGTGGGTAAATAGAATGGATCACAATGAGCGTCCCTCCGAGAAGGATGCTCCTGAAGTGCAGACAATACCGATTAGATGGTAGAACTGGGTCACTTGTCTTCGCCAGCTGCCTCCGCGGGCTGAGCAAGTGAAGAGTGGGTATTGCCATTTACTTTCTCTGCACGCATCCAGATTTTGGCTGGCCCTGGGCATGCATGCAGATGGAGACTGAGCAGTGGGATGGGCCTCAACACAGCGGTATGCTTGCAAGAGCTGGGGACTTTTTTTATACCCTGCCATCCCATCATCCACTCTGGCTACACAAAATGAGTATGAATTATGGGGACCTGCTGAGCCTTTGATTTCCCTCAGCTGCCACTCCAGTAGCCATGCTCCTAGAAATTAACTGTGTGTTTCATCTGCTAGCAGAGGGAATAAGAGTTAAAAGTTAGCCCGTCATTCTGCTGGCCGCCTTCTATCCATACGGGCTTCTCCTCCCACCCCAGTTCCAGGGTTGCTCAAAGAGCATCCATGCACCTCCTTCTAGAGACGGGCAGGGACCCCAAAGTCCAATTAATTAGAGAAGTCACCTCTTTGATGAGACAGGGTTTAGGTAGATGAAAGCAGTTAGGGAAACATTTTACCCTGTCTGTGTGTATTAGTCAACTTTCACCATGTGATAAAAAATCCCTGACGAAAATAACTTAGAGAAGGAAAGGCTTCCATTGATTCATTATTTCACAGGTGTTGGTCATCTTATCGCAGTGGGTTTGTGATGGGACTAAAGAAGTATTTAGGCACTGTGGAAGAAGCTAGTTACCTTGTGGTTCCAGAGAGACAGAGACATAGACGAGAGAGACAGAGAGAGAGAGAGAGACAGAGAGAGAGAAAGACAGAGACAGAGACAGAGACACTGACACTGACTGGGGACAAGATCTACATTCCAAATACACTTTCTGAGATACCTGCTTTCTCTGATGAGGTCATCAGGTCTCATGTCCTTGTAGCCATTCAGCTATGACTTTATCAACGACTGAAGTTGTTGTTCTCATAATCCAATCACTCTCAATGACGCCATAATCTAGGGGGCAAGATTTTGACAAATGAGACTCTGGGGCAGACGTTTGTGAAAATCACTCTTTGCCTTTCTCACTTCTGTATTATTGACCCCCTTCTTTCTATTGTGATATTTTTTATTTGATAATGAAAGGGTGGGGAGCTAGAGAGACGAGTCAATGCGTAAACTGCTTGATACATAAACAAAAGAAACGGAGTTCAGATTCCTCAGAACCCACATGAAAAACCCAACTGTGGAATCTATGTCCTTATATTCCCAGAGGTATGGAGGCAGAGATAGACGGAGTGGTAGGGCTCGCTGGGCATGCAGCCTATGCAAATAAGTGGGCTCCTGAGTCCTGAAGCTTCAATGAGACACAAAAGTCAGGTGGGGATATGGTTAGTGAGGGCACATGGCATTGACTTTAGGCCTCCATAAGCACTCATGCACCACACACACACACACACACGCACACACACACACACTCACTCACTCACCCATGCACACACACACACACACACTCACTCACGCACCCATGCACACACACACACACACACACTCACGCACGCACCCATGCACACACACCAAAAAGGAAAAGAAAAGGAAAGACCACCCATGTTAGTCAGCTGTCTATCACTATAACTAATACTCTGAATTACCGACTTTTATAAAGAGAATAGGTTTATGTTGGATTACAGTTTGAAGACTTCGGTCCAGGGACAACTGACCTATGACTTTTTTATTTTAGTTTTTTTATATTTATTTATTTGTTTATTTATTTATTTATTTATTATGTATACAATATTCTGTCTGTGTGTCTGCTTGCAGGCCAGAAGAGGGCATCAGATCTCGTTTCAGATGGTCGTGAGCCACCATGTGGTTGCTGGGAATTGAACTCAGGACCTTTGGAAGAGCAGACAATGCTCTTAACCGCTGAGCCATCTCTCCAGCCCCAACCTATGACTTTTTAGACAACTGTTTAAAGGCAGAACACATGGTCAAAGTACACAGAGAAATGCATCTGCTCACCTAATGTTCTGTTTATAAAAGAGAAAGAGGACACCAGACTCTCCCAAGCACCCAGTAACCACTGTTTCCTTTGCAATCACTATAAGTTTGATTTTTTTCTAGAGCAATCTATAAATGGAGTCCTATGGCATACATCATTTCCAGATGGCATTTTATTCACTTAGAAACATGCATTTAAGATTCCTATTACCTTCCTGTGGATTGCAAGCCTATTCCATTTTATGCTTAATCTATTTTATTTGGATAGTGTGGTGAAAAATATTCAATTGACTTAATAATGAAGGGTACTTGATTCCTTACACTTTTGGGCAATTATGAATTTAATCCTGTAAATATCCATAGGCAGGTCTTTGAATAGACACATTTAAAATTATTTGAATATTAAAAATTAGTGTAAGCAATAGTTAAATGTTAAATAGTCTACTAGAATCTTGAGTGGCATATGATTCTAAACATATAAAGAGAATTCCAATGCACCAGCCAGAATTGTCTAGAGAAATAGAGTAGTTAGAGTGTGTGTGTTGGTGTGTGTGTGTGTGTGTGTGTGCGCGTGTGCGTGTGCATATCTATACCAATATCCACCATACATTAAATAAGCTTTTGTAGGAAAAACAAGGGCATCTTCCCTCAACCCATTCATCTAAATCTTACTAAGTTGTTCAGGATTTTGTTTTCTACCACTTTCTTATATCTGAACATTTTAGATACTTGTTGTCAGGGTGCCCTTTACTTCAATTATACACCATTCAGCATAGCCCTTATGTCGAGTGGATTAATTAAACTCATATTAAGAAACCAATACACTCCAGATAGTTTGGATTAGTATAGGGAACATTAAATGTTTTCATGAGAGGCTCACACTCACTATCCCTTTTCACAATTAGAGGTTACGTTTTGTATTTTTTTTCATTATGTATTTGTGTGTCTTCCTCCCTCCCTCTGTGAGTATGCACATGTGAGTGCAGGTACCTGAAGAGGCCAGAAAAGGGTATGTCAGATGCTCCTCCAGAGATGGAGTTACAGGTGGTTGTGACTTGCCTGCAGTGAGTGCTGGGAATGAAACTTAGATCCTCTGCAAGAAGAATTCACACTCTTAACTGATGAAGAATATCACCAGAAAAAAAAAAATCCATTCTTCCCCCCACTTTGTACTGGGGAATTAAACCTAGAGTTTCATGCATTCTAGGCAAGCGATCTACCAGATACAATTTTATCTCCTCTTCTCACTTTGGCATTGTACATTCCTGTCTTAATTCTCAATGAAATGGCATCTCAATGAGCAGGACTACTTTCTCCTTTACTTTCAAAAACACCAACATGGCAATGTGTATATTATAACTGTATAAATGTGCCTAGTATTGGTCGATCGCCTGTTGAGTACTTCCACTATCCTGGAGGTATGACGGGCATTCTGGTATGTCTTTATGTGCTGTCAAGCTGCACTCCGTATGACTGTCCCCATTTTGTAGACTGAGAGTTGGAGGCAGAGGAGGTTAATTAGCATGTCTGGAATTGCATACACAGTTTAGCAAATAGCTCAGTATGACGCAGATCAGAAGCTTCCTACTATCTCTATATTAGTTAACTTCTTCACTGCCGTGACCAAGACAGCACATGGAAGAAAATAGTTGTTTGGGGTTTACCATTTGAGGAGATACAGTTTATTCTAATGAGGAAATCATAGCTTTGGGAGCATGAGGCAATTGTTCTTATTGTATCTATGAGAAAAAGAGAGAGAGAGAGAGAGAGGGAGAGAGAGAGAGGGAGAAAGAGAGAGAGAGAGAGAGAGATATTAATGCTAGTGTTCATTGCACTTTCTCCTTAAACAAATGTTTTACTAATTTATTTTGTGTGCTGGGAGTGGTCGGGGGGAGGTGTGCCACAACACACATTTGGAGTTCAGAGGATGCCTTTTGCAAGCTGGTTCTTTCACACCGTGTAAATCCTGGGACTAAACTAGGATCATTGTCAGGTTTGGTGGCAAACGCTGATGAGCCACCTCACAGCCCTCTTTCTCCATTTTATGCAGTCTCAGGCTTCAGCCCATGGAATGTGCTACCTACATTTGAGGGTTACTCTTTCTACCTCAATTTTCCTAATCACAGACATGTCCAGAGGTTTATTTCCATGAACAGTCTAGACACCATCACGTTGACAATATCATTTCCCCTAGATGTCTATCCAGATAGCATGCCCACAAGCACAGCGTTCTTCTTCCCCCTCCTTGTTATTTTAGAGGCTGTGAGAACTTAGCAAAGGGCTTTTTTAGTTTTTATCTGAACTTCTATAGAATTATCAGTCATACACATGATCAATTTGTCCTCATAAATTCACACAAATGAGCCTGAACATTGTATTTTTACTCTCCAACCCCATGTCATGCCCTGCACCCTTGGTAGGGCATAAGTTCATTATCTCCCAGGTACACGGGGTTGCTTTGCACCCTGTCCCTACAAGGGTATTCCTTGATGCATGCTCGCAATGCATCTCCCTGGCTCCTCACAGGGTTTGACTTCTTCATGAGTGGATAGAGACCTGCGCATTTACTTATGGTTTTAAACAAGTTTAATTTACTCAGGCCATACTGGCTGCTCTGTAGCCGCTGAGAATGTGTGTGATTCTTGGAGGGAGTGTGCAAACTAAATCAATCTGAAAAAATTTACCTTTAAGTAACAATTTACAGATCTAATAAGCAAGGAGAGCGGCTCTGAATAGAGGCGCTGTAAATCTATTATCGTAAGCATCCCACACGGACACGATTCTCTTTCACACCTCTGAAATCTTAAATTTCCTCTAGACAAGCACACATGAATTCAAACAGCTGGTTTGCCCCGCATCCTCCCTCCCCCTGCAGCGCTCATATGTTCTTACTTGCTTGCTCTCTTTTTCTGAGTCATACTAGGATTGCTAGAACTGCCCTATAAAGAAAAGGCTAAGGGCCTGGGAGGTGACTCTACAGGCAGAGACGTGAGATGGCAAAGACACTTGCTATGCAAGCCCCAGACAGTAGCCTGAGCTCTATCCTGGGTAGCAAGGTGAAAGAAAACAATCAACACCACGAAAGTTGTCCTTCAACTTCTATATGCATGGGTCATGGCATATACACACAGAGAAAGAAGAGGAAGAGTAGAGGGGAGGAGCAGGGGGAAGAAGAGGTAGAAGAGGAGGAGGAGAGGGGAGGAGGGGAGAAGGAGAGAGAAGAGGAGTAGAAAAATGGGGAGGAGGAAAAATGAGGAGAGATGGGGAGGAGAGATGAGGAGGAGAGAGGAGGAATAAAGGGAGGAGAAGAAGGAGTAGGAGGAGGGAGAAGAGGAGGAGAGATGAGGAGGGAGAAGAGAAGAGGAAAAGAGGGGAAAGAGGGGAGACCAAAAGATTAAGAGAGCAGAGAAGAGGGCTAAGGTGGTAAAGGGCTTGCCACAGAGCAGGAGGATTCAAGTTCAAGCATAGGACCAAACTAGGTTCTCTAAATGTGGGTGACAATTGTGTGACTTGGTCAGTCTGTGGGTCCACTAGTAGTGGGATCAGATCTTACCCTTAGTGTTTGAATTGGCTTTTGGAGCCCATTCCCTAAGGAGGGATGCCTTGTTCAGCCTAGATACAAGAGGGAGGGTTCTGGTCCTGCCTCAAGTGATATGACAGAATTTGTTGACTCCACATGGGAAGCCTTACTCTCTCTGAGGAGTGGATGGGGGGTGGAGTGGGAGGAAGGTGGGAGGTGCTGGAAGAGAGGGAACTGGGATTGGTATGTACAGAAAAATGGTTGTTTATACATACATACATACATACATACATACATACATACATACATAGAAGCCACACAAGTGGTAGTATGTGCCTTTAATTCCGGTGCTGGTGAGAAAGGAAAATTCTTGGGGCTCACTGACTGTCAAGTCAGGAAATTTCAGATTTGGTAAGCGATTCCATCTCAAAATATATGGTGAAGAGCAGTTGAGAAAGGTTGACCTCTGGCCTATACACACATGTGCGTATGCACACCACACACACACACACACACACACACACACACATGCACTTGCATACACATGAACATAAATACAAAAGTTACATATGAAGAAATTATTAAATCAGATTATAGAAACACAATATCTTGGGAACAGTGTCAATGTAACCTGAAATAGATGTCGAAGTTTGGGTGTGGTGGGATTTTCTGAGCTGGGACACTATTGAGAGGTCTGGGCAGGACTATCAAGGTCTTCTAAGAGGAAATGATCATAGTCCATCTTGTGTTCTATAATAATACATATCCTACTTAGTCTCTCATCATCATCATTATTGTCAACTTGACATAAAGTTAGAGTTACCTTGGAAGAAGAACCTCAGCTGAGAAAATGCCTCTATCAGATTACCTATAGGCAAGTCTGAAGGACATTTTCCTGATTAATGGCTAATGTGGGAGGGCCCAGCCTAGTGTGGGCAGTGCCACTCCAGGGAAGATGGTCCTTTGTTTTATAAAAAAAAAAAAATAAAAAAATAAAAAAAAAAACAGGCTGAGTAAGGCATAGGGAGCAAGCCGGTAAGTAGCATTTCTCCGTGGTTTCTGCTTCAGTTCCTGACTAAAGGTTCCTGCCTTGGCCTAGCTTCACAATTTAATGATGTTTTGTAAGAGTTTCATCTGCGATTTAAACCTTCCATCTTGAAGGAAAACTTTGACATAGGATATAAAAGGAAAATGAGACAACAATAATATAATTTAGGATGTTTATAAAAAGATAAAACAGCTGGACAGTGGTGGCACATAATCCCAGCACTTGGAAGGCAGAGGCAGACGGATCTCCAAGTTTGAGGCCAGCCTGGTCTACAAGAGCAAGTTCCAGGATAGCCTGCAAAGGTACAGATAAACCCTGTCTTGAACCAAACAAACAAATAAATAAAAAGATGAAACAATATTTTAAGGAGAAGTGAAACATTCTACACTTCACAGAGGTTCATTATTAAGACAGGAACTATGCAACTCAAATTAGCTTCAGGAAGTCCCTGAAACTGACTAGATCCATTAGACCCCTCCTGTCCAAGAGTATATAAGCAACAAAGATTACTAAGAGCCACTCTTAGACAAACTGAACTGTTTAGAAGGGGTTCAAGCCAAGCCAGTCACCTGCAAGAAGCAGGGACCAGATAAACTGCCCAGAATAAACAAAGCTTCCTGAAAAGATCTCAGGCCAACTGAGCTACTAGGAAAGAACACTCTTGAACGTGTTGAGCTGCCCGCAAGCTGTGTGGTGTGCTCCAGGCTTTGAGAATTTGTGAACTGTCACCTAGGCTGGGGCGGGCTTAGGTGCTGCAGCTGTCTTTGAGTCATTTCTGCTCCTGTAAGTAATTTTCTCACCCATATTCCTGTAAGCAGCCCAGTCAGACTCACCGATTCACTAAGGTCCTCTAATGCAATCTGCACTTCAGTCTCTTGTTAGCTTCCTACCAGGAGTGAGTAGACAGTTGTTTATGTCTCCCCAGGGACAGTGTCACACAGCAGATGGACTGCGACATGTAACCCAAATAAACCCTTTCCTACCCAAGTTCCTTGCGGTCATGGTCTCCATCACAGCAATAGAAAGCAAACTAGGACAATACCCGAGGCTGGAACGTCATAAGGAAAAGAGGTCAACAGCTCACAGCCCTAGATAGGCAAAAGCATGACATCTCTTCGGCAAAATCAAGACTGCAGTGCAGGCTGTGTTATCACCAACGAAAATATAACCATGGGAAAGTGTAAAAAGGGAATGCTTCCCCAGTAGAACGTGTACCTGGAATCCTCCCGTGAGGGGCTGGGGTGTGGCTCAGCGGTAGAGCCCCTGCCTAGAATCCCCCAGTGAGGGGCTGGGGTGTGGCTCAGTGGTACAGCACCTGCCTAGAATCCCCTAGTGGCAAAGCACTTACTTAGAATCTTCCAGTGAGATGTTGTGTCCATGCCTGAGATGTAGAACATTCACCTAGCACATGAAAAATCCTGGGTTTCATCCCAGCATCAATAAAAACGAAAGGATCAGCAGGGTATACCTGAAGAGTCTTAATGTTGCAAATGTATGTTTCTTCATTTTCCTCCATTTTCTCTTCTTTATTTTTGCTCCCTTTCCTTACTCTTACAGCAAGTACATATATTTGTAGAACGATTAGCAGAAGCTAAAAGCCAACTGGCAGCCATGGGCTCCTGAACGGGTGTTGAAACGCAATTCCCTACAGGGCCACGCAGGCCATGAAAAAGAGTGAAGCCTGCCACCTGCCGCTCTAAGAAAACAGTCTTCGCCTCTACACGCTCGTCCTGCTTTCCTGAAAGAGAAAAAGAACTCATTTCTCCACTCCAACCACAAATAAGCTCTCAATTCTGCCAAAGGCAAGGTCTCTAAACACAGTGATACTCCTTCAGCACCAGGTTTGCGCTACAGTCTAAGAATCCCGGGAGGCAGGAAGCAGAAGCCGGAGGGTCAGAACTCCAGGGTCCTCCTTAGCTACAAAAAAGCTCCAAGATCAGCTTGGACTACATGAGACCCTCTTCGAGATAAAGAAGGGATAAAAAGAAAGGTAACTAAGAAGCGCTGGTAATCACGAGAAGAACACTGGGCCCTGCTTCAAGGGGGCAGAGGCACTGAGATTCAGCTCACATTATAGTTGTCTCACGTTTGGAACACATATTTTTTTCAAAGGCCCTACTAGTTTTGAGTTTGGGTGTTTGTAATAATTTTCATCTGCATTTTTCTTTACTTAATTTAATTTTTAACATTTTAATTGAGGTGTGAAGGAATTAGGTGATGTTTTAAACTAATTCTGTGTTCTTTCAAATCTAGGCAATAGATTTAATCCATCTAGAAAGAGGCCCATTGCATTATGGGCTGCTTTTTGGAGGTTGACTGCCGAACTTCTATCAGCTGTCTCTGCCATATGACTGAGCTAGAGAAAGCAAATTTCCCTTCTAGAAGAAAGAGATTTTTGTCATGATGCTGACTGAGACGCCTGAGAAGCAGGCTCTAAAATTAGCAGTGAGGGTCCTCCCTCATGAAACCTGCAAGGGGAGATGCGAAGCTGTGAGAAGGTCTGGATCACCAACAAAAGAGGAGCCAAAATGAACCCATGCTGGATGGGTGTCTCAGCGGAACCTATGGAGCATCTCAACATGGGCTGACACCTGAGAGACGTCCCAGGTCAGAACAAGAGCATACAACCTTCACACCTCCTCATTCATGAACCATGGCTTATATAATCCGGGGTAAGGCGGTTCTCCTCCTACTGTTACTCAATTGACTATGTTCTAGTTTGTGTGTTTTCTTTCTTTTTGAGATAGTCTTACTATAGCCCAGGCAGGTTTCAAATTCAGCCATGTGCCTCCATGCCCAGCATGTAGTTTGGTTCTTGAATGTCCTTCAAAGTCCCCATACGTGAAAGACTTATGGTGCCATTAGTAAGTCCTATTGGTAGGGCTTCTAGAAGGCAGGGCATGATAAAAAGGTTCTTGGAGCACGCCCTTGAAGGAGATTATATGACCCCAAGGTCTTTCTTCTTTTTCTTTATTGCCATGAGATGAGCAGTTTGTTGCACCAAAGACTCCCTGCCTTAGTCATCAGCAATACCAGCAGCAGCCTAAAAAGAATAGCTGGAAGTCTGAGGCAAGGCAAACCTTTTATCTGTTACACTAACCATCTCAGTTATTTCGTTACAGGCAAAGAAAGCTGACCCAGGCTGCCCGTTGGCATTGTTCCCAGCAGCTGGGATAATAGGTCATTTTTTTCCTGGCTTACTTACAACATTCCCTGCACATCAAGAGCTCAAAGAGGGACTTGTAAGGCAGGAGTGTCCTTCTCCTCTGGACAGAGGGACATCTGTGTATTTGGTTATGATTCTTGATCTTTCTAGTGTTATTCAAATAGGATGTATATCCTCCTCTTCTGGGTGGTGGCTTCAGTTGTGCACGGGACTATTTGAGAGTTTGGACCTGTTACTCTGGGGAGAGCAGGCAGAACTGCCTTCTACACTGAAATTGGATTACCCCAAAACTAAGCCACTCGTTTTATAAATGAGGCCGTGGGCTCAAAGAAGTAAGTGAAAAGAACTACCTACTAGCACACAGTCAATTTGGGGTGCATTATTGTGTGGTTGTTTCCTCTAAGCGTAAGGGACTGGAAAGGCTTATGGTACCCAGGAAGCTAACAAACAAGACTCAGGGAGCTGGAAGCGTTACAAGATTTCCAAACCCCGACCAAGCTTACAAAAGTAGGGAACAGTTGCTGGGGGAAGGATAGCGTCTTCATTGGAGCTGCCTGGGTGGCGGCTCCAGAGATGCATCTTTGCCAAGTCATCACCCATGCTTGGGGGAGGAGACGTGATGCAGCTGACTTTGAGCCAATCATGCTTCTGTAAAACATCCCTCCCCATACTCGTAAGTAACCCCAGAACATACGTTGGTTCACTAAACCAGACTTGGGTGGTGGATTTCTACTCTATCTAGGCAGAAGATTTTTTTCCCACATCTCCCCAGGCAGAGTAACACAATAGGCTGAGAAACAAGACCAGAATTATCACTCAACCCCAAGTTCCCTCCCTTTTCAGCATCAGACCGCCGCCACTGTTCCCACCCCACTATTTGCGCCTGGCTGTTCTGACACTTGCGTTTTATTTTTTATGTGGTTTTTATGGCACTATACATTTTTATCCACTCCCCTCCCTTCCTCTCCTCTCCCCCTCTACCTTCCCTTGTAAACGTCCCCCCCCATGCTTCCAATTAACTCAGGAGATCTTGTCTTTTTCTCCTTCCTATTCAGATCCATGTAGGTCTCTCTTAGGGTCCTCTTTGTTGTCTAAGTTCTCTGGGGTTGTGGACTGTAGGCTGGCTGGTTTTTTTTTCTTTATGTCTAAAAGTCACTTGTGATTGAGTACAGATGATATATATCTTTCTGGGTCTGGGTTGCCTCACTCCATATCATTTCTTCTAGATCCATCCATTTGCCTAGAAATTTCAAGATGTCATTATTTTTTACTGCTGAGTAGTACTCCATTGTGTAAATGTACCACATTTTCTTTATCCATTCTCTCATTGAGGGGCATTTAAGTTGCTTCTAGGTTCTGGTTATTATGAATAATGCTGCTGTCAACATAGCTGGGCACATGTCCTTGTGGTATGATTGAGCATTTTTTGGGTATATACCCATAAGTGGTACTTCTGGGTCTTGAAGTAGATTGTTTTCTAATTTTCTGAGAAATCACCATAGTGATTCCCAAAGAGGCTATACACGTTTGCATGCCCACCAGCAATGGAGGAGTTGTCTCCTTTCTCTACATTCTCTCCAGCATAAGCTGTCATCAGTGTTTTTGATCTTGGCCATTCTGACAGTTGTTAGATGCAATCTCAGAGTTGTTTTGATTTGCATTTCTCTAATGGTTAAGGATGTTGAGCATTTGAGATTCATCTCTTGAGAGTTCTCTGTTTAGGTCTGTACCCCATTTTTTATTGAATTATTTGTTCTTTTGATGTCAAGTTTCTTTAGTTCTTTGTAAATTTTGGAGATCAGTCCTCTGTCCAGTGTGGGTTTGGTGAAGATATTTTAGCATTCTGCAGAATAATGACACAAAAATATGGAGAAATCACCCATGATCTTGGGTAGATAGAACAAACATATTAAAAAATGGCAATCTTACCAAAAGCAATCTACAGATTCAATGCAATGCCCAGAAAAAAAATCCCAGAAAAATTCTTCACAGACCTCAAAAGAACAATGTTCAACGTCATATGAAAAAACAACAACAAAAAAAAAAAACCCCAGGATAGTCAAAGCAATTCTGCATAATAAAGAAACTTCTGGAGGCAGTACCATCCCTGAATTCAAACTCTATGATAGAGTTACAGTAATGAAAAGAGCCTGGTATTGGCATAAAAACAGACAGGAGGAGAGCCAGGCGGTGGTGGCGCACGCCTTTAATCCCAGCACTCGGGAGGCAGAGGCAGGCGGATCTCTGTGAGTTCGAGGCCAGCCTGGTCTACAAGAGCTAGTTCCAGGACAGGCTCTAAAAAAGCTGCAGAGAAACCCTGTCTCGAAAAACCAAAAAAAAAAAAAAAAAAAAAAAAAAAAAAAAAAAAAAAAAAAAAAAAAAAAAAACCAGACAGGAGGACCAATGGAATTGAATCGAAGACTTGGATGTAGGGGAAGGCTGCTTGCTTGTTCCTGGCTGCCCAGATTCTTGAAATAATCACACAGAAACTATATTATTTGCAATACTGTTTGGCCAATAGCCTAAACATATTTCTGGCTTACTCTTACATCGTAAAATAACCAATATCTATTCATTTATGTATTGTCACGTGACTGTGGCTTACCATCAAGTTTCTGGCACATCTGTCCCCAGCAGTGGCTACATGGCGTCTTCTGGCTGTGCCTACTCTCTCCTACTCTATCTGCTTGGAACTCCTGCCTTGCCCTATTTTGCTAAGCCACAGGCCGAAACAGATTTATTCATTAACCAATACAAGCAACACATAGACAGAAAGACTTCTCACACCACCTGGATATCAGTCCACACACCTACAAACACCCGATTTTTTTGACAAAGAAGCAAAAAGCATAAAATGGAAACAGAAATCATATACAACAAATGGTGCTGGCATAAGTGGATACAAACATGTAGAAGAATGCAAAAAGATCCGTATCTATCACGATGCATGAAACGCAAGTCCAAATGGATCAAAGACCTCAACATAAAGCCAGCCACACTGAACCTCATAGACAAGAAAGTGAGAAGAACACTTGAATGCATTGGCACAGGAGACCACTTCCTCAATATAACCCCAGCAGTGCAGACACTGAGAGAAACAATTGATAAATGGGACCTCCTGAAACTGAGGAGCTCCTGTAAAGCAAAGGACAGAGTCAACACTTCCATTTTCGATACAGCCACCACAACTCACACAGGTAATGATGAGTCAAATCCTGTATATCCCATAATGAGCACAAAACAAAACAATTAAAGGCTCATGTTGAAATAATTTATGGGCTGCATCATGGCAAAAAATGCAACATTCGATTTGCACACAGCACTATCGATTACTGTACTGTGTCACTGTTCCAAAAACCACTCCACATGGCATTCCAGGAACTCTGCGACAGAGATAGACAGACACCGGCACACAGAACATCTCTATTCGTGAGCCAACTAAAACATATCACCAGTCCCAGCTGCCTCTCCCCCCCCCTTCCCCGTTCCCCCACACAGCAACGTTGACATATCTAAATATGAAGAAGAAAAATGTCTCTGGCAGGCTGTTATTTTGCTGCCTGAATTGTGTCAGGAAAGTGTAAATATAATCACATTTTATCCGCCAATCTGAAATGGATTTCAGAGGAAGGGATCAGAGTGTTAGGAGAAATCTTTGCCGTTGTAGCATGCCTTGATTGAAAATAACTCCCTTGTTACCATCTGTAATGTGTGCAGGGGAGAGAAAAAACAGTGCCGTTCATGATAGAATTACTAGGCAATTCAATCAAAACTCTGTTCCCTGCTCTTTGGGTCAGAAGAAAGACAGATGAGTCTGGGATCTGCCTCTAGAACACATAGATGGTTCTGGAAAATCTTCATGTAAACATCTACATCTTCCATGGTTACAGTGAACTAGGATACCCAGATAGCAAGGTTGAAGTGATGGGTGGGGAAAGATACTGATAAACCACGATCTTGCAATCCAAACTGAAACCCTTCTGGGCCCCTGCAATTGATCACCTTGGTGCTTGGCTGATGCTGTTCTTCTGGGAGGTCTGGGGACTTGAGTGATGAAATACAAGGCTGGAGGAGCTATGGACGAGCCTCGCCACAAGCCCCTGCTGCCACAGACCAAGCTTCTCCAGCTACCATTCCTTCCTTATCATGACAAACTGTCCAGCCCAAAGCTGTGAGTCCAGGGTGCCAGAGAGATGAATCGGTGGTCAAGAGGACTTGCTGTGGCCAAGATAACTACAGGAAACCGTAACTGGTCAAAACGCAGAGATCAAATGATAGCGGGGTGCATGACTCCAACAGATGCATACACACGGATACAACATAACATCTGCACCCAAAGCTGGAAGAATATGGGTAGAAGAGGGTGGAAAGATTGTCAGAGCTAGAGGACCAGGAAGTCTGCTTTGAGATTGTGTCTCCTAAAGATGACAGAGAAAACGTACCCATAATACCTCACGCCTAACAAAGACCTAAACAAGACGACGACAGTAGATATGCTAATGGGAAAAGGGAAAATCCGACAGGGCTGAAACCCTAGACAGAAACTACAGGCAACTAAAGGCTGTTGGGAGGGGGAGAATTAGTCTTCCCTATGGGTGAGGAAGTGGTAGTCTAGACTTCCAAACTGCTCATCCTATACCAAGTGGCCAGCCCTGGAACCGTACATAAACAACGCTAAATGATCTCAGCAGGCTGTACTTAGGTATTTAGGAATATATATTCCAAGAAAAAGAGGCCACAGATTTGAAGGCGTTGGGAGACCATAGGAGAGGCAGGAGGGAAGGACTGCTAAATTACATAAATTACACTGCATTCGGATACCCAACATTACCCTTGCTGTTTTTAACTTAGGCAAACGCATGAACAATTGCCCATCATACCTTCCTTACAAGGTTGATAAGTCAAAATAAATGATTCTCTTCCTATGGATACTTATATTTATTCGGATGTGTGGCCTTATTTTGTGTGTGTGTGTGTGTGTGTGTGTGTGCGTGTCTGGGGGTGCTGTATATGTGTTTGTGCATGTGTGGATATGTTATGTGTATCTGTGTAGGTGTAATGTGTATATAGTATGTGTGGATAAGTGTCTCGGTATGTATGTCTGGATTTGTGCATGTGTGTATGCATGTGTTTATGTATTGCTTGTGTTCATGAATTATGCTGACATCTCTAAACAAAATACCTAAGGCTGTGAACAGAATAAGGAGAAAATAGTATGTCTCAGTTCATGATTTCAGGGGTCTCAGTCAATGCCTTGTTGATGCTGGGCTATGCTAGCACAGTATACCATATAGCAGGGTAGTATGTGATAGAAAGAGGCCGCTCTCTACCTGATGGCTGGGAACGAAAAAGAGAGGAAAGAAGGTGGTAGAGAGAGATGAAAGATGACAGAGTCCCTTCATGGGCACCTATTTAATAATCTGGCTTCTCACTGTATCCCACTTCTTAAAGGTTCCATCGCCCATTGTCTCAGTTAGGGTTACTTTTGCTGCGATGAAATATCATGGCTGAAAACAATGTGGGGAGGAAAGGGTTTATTTGGTTTAAACTTCCATATTGTAATCCATCACTGGAGGAAGTCAGGACTAGAACTCAAACAGGGCAAGATCCTAGAGGCAAGAGTGGATGCAGACAGAGGTCATGGAAGGATGCATCTTATTGACTTGCTTTCCCGGGCTTACTCAGCCTGCTGTCTTCTAGAACCCAGTACAACCAGCCCAGGGATGGCACCACCCACAATGGGCTGGGCCCTCCCTCATCAATCACTAATTTAAAAAAAAATGCCCTGCAGCAGTGGCTCTCATTCTTCCAAATGCCGAGACCCTTTGATACAGTTCCTCATGTTGTAGCCACCCCAACCATAATATTATTTTCACTGCTACTTCCTAAATGTAATTTTGCTAGTTATGAATCATAATGTACCTATCTGGTATGCAGGATATCTGACATATGACTCCTATGATGAGGGAGCAAGTGACTCACAGGTTGAGAAGCGCTGCCCCTACAGGCTCGTCTACATCCCCATCTTATGACTCAGTTGAGGTGCCCTCCTCTCTGATGACCCTAGCTTGTGTCAAATTGACATAAAACAAGCCAACACACCCACCCATAGTACCATGACCTGACAACAGCCCACGAACACATGGGCTTTGGGGGTAGGGGGGTCATTTCAGATCCAAATTAAAGAACCTATGAGATACTCATCCATTCAGCCAACTAGTCAATGGGTTTAATGGGAGATAAGGTATAAAGTAAAACAGCTGGGACATGAATATGAGAATCTGAGTCTGATGCCCATGTGTTCATCATGATGCCCTAAAGCCCATCATGGGTTCATCATGGGTTGTTGCCAGATCATAGCGCTATGGATAGGTGTGCCGGCCAGTTTTGTGTCAACCTGAAACAAGCTAGGGTCACCAGCAGTCATATTAAGAAACGAAAAATGTCAGCTGGAGCACAAGTGACACAGGGGATCCCAAGGGCTCACTGTGACTGACACGGCGGGGAGGGGGGGTCCAGGGGCTCATAAGCCAACCAACCTAGACCACTCAGCAAACCCCAGGGAGAGGTCCTGCCTCAAAGCGCAGTGTAGTTGGCTCCTGAAAAAAAAATGACACTAGAGACTAGCAGCGAGGGACAGAGACAGGGAGACAGAGACACAGAGAGAGGTGTAGCCCTGGTCACAAACACCCCAACAATACTTCACTCCACCTCTGCTTCTGTAGCTCCTAGGCATGTAAAGTGACACCAGAGAACAAAGTCCCCTTCGAGATGACGGCAGGCAAGAGGGGACATTCAGCCAGCGACCAGAAATCAAACAGTCTGTTCCAATCTGTTGTCACAGCACATGTACTGCTGCTGGAATTAAGAGCTAGGGGAGTTACAAAGATCACTTCAGGCGCCTGCCAGTCATGTGACTTGACATTTTAAGCGGGCTTCCTATTCCTTTGCTCTTTTCGAAGTGAAATATCCACATGACACCTCAGAAGGGTAAAAAAAGAAAGAAAGAAAAAAAGAAAACTTTGTCAAGACAGAAATGTAGACCTAATACCCCTCCACGGGCACTTAGAGAGAGAACGCCAGCAACCCTCACTCTGCAGCTCCACTCTCGGATAAAATTACTTATCTAAATTTAGAACTAGGCCAGGCTTTGAGGTTTGCCCTTCGTTCGAGGTCTAATGCATGAAAGACCTTGTGCTGGGCAATTTTTTTCAGGCCAGCTTGGAAGGGGGGCATTTAACCCAATTTGATCGCCAATGAATGCATCTGGGACCCATTGTCTGCCACTGGGGGACCACACTGGCCGCCCTGTGGTTCCCAGGCACTTTGAGAACGATTCTTTTTGATGTCAGTGGGAGTTCTATTTCCAAAAAAGAAACCACCACAGGAGAAGCTGCAGAGATAAATGGAGAGCCAGGGTCCCGGTCTCGGAGACACTTCTCCCTGGTCCCTTCTCCAGCAATATCCGCCATGTGGGTGAGAGAGCCATCAGTCACACTGTTTAAAAAGTGCTGGGTGAGGCTAGGTAGTTGTGTGCATAGCATTTATTTATGTTGGAGAAAAGCTTGCAAGCGGGAGATCCAGTCCGTGTATTTGAAGATGTCAAACATCTCTTCCAGCATGGACCAATTAGGAAGGACAGCATTTGAGGCCACGCTGATTTTCTGCACATTCAGCCACCGCACTAGTATAAACAGACAAGTTCCTGAAGACTGGAGTTGTCAGAGCCTGTGAGTAAAATAGAGCAGACTGGAATTCTGAATCACTCTTTCAACCTGAGCCGTACTGCAGTCATCCCCAACAACGTGCTTCATGCCCTATCTCTGTGACCCTAGGTAGGACTTAAATTAGCCAGTTATCACCCTTCAAAATATCTTACTGAGCAGGATCTGGTGTCTCCAGGGTCCTTGAGACAGTCACTAAGTGTGTAGCAGAGCTAACGCTGCATAGCTAGTTGGCTGGGAGGACAGAGGGCTCAGTAAGCATGCCTAAGCATGTGCAGCTGAGATTGGGTCTCCAGAACTCACATAAAACTAAGTGTGGTAGAACATGTATGTAATCCCAGGGCTTCAGCAAAGAGATGGGAGATGGAGAACTCCCATCTGGAAGCTCATGGGCCAGTCGGTAAACAGGATACAGCAGAGAACAAAAAACACAGTGTCAAACAAGATGGAAGATGAAGGCTAACACTTAAGGGTGTTCTCTGACCTCCATATGGCCTCTGTGGCACACCCATGCCAGTATATACATACACCACACACATACACAATACCACACACACACACAAGAAATAGAACTCTGTCAACTATATATAGTTCATGCGGATGGGCAATCAGGGCTTGAATTCAGCTGGGTGGTACTTCTGAGGTACTGGTCAGCAGGCAGGCAATGACTTCACTCATAGCTGATATTCAGCCAGCAAATAGAGAGAGAGACAAGGACAGAGCAATTGGGTCATATTCCCCCCTCTCCCAGAAGGCTATCATCAGCTGGTCTTTCGATGGAAGCCACAGGACTCCCAAGAGCATCAGGAGAGGAAGCCGCGAGAGCAAGTTCTTGAGGTCTCACAATGGAATGTGAGACTCATGGCCAACAGATCAGCTCAGAACTGCACTCAGCCCCTTTCTAGAATACACTGTGGCCAGTTTTGCATTTTGGCATGCAGGGTAGGCTGGGGTTAATGTGTTTGTTCTCGTTTCGAATAAGATTTCCATATGTGGCCCAGAGGAGCCCAGGTTGACTTTAGACTCATGATCCTCCTGCCTCTGCTCCCTAAATGCTTGGATTACAGTCATGCACAGCCATACCCATCATGAGGCACAGCCATATCCATCATGAGTTAATGTTTTAGTACTGTATGGTTTTAGTTGAGACCAACTCAACCTTAGGAATCTGTTGCTGTGTGTTCAGATGTGTAGCTGCCCTATTGAATCCAAGCAGCACACACAAGTCCTATGCAAGCTTAAGACAGACCAAACCCCCTCATGAGAGGGGAGTTGCTCTTAAAGTCCCACACCTAGTCAAGAAGCTGCTGGAAACTGATAGCTAGGAGATGCACAGTCGATTTTCTTTAAGAGTACACTCCGCAGCAAGTCAACCAGGGTTCAGAGGAGGGCCTCCCATCCAAGAATACATGGGGAACATAAAGTGGACCTGACTTGAAAAGTGTTTAAAGAAAGTAGGACACAAAGTCGGATGAGTAGGGAAGGAGTGAGATCTGGGAAGAACTTGCGGGAGGATGAATATGACCACACACCTCGGACACAATTCTTGAAGGACTAATAAAAAAGTTTAAAAAATTAATAATGTGCTTCTGGTCCTTCCACAGACAGATAAGAGTTTGCACAACCAAATCTTATTAAATTTTAACAGGCAAAGAGGTTTTATATATACAGCTTTTGATAGCATTTCCCAGAGTCCCTTGACTGACCACATTCTGGCTAATGAGCTCTCCCACCTTTACAGCAAGGCATGACTCATCCAACTTTTCTCGTGTGGCACCATTCCAACACTGATTCTTTGGCCTTTCTCTTCCCCATTAAACATTTTAAAAAGAATTTTGAAAGATTTTGGTGTGAGTATGTGTGAGTATGTGTGTGTGTGTGTGTGTGTGTGTGTGTGTGTGTGTGTGTGTGTGTGTGTGTGTGTGTGTGAGAGAGAGAGAGAGAGAGAGAGAGAGAGAGAGAGAGAGAGAGAGAGAGAGAGAGAGAGCAGGTGAACACAGAGGCTTGTAGGGTGCATGGTATCACATGCAGTTGGAGTTACAGGACATTGTAAAACCGCCCAGTAAGGATACTGGAAACAAAAGTGACTTCTTTGTAAGAACAGGATGTGCTCTTAACTGCAGAGTCATTGCTCCATCCCAAAGACATTTTTTTCCCAACAGTTGGATCAATCCAGATCAATGCAGTCTGCAACACATTATATGCTGATCTAAATACATAAATAAGAGTGTCATATACTGCCCAATGCATTATATAGAAGCTAGTGGTGGGGGCAGGGTAGAGGATGCTAGGAGGCAGAAGCAATTGCATTATTATTGTAACCTTGACGGAAGAGCCCCGTCCCAAAGACTCAGCGTGTTACTTAAAGGGATATAACAACCACATGGCTACTATGACAAGTCTTTATACTTAAAAATTTCACATGCAGGGCACCCCAAGCCCTATTGCAAGCCCGCAGACCCGCTGTGATGGCCTCAGAAGAGAACTGCATACATCTTGCCTGCTGCTCTCATTTGGAAAATGATAGAAACTCCTCAGTTTGGTCTTGTTGAAACTGGAAACACTCCTACATGCAAAGATGGAGATGAACAAACAAAGAACTTCATTTCATTTAAAGGGGCTCCCTCTGTCCTGTTTTCACTTACAGATTCCCTAAATCAACAATCATTAATAGAATAGAATAGAGTACTTCTCTTTGGATGGATACCTTGCTCAGCCTAGATATAGCTGGGAGGGCCTTGGACCTTCCCCAAAGCAATGTGCCTTACCCTCTCTGAAAAGTGGATGGGGGGGGTGGGGTGAGGTGTAAGTGGAGGAAGTACGAGGAGGGGAGGGAGTGGGAACTGGGATTGGTATGTAGAATGAAAAAAAAATATTTTTTTCTTTTTTAAATAAATATTTTTTTAGAGAATTAAAGTTAAAAAAAGAATAGAATAATAGAAAATGCCAAGATGTCCATTTGAAGAATTCAGCAACACTACAGTCCACTCCATGAACTGAAGTGAGAATCCATCCTGTAAAGGCACAAAGGATAATCTACACTCCTTCCAAAAAGAGAAGGCAGGATGTCACCTTGACCATCCCTCGTCCTCTACTCAACTCTGCAGCCCAGGTGTGATGGGTAGTGATGTGGAGCCCAGGTGTGATGGGTAGTGATGTGGAGCCCAGGTGTGATGGGTAGTGATGTGGAGCCCAGGTGTGATGGGTAGTGATGTGGATCCCAGCTCTTCCCTCCATCCTCCCATGATCTGTGTGGAGCGATTCTACTGCCCCATTGAGGACAGGTTCCTCCATAAACCGCTCTGGCCAGTGACAGCTTAGCAGAGCTATGAAAAATAAAGGCCCTGCATATGCAGATGTGGTCAAATGTTGGATGCTGCATTTCCATTGCTGCTGTTAAGAGCCAGCCTTGGCCAAGTGAGCTGAGCTAGATCAAGCAGGAAAAGTAACTGCACAACTTGGAACCAAGATCAAGCAGGTTGAGCCCAGGTCAGGTGTTAATCAAATTCCTGATCATGAGAGAGAGTAGATAAGAGATATAACAAGCCATTGTATATAAAGGTGGTAACCCCTTGACTCCTTCTCTTTTTGAATGTGTGTGTGTGTGCGTGCACACATGCATGTGCTTGCACATGTGCAAATGCATGTGTGCACACATAGATAGACCAGAGGTCAACCACAGCTCTTCTACACAAGCCATCCACTTCCTTTTTTGAGATGAGCTCTCTACTGGACTGAGACTTGTTGACTCAGCTAGATTGGCTGATGACTGAGGCACAGGGATTTACCTGTCTTTGCCTCCCAAGATATGGGTTTACAAACACACACCATCATACTTGACTATTCCAGTTAGCTCTAGCTATCAACTCAACACCACTTAGAGACACCTGAGAGGAGAGTGTCAACTGAGAGACTGACCACATCAGACTAGTCTGTGGCAGATTATCTTAATTGCTAATTTGATATAAGAAGGCCTATCCCACTGTGGGTAGCGCCATTTCCCAGGACAGGTGGTTCTCAGACTATACAAAATATCCCACCTAAACATGAGCTTTGGGGGCTGGAGAGATGGCTCAGTAGTTAAGAGCACTGGCTGTTCTTCAAGGGGTTCTGAGTTCAATTCCCGGCAACCACACGGTGGCTCATAACCACCTATAATGAGATCTGGTGACACCTTCTGGCATGTAGGCATGCATGCAGGCAGAACACTGTATACATAATAAATAAATAAAACTTTTAAAACATGAGCTTTCCAGTGAGCCAGCAAGCACAATTCTGCCACAGTTTCTGGTTCATGTTCCTTCTTACGGACTGTGACCTGGCAGTAGAAACCAAATAAACCTCTTTCCCTCCCTTGATTTCTTTAGGTCAGAATGTTTTATCACAGCCACAGAAACCTAATTAGGACACAGCTGATCAAATTCAGGTCCTCATGCTTGCAGGACAAGCACTTAGTGACTGAGCCATCTTCCTTACCTCACAAGCAATGTGACCTGGATGATACAGAGGGTCAAAGAAAAATCCTCCTGCTGCCAGTCTGGGAGATGCTGCCAAGACTGGAAGACAAGCTCTGGCATCACTGTAGCCAGAAACTTTTTTTTTTGGTCCCAAGTGCAGCTGAGCACGTGTAGCCAGGTCAGCTGGGAAACATCAGCTGGGGGACCGCATGAAGAGTCCAGTTAGCCATTAACCCCCAGTCCTGACCTAGCCAGTGACTCCAGAGAGCTAGAGGCCATGCTTTCTCTGAAGCCAGCCGCTCCACTCTGCATTTGACCCCTGCTGGACCGAGTTATTTTGGGGTGTGTTCTTGTGACTCCGGGGCTTAAAATAGTCACTGCTGAGCCATCTGCTCTGGGAGCATCTCACTTCTGAAAGGTGTAGCAGCTGGGGCTGATTTCAAAACAGCTTCTGTTAAGAAAGTGAACAATCGCTCGGCTTTGTTCCATCCGATGAGTGTACCCAAGGGAGAGAATAAAATAGAGGGCATTTGGCTGCCAAAAAAGGGATAAGAGCTTAAGAGGAGAACCTGGGAGATGCTGGGCAGATAGAAAATAGCAGCTGGGAAAGCTGCCAGGGGGCCCTGGGAAGGAGCCAGCTTACATAAAGTTCAGGGAAAGAGGCTGTTAGCTGGAGGTGGTGACGGAGAAGGGCACAGGAGATGGCTCTGGAATGACAGATCAGCAAGGTACTCCAGGAAAAGGAATGGAGCCAAGAGGGCAGGGGCAGTGAGCCAAGGGTGGCAAGGCCACCAAGGTTGTCAGTATGAGACCTTCTCTAACTCTGTGAAGTTCTCAGCCTGAGCATCCACCCTTCCGGCAGGATGAATAAAGTCCATCTCAAGTTCAAGGGAGGATTTTAAAAAACATGGGTTGGAGGTGGGGAGGGGATTAGAGTGATGGCTCAGTGGTTAAAGGGCTTTCTACAGAACGCAGAAAGACCAGAGTTTGAATACCCAAAAAACCCTGTAAGGTCAGGTGTAGTAGGGGGATCCATATCTCCTGTGGTGAGAGTCAGGGGACAAAGGAAACCCCTTGGAAGCTCATGTTCAGTCAGCCTGGTGTGCACAGCATCAAATCCAGAAGGAGAGAACTGTATCAGAAAGGTGGAAGGAGGGAGCTGATACCAGAGGCTGTTTTCTGACCTCCACATGGGCTCCTTGGGAAGAGATGCTCTGCTCTGGGGAATGGCCCTAGTCACTTCCTCCTGGGAAATTCATCTCCTAAGAATTTCGTGACCCCCACCAGTAGTGCCAGAAGATAGGATTCAATCAGTAACATGCTCTAATATAGTAAAATAAACAAAGTTTGACTTTTTTAACCTAATATTAGTAGTACCTCACGTACAAAGTTGTTCCCAAGGAGAAATTCTTAGCAGTAAATATAGGAAGAACTTCTTGGTTAATCTTCTATCTCTCTACTTCTTTAGACTTAGCAAGACCTCCTCGTGTACAACTGTGGCATGAGTGTGTACATGGAGCCTTGGTGTGTGTCACTTTTCCTAGGGAGACGCCAACAAACACCTGCCCACCCCAGATAGGGAACCAATACTAGATCAAGGTAACTGTAACACCAAAGTTCCACTTGGTGAACCAATGAGTCTGTTAAAGTTACTTACAGGAATGAGTGAGGGCCACTTACAAGAGCAAAGAGAACTCAACAACGGCTCTAAGGCTCTTCAAAGCCCACTGGAGCTTGTGTGAGACACGAAAGCCAGAACCAAAGAGCTCTCGGCCTAACTTTCACGCAGCTCCACAAGTCCGAGGGTCTTGCCTTCCCCCAGCCATCCTTACTGCTTATATAACCTTGGAGAGGGAGGGGCCTTGTAACACTTGTCAGTTCCAGGGACTTCCTGAAATTTATGAGTTGTTTACTTCCTGAGTCTTAGCAGCCTCCCTCCAGATAGAAGGTTTCAGTTTTGAGGAAATTGGCAGAGATCAGCACTGGAATCAAATGGACCCCAAGGTCCATTTACACCTCTATCTACTGTTGTAGTGGGAGCAGCGAGCTGTGTTCCTGCTGCCCGGCTCCCAGCTGCCTGGCTAGCTTATGCCCTGAAATAACAACACAAATAGTATTCATTTAAACACTGCATGGCCCATTAGTTCCAGCCTCCCATTGACCAATTCTCACATCTTGCTCCAACCCATATTTAGTAATCTGTGTAGCACCATGAGGGGTGGCTTATCAGGAGAGATCTTAACCTGCATCCTTCTCGGAGAGGAGAGGCATAGCAATTGCCTGAAGCATCTGCCTCATTCCCAGCATTCTGTTCTGTCTACTCTACCCACCTATGTTCTAACCTATCAGGCCAAGCAGTTTCTTTATTAATTAACCAATGAAATCATCAGATAGATAGAAGACACACCTACATCATACTGTTGCCTCCAAAATTTCTCAGACTCTTCTCTGTACTTTTCTCTTCCATAAGAGTTGAGTACTATCAGCCTGCTTCCTTCACAGGGTTCTATAGCACAGAAATGGGTAAGCTATAACCTGTGGGCAGGCTCACACTGCTGTTAAGTAACACCTAGTGGGTCTCCAGGAAACTTCCAAGTCTGAAATGCTAAGGTTTGGAGATTAACACAAATCAATTTCTAAATGTTTATTCTAAAAGTTTATGCATGCATGTGTATATGTATATGCATGTGTGCACGTGCATACAAAAGCCAGCCTCATGAGGCCCAACCATGGGGTTGGTCCACAGCTGCCATCCCTCCTGTGTCTTTGAGACCGGATCTCTTAACTACCTGTGAACTCACTAGTTCAGCTACGTTGGCAAGCACTTTAACAACTGAGCTACCCCTCAGCACTGTTTATATGAGTGGAAGTCTAAGATTGTCTGGAATTAGAGCATCCATCACAGGACTGCATTCCATTTCCACAGGGCAGTGGTTGCTTGGGAAGTGGGTCATGTTTGGAAAAGCAGGCTGGTATCTGAATCACCAACAAGAGTGCCTGCCTGGCTTATAAGACCATCCTGACCACAGTGAATCCAGACATCATTTGGCATCCATGATTCGGGCAGCCTGGACATCTGTGCCACTTCAGAATGACAAAGCTGGCTTCTTAGAGTTACCCTGAATCTCACCAGATGGGGACTCCCGTGGCTCTGTGGAGAGCTCTCTGGCCCAGGAGTCAGTTGACTGCAGTCTGATGGCTTGAAGAACTGGCAGCCAGTTCTGGCAATTGGTTATATCCAAACAAAGGAAAAATCAGCTCTTTAGAGACCAAATATTTTGATCCCATGAATTCAGTATAAAGAGGAAGACCAAGGAGTCACACAGACCAAATTTATAATTGTCCACAGCTCGCTGAGCTACCCTTGGAGAGGATCAGTACCCTTGAGAGTAATAAAGGATTGCTCACAGAAATCCCAACTGCTCTTCTAGGGTATGGACAGGAACACATGTACCCCATCTGGTCCCGTTGACTTTAAGAATGACCAACTGACATATTTGCTCAATAAATCCAAACAGCTTTGAACCCATATTGCTTTGAGGTGAGAGCTAACAGCAAGTCTGTTCTCTCTCTCTCTCTCTCTCTCTCTCTCTCTCTCTCTCTCTCTCTCTCTCTCTGTCTCATCCCTTCTCCCTCTCCTTCCCTCTCTCTCTTCCTCTCCCTCTCTCCTCCTTCCCCTTGCCCCTCTCCTTTACATGCTCCTGTGCATCTTTACTTCCATCTCTAGTACACCAGCTCTCTCCCAACTTTTATCTTTCTAGCTCTCTCTCTATTATGCTGTCCTTCCTTTCCTCCTTCCCTCCCTCTTTACCTTCATCTATAACTTCATCTATCTAGTTTTCTTTCCCTTTTCTCCATCACTCTTTGTGTGTGTCTCTCTTCCTAGCTCTTTCCTTCTCTGTTCCTTCCTCTTCCCCACTCTGCTTCCATCTTTAACTCTAACTCTCTTGCCTTTTCTCATCTCTTCCCTCCCCCTCCTTATATATTTTTCCTTTCCTTTCCTTTTCCTTACTTCTCTGTCACTGTATCTGTGTCTCTAGCATGCTCTCTCTTTCTCTCTCTCCCTCTCATCTCGAGCTCCCAAACTTTACCATCATCTCTCTTTCTGTCTCTCTCAATCTATAATCTTTCTACCTTTATTTTTATCTTCCTCTATCTGTCTTTATCGCTCACTCTATCTCTCTCTATATATAGGTATATGTGGATAGAAAATATATATATATATTCTTTATATATATTTCAACCTCTATCTTTCTCAATCTCTATCTCTATTGCTCTTTCTCTATCATCTCTTGCTCTATCTATCTCTTCCTGAGACTGGCAACAATGGCTGCTCTGCCTCCTGAGTTTTGGAGAGAGAAAGCATAGAGACTAACCTGCCAGCTGAACATCAACTGCACTTGTAGTATAGATGAGAAAGAGACACTCACTGCCCCAAAGTGTTAAGACTGGAGGGATATTTGTTATGGCAGAATAACTGGCCCTGTCCTGACTGATGTATTTCCAGCATGCAGAAGATAATTAAAGCCAGAAAAACTACATAGCACCTTTGCACAGGATTGATCACATAAAAGGTGATTAATTATTTTTAATCTTAAAGATCTTACTGGATGCTGGTTTCTCGAAATGCATTGCTACATAAAACTAAAGCTGGTTTCTTCTTTCTACTGCTGACCATCTGGAGTTGATTCCTACTGGTACCTGTTACTCTTTCCATACATGGGTAACAGGCTATGTTTGCATAAATGCATTTAGGCAAATAGTCAACATTGGTATCTTCTTAGCTTTTCTATGGTAGTGCAGAATAAGCTGTACAGAAAAGCCTTAGAAGATGGCAAAATGCATCACAGTTGCCACATAACATTTAAATATTTTATTTGTTCTATTTTTATGTTACTGGTAGTTGTAGAAACAGGTGTGGGTGGGTATGTGCCAAGGTGAGAGTGTAGAGGTCAGGGGACAATTTTGGGAGTTAGTTCTCTCTTTCCAGCTTCATATGGACTCAAACTCATGTTACATAGGTTTATGTGGCAAGTGTCTTTATCTACCCATTGAGCATTCTTGTCAGCCATGTGCTATATCTGGAGTTAAACTTGAAATGGAACTGTGCACAGGCAAAACACAATATCTGTGTGATTGAGAGAAATGGGGTAAACCTTGTCTTTTTTTACTTCTTCCTCTCTCCCCCCACCCACATGCATGCACTTATGTTGCTCAAGCACGATGCTAAGTAGTTTCTGTGCATTGTTTCACTTAATAGAACTTTCACAATCTGTGAGATTGATTTTATATAATTTTAAAGATTTATTTTAAATTGTGTGTGTGTGTGTGTGTGTGTGTGAGAGAGAGAGAGAGAGAGAGAGAGAGAGAGAGAGAGAGAGAGAGAGAGAGAGAATGACATAAGTAGCACTGTGTGGATGTTAACCCAGACCTAGTACACAAACACAGATGCAGGCTGGTGGTATAAACTTGTAATTGAAACTACTCAGGAGGCTGATGTGGGAGGATCCAAAGTTCAGGGTCTGCCTGGGTTGGTATAAGGTTGGTTCAAAGCAAGCCTGAAGTAACCTAGTGAGGTCTACCTCACACTGAAGAGTAAAAAGAGAGCTGGGGTGAGAGAAAATGAAATGGCCAAATGGGAAAAGGTGTTTGCCAACAAACCTGCTTTCCTAAATTCAATATCTGGAGCCCACATGATGGAAGAAGAGAATCTACTCTTGGAGGTCATCCTCTGGCTCCACACATAGGCTGTGATGTACACATACCTGCACATTCGTGTACACACAGCTTCATATGCAATAAATAGATAAATGTTTAAAATATGGGGTGTACCACAGTGGAAGAATGTTTGAATGTGTATGGAGGGGTGGATGCAGGTATGTTGGTGGGTTCATATACAAGTGTTTGCATGTACACAAGTAGGAAAGAGGTTGGGGTAGTTTGAATGCATTTGGCCCACATAATCTCATAGGGAGTGGCACCATTAGGTGGTGTGACTTCCTTAGAGTGGGTATGGCTTTGTTAAAGGAAGAGTGTCAATGTTGGGACAGGCTCTGAGATTTCCTATGCTCAGGATACCACCCTGTGTCTCAGTCAACTTCCTGTTGCCTGCAAGATGTAGGACTCTCAGCTACTTCTCTAGCACCATGTCTGGCTGCATGCTGCCATGCTGTCAGTCATGATGATAATAAACTGAACCTCTGAATTGTTAAGTGAGCCACCCCATTGGAATGTTTTCCTCTAGAAGAGTTTCTGTGGTCATGGTGTCTCTTCATAGCAATAGAAACCCTAAGACAGGAGTCAACCTCAGCATCATTCCTCAGGATCCATGCACCTTATCTTTTGAGACAGGGTTTCTCAGTGAGCTGGAATTCACCAGGTAGATAAGAAGGGATAGTCAATAAGTCTCGGAAATCTGCCTGTTCCTACCTCTCCAAATACTGGGATTAAAATCATATCACCAAGTCTGACTTTTTCCCTTGGGCTCTAGGGATGAACTCATATTGCACAGCGAGCACTTCACCAAGTAATCTTTCTTCTTGACTATTAGGCTTTGAAATGTTTGTATTGGTTACTTTTCTATTATTATGTTAAAACCCCACAACTGAGGCAACTTATGAAAGAAAGAATTAAATTGTGTCTCTGGTTTCGGAGGGTTAGAATCCATCAGAGAGGGCTAGTAGGGGACTGTGGGTGGGCAGCATGCAGCAGACAAGTCAGCCATAACACTAGCTAAAGGCCCATAGACCAAATCACAAGTAAGAAGCAGAAAAGCACACTGGAAGTAGCAAGAGTCTTTGGAAACCTCAAAGTCCCTTCCCAGTGATACACCTCTTCCAACGGAGCCATACCTCCTAATCCTTTCCAAATAGTTCCACTAACTGAGGACCATGTATCAGGTGAGCTTATGGGGATAATTCTCATTCAAAGCATAACAATTCAAGACAAATGTTTTACATTTTATTTTCTGTCTCTCTCTCTCTGTCTCGTGTGTGTGTGTGTGTGTGAGAGAGAGAGAGAGAGAGAGAGAGAGAGAGAGAGAGAGAGTATTTTTAACCACAGTATCTGTTTGTGGGGGGTCAGAAAAACCCAGAGGTATTCAGTTATCTTTTTCAACATGTGGGTCCAAGGTGCCTGGAATATTCCCCATTCGAGATCCCTGAACAGAAGGATGCAGAGACACGCTACTGATGCCATTTGGTCCACAGATGACTCAGAGCAGATGCTGTCTGTCATAACCCCGTCTTGAGATCCCAGTGTCATCTTCAATGTGTGGCGCCATCCTGGGAGAGAGACAGTCACCAGCAGGTTCTAGAAATGTTATTTTCCTTCCTTGTGTGACTGGTAAGAGTGAGGTGACAAGCTCAGTGGGATTTCACAGAAAATGGTGCCTCTTTCTCCATGTGATTCCAGTGGTGGAGCAGAGCGTGCTCTTTGAACAATAACTCATCATATCCCCGACAGAGCTCTGTGTCCTTCCCTCTTTGTCCCTTCTCTGCCTTCTCTTGACTAATAACATTACTGTACCATGAAACACCTCAGCTGGCAGCTAGGCAGGAGCCAAGTGCCTGGAAAATGGAAAGAGAAAAATGAAATTTACTCACCATTTCCACAATCGAAAGGCCAAGGCTATTCCCCTAACCTCTCCGCCCCTCAGAGTCCTCTCCCCTAAGATCACATTATCACAATAAAGTCAGTGCACAGGCGTTTCCATACCCAGCGTTGCTTCCAGATTGCTCCTGCCTGACCCCATGGCTTCTGGCCTTGCTAGGTCTGAGCTCTCTGCCCCTCCTCATTTGCCTTGTCATTAGCCATCACTGTCATGCCTTTTCGGGGTGACACCTTATAAATCGAGCTTCCCCTCTCATTGAAGGCTACTCCCAACTCGGCAGTAGGTGTGTGAACTTGGTGAATTTACTAAAGGCATTGATTGGGTTCTGGTGAGATGAGATTTGGTTCAGTGGGTAAGAGTACTTGCTATGCAAGCGTGGGAACCTGAGTTCAAATCCCCACAGAAAATGTGAAAAGCTCGAAGTTGAACCCCAGAACTATGTTTCATAGAGGCAGGAGTATTCCTGGGGCTGACTGTCTTCCACCTTAGCTCCAGATTCAAGGAGAGACTGTGTCTCGAGAGGATAAGGCAGAGAATAATTGAACAGGAAGCCCAGTGTCCTCTTGCTTTGGTATACGCACCCACAGACATGCAACCAAATACACAAAAAGGGAGGGAGGGAGGGAGGGAGGGGAGGGAGGGAGGGAGGGAGGGAGGGAGGGAGGGAGGGAGGGAGGGAGGAAGGGAGGGAGGGAGGGAGGAGAGAGAAAAAATTAATGCATCAGTTTTTTTGAGTACAGAAGTAATGAGCAATGTTTGTAAAGATGAACATATGGAGTAGAATAACGAACAGAATACAAGCTTCATTGAGTTCATGCCTCCTAAATAATCAGAAATGTCATTTTTTTAAGACTTTCTTCCCACATGTACTAAAATTAACAGCCTCCTGGGCACGGTGATATTGGCCTGTAATTCCATCTACTCAGGAGACAGAGGCAGGTGAGCTGTAAGTTCAGGACCAGCCTGGACAATTTAGTGAGTCCCTGTCTCAAAAAGTAAAAGGAGTTCGAGGCTGACTTCAGTGGTAGATCACCTGCCTGGAAGACATGGGGATCTGGGTTTAATCCCCAGCCCTATAACATCCTGGTTTTCTTCCCGCTGCTGTGATAGAAAATGCAACCTAGAAGAGAAAAGGGTTCATTTGAACCTTACCATTCCAGGTCACAAGCAGTTACAAGTCCATTACCCTGGGACCAAAAGGCAGAACTTTCAAAGAGCTAGCCACAACACGTCTATCTCTACAGTCGAGACAAGAAGAGATGAATGCATGTGTTTTGATAGCTCGCTTGCTTCTGCTCATCTTGCTCTCTATACTTACACAGCTCAGAATGTTCTGTCTGGTAAATGATGCCACCACAGAGGGTTGTGTCTCCCACTATCTGTTAGCATAAGGCAATTCCCACAGATATGCCCAGAGCCCAACCCAATGTAGATGGCCTTTTATTGGGACTCTATTCCTATGTTATTCTAGGTTCAATCAAGTTGACCATTAAAGCTAATCACTTCTAATACCAAATAAAGCCCCCCCCCCCAAAAAAAAGAAAGGAAGAAAGAAGGAAAGAAATGAAAGAAGAAAGGAAGGAATTAAAGAAGAAATAAAGAAAGGAAGGAAGGAAGGAGGGAGGGAGGGAGGGAGGGAGGGAGGGAGGGAGGGAGGGAGGGAAGGAGGAAGGAAGGAAGGAAGGAAGGAAGGAAGGAAGGAAGGAAGGAAGGAAGGAAGGAAGAAAAAGGAAGGAAAATGAACCCTGGGACAAGAGTGTCTGACATAAAATGCTCAAGGAGGCCTGAAATGTGAGCTCACTTCTATTGACTCAGGTGAGTTAAGGTCTGTTCACACAGACAGAGTTCTACCTTAAAGCGGGGAGTTACTTCCAGACTGAAAAACTGAATGAGGGACAGACAGACGGCTATTCCTCCTGGCACAGAATACCTCCCTAAATGGTATGCCCAAGAAAAACACTCATTTCAACTAAATACAAACTGTAAATCAAAAGGGCTAAGACAGAACATAAACAGGAACTGTGCAAGGATGAAGAGGGAATAGAGAAAGGGAGATCACACATCAAAAAGTCATAAAGGAAAATACGGTCTTTGAATATAGATCTGGAGTTACAAGGCCTTCATTCAAAAAGACATTTAATGGGGCATTATAAAGAACAAAAACTGGAGCTGAAGGCAGAAATATGAGCAATAATAAAGATCTAGCGAGACAACAGTGAGATGAAATACGAGCTGGAATTTAGGATGTGGTGGTACAGGTAGAGGCAGGGAGGTTCAAGACCATCCTTGGTATAATGGTTAATTTCAATTGTCAACTTAATGACATCTACAGTCACCAAGGAGACAGGCTTCTAGGCATGCTTGTGGTAGGTTATCTTGATTTGGTTAATCAAGACGGGAAGATCCATTATGGATGGCACCTTTCTTTGAGCTGGCATCCTGAAGTATATAAAAAAGAAAAGGTAAACTATAGGTTATGATGTATAATATACATACATGTGACATTAAATGTGGCTGAAATAGACATTAATGGCATCTTTGGATGCCCTTGAAATAGCAAAGTTTCTTAGACAAGGAGTCAAAAGCAAGGGCAGTGAAAGGAAAAACATAACTCATCTTCTTACAAACAACAAAGATGTGTCTGCCAGGACATCATCCAGAAAGTGGGGGTAAGCAGCCCACATCTTGGAGAAAGTATTTGCAAATCATGTATTAACAAAAGGATTTTATCCAGAACTTGTAAAAAAAAATGCATGGAGCCCAGGAGTCACAAAGTTGAATGATCTCATTGGAAAAGGGGCAGTTTGAGCTACAAAGATGGCTCAATTGTTAAAGCACTTGCTGCTCTCAAAGAGGATCTGAGTACCATTCCCAGGTTCCCAGCACTCACATTGGTGACTCAGAATGACCTGGAACTCCAACACCAGGAATACACCTCCCTTTTCTGTACTGCATGGGCACCTGTACTCATAGGCCCATACCCACACACAGACACACATTCATATACAAATAATTAAAAATAAACAAATATGTTTTTAAAAGATGAGTGTAGTCTACCCAGAAATAGACTCTAGGGCAAGGAACAGGTGAAAACGTACTTAAGGTCAGGGCCACCTAATAATTGTACATCAAAACCACAATATGATGGTGTTTCATATCTGGTATGATGGCTGCAACAACAAAAGTATAGCTGGTATAATAAATGAAATGATCCGCATCTTAGTTACTTTGCTCGTTGCTGTGGTAAAATGTTCTCTCAAAAGCATCCTAAGGGAGGGTGGCTTTATTTTAGCTCACAGTTCAGTGTGCTATCCATCATATTAAGAAGGCATGATAGCAGAAGCACAACAGAGCTAGGGACATTACATGCACCCAAGTCAGGACGCAGGCAGAGGTGAATGCTGTGCTCAGCTCGCTCTCTCCTTTTTATTCATTCCAAGGTCCCAGTACAAGGAATGATGCCTATGGGCAAATTTTACAATCTTAATTAACTTAATCAAGATAGTATCCCACAGACATGGCTATTATTTAGGTAATTTTAGATCTTATCAAATTGACAACTGAGATTAGTCATCATGATAAAAATTGAGGTAGAGGTGGAACACATCTATGATGTTGGCAAAAATGTAAACTAATATATATTATATATCATATATACCTATATATGTGTGTATGCACATACTGATATATATATGTATAATTATTTACATATACATATATATACATGTACATATATGTATGTATATATGTGTGCATATATATATTACAAGACACTTTAGAAGTTCCTCAAAATAATAAACACTGTATGACCATTCGACCCAAATATGATCCATAAGCTCCATTCCAAGGTGTGTGCTCAAGAGAAACAAAAATACACTCCCATAAAATAACAAACCAGCACATGTTCAAGGCACCAAAAACCCAAATATCCAGTCATCGATGAATGGATAAATAAAATATGATCTAGTCATGCAAAGGAATAGTATTGGACGTGAAAAAGCAATCAACAAAAACTTGTTATAACATTGATGAACCTTGGTAGTTATCTTTCATTATCAACTCGATAATACCTTGAATCACCTAGGAAGACAGTTTCCATGAAAGATTGCCTACATTGGTTTGGTCTGTGGGCATGTTCATGTGGGGACAGCTTTAAGTTAAATGGTTCAGGAAGACCCAACCCACAATGGGCTGCACCATTCCCTAGGCAGGGGTTGAACTGTGTAAGAATAGAAAAATCAAGCTGATTGCAAGCAAACAAGTAAGTGATCACACGTGCATTCACTTCTCTGTATTCTCTATTAATGTGGATGTAATGTTTGAAGTCCCTGCCTTGACTTCTACACAGTGATAGGATCATAAGCCCCCCAAAAACACTTTCTCCCATAATTTGATAAAGGAATAGGAAAAGAAACTAAGACACTTAGAAACATGATGAGTAAAATAACTTAGTCAAAAAAATACTACATGGTGTCTCATTCCATTTGTAAGAAAAATCTACGATAGGGAAAATCCACACAGTGGTTAGTTTTGTTTTGTTTTTTTACTAGAACTGGGGGAAATGGAGATTCTGGAGAAATAGGAAGACTCTGAATGGGTACTAAGTTCCTGTGTGGACTGACAAAAAAAAAGTCCTAAAATTGATTCTGGTGAGAATTGCCTGAATCCAGATATGGTTAAGAGCACTGAAATGGAAAATTCAGATGGCTGAATTGTATGGCATATGAATTGTAACTCAATGAAGCCGTTAAAGGGAAAGGGGGAATATTTTAAAGAGTATATGAATTTTGAGACTCTAAATCCCATAGGGTCTTGTTAAAGAAATACTGGATGATAAACTTCAGCCAACCAAGAAATGAGCAGTATTTCTATGCAAACAGACAGGCTGTAAACACTGAATCCATGCCACTGTGGGACTAAGCTGAAACAAATATATCACAACAGTACGTATGTACTCTGTCCTATAGATGATATGCACTATAAATAAGATGAGAATCTCTAGGTCCATACAGAAACAATAAATGTGTAAATAGAATGAAAAGTTCTTTCTCACAATAAAGTTTTATTTTAAAAAAAAATAGCCTGGGTTGAAGAGATAGCTTGGTGGTTAAGAGAGCTTTCTACTCTTCCATGGGTCCTGTGTCAAGTTCTCAGCACCCACATCAGGAGCCTACCATCCTATCACTCCAGCTCCTGGGGATCCAATGCCCTCTACTGGACTCCATAAGCACCTGCACCCACGTGCACACCGCATACACACATACACATACACGCATGCACACGCGCGCACACACACACACAAATAAAAAAAATCACTATTTAAAAATATAATAGTACTGTTTTGTACAATACTGGAATCTTTGAGAGGTGAAATCTAACTGCAGGAAGTAAGTTTCTAGGATATTGGCCGTTTCTGGTTCCTCACCATCCCTGTATCCTGTCTACCATTCAGTGAAAAAACTCTGACATGAATTGTCACTGACATCGTGTTCTTCCCAAGCACATGGGGCCAAGCAATCAAGGACTGCTCCTCTGAACCTGTGAGTCAAGAAGAGTTCTTCCTGCTTTAACTTGTTTCTATCAAGTCTCAGTAATGAAACCATAACAGGTATGAATGGCAATTTAAAAAAAATCCCCACTATTTTAGAAAAATCTAGGAACCACAAAAGACAGAAGAAAATATATGCATCTTTGAGATAGGTTTGCCATGAGTATTTCCAGTTTCATCCATTTTCCCACATAGGATATCTATCTCATCATTCATATCCATCCCTCTACTGTTGGACTCCCAGGATGGCTGCATAACTTACCATGAATAGCGCTGCAGCAAGCATAATCTGCAAATATCTCAGCTATATGTAGACCTAGAGTGCCAATACCCAGGAATGGTACACTTGAGTTACATGGTGAATCTATTTTATCTATTTATTTATGTGTGTGCATGTACATGTGTGTGTCGTGTGTCATGTGGTATGTATATGTGGTAAATGCCTATAAACATGTATGTATGAATGTCTTCCTCTATTGTCTCTGCCATACTGCCTGAGGCAGTCTCTCACTGAACTATAAGCTCATGATTTTGGCTAGGCTGGCGGGCCACCCTCCTTCAACACTGAATGTCCAGGCAGGTGTAACTGTGCCCACATTGTTATAAGGTCCTGGAGATTCAAACTCACATCCTCATTCTTACACAGCCAGTGCACTGACCCACCGAGCCACCTCCCCAGCTCTCATATTTCTATTTTTTTAAAATAAACTAAATACTTATTTCTGAAGAAGGTAGATTGGTTTATAACCCCACCCACAGTGTATAAGTGTTCCTATTCGTTCAAAATCTTCTAAATAAATATTGTTGTTTTCTTAATAATTGACATAATTATTGAACAATTGGAAATCATCAGTGACTAGACAAGGTGAACCGACACTCACCAATTCAAACAGGTGTTGAATCAGGCACCACCAAAGTAGATGGTAGCTCTCAGGTGATGCACAGATATGGTATAGGATAATTGACATCTCAAAATATGACACAACAAAATAGTAACCTATCACAAAGGAAAAACAATGTCATTATGGTAGAGAACCCTGGAGATACCACCTGGACCAAATGAAGGAAGCTAGCCTAACTTGCAATGGCTGGTCTGGGTTTGCTCTATGCATCTGACACTGAAAACAAAATGTCATTCAGTGGTGCCTCTACCTGGAATGCATGAGCCAGATACAGCCACAGAAAGACATTATTAAGTAGACCATCTACAAGCATATGAAATGCATACGCTCCAACTGTTGAGGAAATTACAAAAGGGAATGCTTCCTGATATGGTCCAGCTCAGAGGGTTGATCAAGGTTTGTTCACACACAGGAAGTCTATGGTCCAGCTCAGAGAGCTGATCACCATTCATCCGCACACAGGAAGTCTATGGTCCAGCGCAAAGGACTGATCACCGTTCATCCACACACAGGAATTCTATGGTCTGGCTCAGAGGGCTGATCACAGTCCATCCACACACAGGAAGCTGAGAGACCCAGCAGGAAGCAGAGTGAGGCTCTAAACCATGAAAACTCACCTCACTGACAGACATCATCCATCAAGGCTCAGTCTCCTAAAGGCTCCATAACTTCTCCAGATGCAGACCAACTGGGGACCATGTGTTCAAATATATGAGCCTACGTGGGACATTTCTCATTCAAACCACAATATCAGTCTTATCAGCAAGGTCTGAGTTTAATTGTGAGACCTTCCCTCAATGGATAAGGCAGAAGATTGAGGATGATTCCATTACCAACCTTGCATCTCTACATCCATACACGTGTGTCCACAGTCACTACAAAAATGCATGTACCCACACATGCACACCACTTATAAACACACACGAAAAATTGTAAAAAATATTCTTAGGAGTATCTGAGTTTGAGTACCCTATACTCAAAAAAAAAAAATAACCACAAGCTGGGAATGGCTGTGAGTGCCTATAATCTCAGAGTTTAGGGGTGGTATCATCAACCCACTGATGAGTGTATAGCTGAACAGACTAGGAAGAGGCAGAGCTTATTTAGAGGAGGTAAAAAACTTGGGGACACACCTTGGAAAAGTGTGGTGGTTGGTGTTCATTGTCAAAGTCACAGAATCCCGAATTATAGGCCTCCAACATAAATGTGGGGGATTATCTTGACTGAAGAGCCACACTAACTGTGGGTAAGGCAATTCTCTGGGTAGGGAATCCTGAACTGGAGAGAACAGAGAAGATGAGGTGAGTATCAACATTCAGGTACTCATTGCTCTCTCTTGCTGACTGTGAAAGCCATGGGACTAGCTACTATGAGATCCCACTGCCGGGACTTCTACCATGGTGAACTTCCCCATGGTCTGGGAGACTGAAGAAGCAATCCCCTTCTCCCTCGAGTTGTTTTGGTCAGAGTATTTAAGCACAGTGACAGGAAAAGGAATTAAAACGGGGTGTACCTCATCTATACCATCTCCTAATACTCTTCTATTTAGACCATCTCCTAAGACTCTTCTCCTCTTCTTCTTTCTTACCCCTCCTCTTATTCCCCTTCTACTTCTTCAAACTCCCCTCCCTTCTTCCCCCCATCTCCTCCTGTCTGCCATGAACTGAGCATCTTCATCCTGTCACCTGCTCACCACCATCTTCTTCACCATAGCGACAGAGTCAAACGATGGAAGACTGAGACCTCTGGAATTAGAATAAGATAAACCTTCCCCGCCCTGTTGTTTCAAGTATCCAGACACAGTGATGAAGACAGACTAGCTCAAACCTTCCTTACTTTTGGCAGCCAGCCTCCAGTCCACCGAAGGCTCACACAGGAAGTGAAGGGAGAGAAAAGGTCAATGTCTTCCTCTTTGTGAGCCACCTTACCTGTTGGCTCCTGACATCAGACATTAAAGTCCCTGGTTCTCAGATCTTGGAGCTATTGAATTTATCCCAGAGGCCTCCCCAAGCCCTAACCTGGTTCTCAGACCTCTGACCTCAAAGTGATAGACTCACAGCTCTCCTGCATCTGCCCCTTCTGGAGTGGAAAGTATGAGACCGCCTAGATTTCATATTCTCATAAGCAAATTTCCTCCACAGTAACAGTATTGTTCGCATAAAAATGCAGCATTCTTCCAAAATGCCTGCATATAGCCTGGCAGTTCTATTTCTCTAGAGAACCTTGACTAATGCAGTTTATAATTTTATGGGAAAACGGGGCCTCATAGAGCTCTGCTTTTGTGTACAAAATTGGGCTCTGAGCCTTCCGACAACCAAAAAAAAGATCAAGATACATTGAACTTGACTGTTGAGCTTATATGACAAATATATACCTATGTCTATATATTTTACAGATAAAACACTTCCACACTAAACCCCACAAGGAATTTATCTCAATAATCTCTTCAAATGCCGTTAGTTCAGAAACCAGAGAAGACTTTAACATTGAAAATAGTGAGCAAATAATTTATGACTGGTGAGACAGAAAATGACTATGGGACTGAGGTGTGGAGGTGACCCTGGACCAGAGTTGGGGACACTTCGAGCAGTGCAGCTGTATTTAAGCAGCTACTTCCTTTGCCTCGAAGATCTTCTCTGATTTCCTTTGCTTGGACTTTTTTTTTTTTAAGTAGATGGACTGTTCGATTCTATTGCACTGGGTTGACATCTGGAACAATTTTTTTTGTCATATGTCATCAGACTAAACAGTAAGAGCTAATGAGTTATGCAGAACCCATGGTTTTGCTGTGGTCAGTGATTGTTTTGCCTGCCCAGTGGTAGGAGAATGGTGGGAGTGGGAACAAGAACTCTCCTGTCCCACCTCCTGCTAGACTTCATTTACTTTGACAAGCAGACCTGGCTTTTTACAATTTATTTTGTGTGGTCTGCTCTATGTATTATCCCATTCAGGAATTCTACCACATGATTGTATGAGAATTATAAAGTCTGTGCTGGGGCTAAGCCCAGCAGAGCATCAAATTCCTTCTTAATCAGTAACTGTCCCTGGTGCTCTCCGGATCTCTTTTTCCCCGTCTATAAACTGGAGGTAGAGACTGGAAAGATGGCTCAGTGAGTAAAACGTTTGCTGAACAAATGTGAGGACTTGAATTCAGATCTCCAGCGCCCAGGCTGAAATTTGGGTCCTGCGGATCTGTGCTTGTTTACTTCCTGTGGCTGTAATAAACATCATGCCCCAAAACAAAGAGTTTATTTGGCTTATCTGCCCACGCTGCTAATCAATGAGGGAAACTGGGGCAGGAACTCAAGTTAGGAACCTGGAAGCAGGAATTAAGCAGGGGCAATGGAGTAATGCTGCTTCTTGGTTTGCTCCCCATGGCTTACCAGCTTGCTTTATTGTATAACCCAGGTCCACTCGCCAGGGGTTGTACCACCCATAGTTGGCTGGTGTCTCCAACATCAATCGTCAATCAAGAAAATGTCTCCACAGACTGGCCCATGGGCCAATCGTAAGGAGGCTGTTTCATTTCAAGTCCCGTCTTCCCAGATGACCCTAGTTGTGCCAAGTTGAGAAAGAAAAACCTAGCCACCATAGCCAAAGCTAGGGGTCGGAACCAGGAGGATCCCTAGGGATATCTGGTCAGGCTAGCCAAAATGGCAGGCAAGCCAGTGAGAGACCTCGTCTGAAAGAAAAGACAGATGGTGGTAAAAAGGGACTGAGAAAGACACTATGACATCAACTCTTGCTCCCATACTCACTTGCATGGACAAGAACACACACACGGACATGGACACACACGCGGGTGGAGACAGACAGGCAGACAGACAGACAGACAGACAGGCAGACGACAGACAGACAGACAGACGACAGACAGGCAGACAGACAGACAGACAGGCTGGAAAAATACCATACACCCTGCGGGGTAGAAATACAAGAAAACGTAATACAATGTCTAGCACATAGTAGGAATCAGTAAACACGTATCTCCATCCTGTCCTCCAGTGACTTTTAATTAAGGTGTCCTTTGAGGGAATAATTCTTAGAGGCCAGTTGTGTTTCTAAGACTTGTCTATGTTAGCTCAGTTCGGGGACAGTGATTTGTTGTTTTTAATTTAAAACCAATTAATCCTGTCCTGTGGGATTCTGTCCAGCGGCAATGTCCTTTGCCCCTAGAGCATCTAAAGAAGAGATATTCGAAGGTCATAATAAGAGAAAGCTAGTACAAATAGCTCGGTTGATTAGAATTCTTATCTTGTAAACATGAGAACCGAGTTTGATGCCCAGAGCATACATTTTGAAAAAGCTGAGTGTGCAGGCATACTCTTGCAATCTTAGTGCTGGGGAGGTGGAGCCAAAAACATGAACTCCAGGTTTACTGAGAGAACTTGTCTCAAGGGGATGAGGTAGAAAGTTATCCAACATCCTCCCATGACCTGTGCACACGCATGCATGGGTACACACACACACACACACACACACACACACACACACACACGGTAAAACTACTTTCATTATTCATAATCAACAGTATGGTAGGTTTGTTTGTAGTCCCAATGGTAGTATTCATTTTTAAATTAGATTTCTGAATTATATGGGAGTATTTTTGCATATAATACTATCAGGTTAGGTCTTTCTCACCATCTCATTATGTGAGAATACAGAGAAAGTTCCACAGAATGCAAATTAAAGCCCTCTTTTTCAATTCCTGCTCCATCCAAGGTCACCATGGATTCATTAGTCAACATTCACTAGGTCTGGCTTTATAAGAAATTACAAATCCATGTAACCGTGCTGTGAGCGAGGCAGTATTTCCCTAAGAGAAGCATGAAAAATAGGTAGTGAATGTTTTTGCTGAGATTCCACCATCCTCTATGGTAGGCATTCATGTATTTCCTAGGATAGCTGTACCATTAACAATAGAATTAGGGACTCTGTTGCCGAGAAACAGAGAAACAAGGGAAATAAATAATGTGCTGACCATTACTTCATGATGAACAGATTACAGAGCGGCACAAATATTAAGTAGCAAGTTGGAAAGTTTGCAACTAGTCCTAACCAGAAATCTGTCTGTCCAGCTTTATAGCACATCTGATGTTTTACCTGGTCTAAACAGAACACGGCTGTGCTTTTACTATGAAATGTTCCCCCATAGCTCTTGGGTTTGAATGCACGGTCTCCAGTTGGATGTGAAGATTTGGAAAGTTACAAAACCTTTAGGAAGTGGAGCCTCATGGGAGGAAGTAAGTCTCTGGGGGTGGGCCTTGAGGTTAGAAACCCTGCCTCACTTCCTGTCCATTGTCCTCTCCAGAGTTCAGATGCTATGTGACCAGCGGCCTTCTATTCCCACCTCCATTCCTTTAAAACTGTCAGTCAAAACCAAACCAAAACAAAACCAAACCTTTCTGCCCTTCTGTTTTTTCTTTTCAGATATTTTGTCCCAACAAGGAGAAAAGTAACTAACAGAAACACATTCCACCACCTGGATCAAAAGCTCGAGGCCCTGGAAAATCTTCCTGGGCAAGCCTGCTTTACAGCCAGCCCTAGCTGAGGGTACAAGAAGTTCTGATAGCAAAATTAGGATTTCAAAGTAGCCTTGAAAAGTGTGTGGGGAGGGGCTAGGGGGACACAAATGGAAGTTCACCAGTCAAGCCACAGAACAAGCACGCAGTAGGATATGAGCGATACCTACGGAATAAGATCTGAGGAGGAGGGAGAGAGTCCCAGGAAGATTGACTCAGCAGTGACTAACTGCTTTTTCTATTAAATTGAGACCACATGGCAAAAAAGAGAGGAGCTTATTTGAGCTTATTTAAAGGCAAAACTTAGTTACTAACCTTAAACAGAAAAATGAAAATGCCATATTGGAAATGCATCATCGGGAAATGTTTGCATTTTAGGCCCTTTCCCAAGAGAAAGGGCAATTATAAATAAAGAATAATATTTTATATTGAATTTCGGGAGATTCTGAAACCATCATACAAGAGTGCTTAAAATATTAGATGGGAAAAGAGCTGCCCTCTACCCTCCATTTTTCCCCATTTCTCCTTCTCCCTCTCCTACCTTTTTAGTTCTCTTCTTCTTCCTCCTTTTCCTCCTTCCTCAGAATCTAGGACACCTTCATATATGCTAAGGCTGACCCTATGACAGAGCTATTTCCATGGACCAACAGTTTCTTAAACAGTTAAAAGTGGGGTCAGTAAAATGGCTCAGGAGGTAAAGTGTTTCCTGCCAAGGCTGTTGACCTGAATTCAAGTCCTGAAACCAAGGAGAGAAGACTCCAGCAAGTTGTCCTCTGACCTCCACGTTTCACGGTGACATGTACAAAGCCACAACACACCTACAAGATCAATCAAAGTAAAAAGAGAGAGTTAAACTAGCCGGACACGGCGGTATAAGCCTATGATTGAGATGAAGAGTCGGGTGTGTGGTAGACCATCAGGGGTTCAAGATCCACATAAGCCACATGAAGAGTTGTAGTCCATCCTGGACTATGTGGAACTCTGCCCCCAAACCAGCAAACAGATCAACAAAGAGTTAAAAATATGCATGCCAGACAAGCCACGTACCAAGAGAAATAAAAGTACATGTTCTTTCAAATACATGTATGCATATGTTTATAATAACCTTATTTATTTAAAAATTGAATTATGTAATTACTTTTTAAACTATGTGTGTATGTGCATTTGAGTTCATGTGGCTGAAGAGACCAGAAGAAGGTGTCATATCCCCTGAAGGTGTAATTACAGATGGCTTTGGTTTTCATGATGTGGGTTCTGAGCACCAAATTCTCTTGTCTGCAAGAACAATAAAGGCTTAACCACTAAGCCATCTCTCCAGACCCATGTCAGCTTTATTTATAAGAACCAAAAGCGTGAATCAAACCAAATGTCTAACAACAGGTGAACGGATAGACAATTGTGATATATACAACCCTTAGGATATTAGTCATAAAGAGAAATCATCTGTGGATACCTTTACAAAACAGAAGAGTCGAAATAGAAAGGAGGCATAGCTCAGTGGTAAGGAACTTGCCTAGTGGTGTATCAGGTTCTGCATTCCATGCCAAGCACTGGGAAAAAATTATTCTGGGTGGAGAATGTTATATAATTTCATTTTCCTAAAGTTCTAAATATACCAACTAATCTATCATGACTGGAGTATCCACGGTTGCCTGGAAAGGGGCTAAGGAATTACAAGGGGACAAGAAACCCTGGGATGTTGGAGTGTTCTCCATATGGCCTGGTGAGATGGTTGCCTGCTGATGCATGACAAAACCAGTTACATTGTTCGTATTAAATATATGCCACACGGGTCCGATGTCAGAGGTGCTTTAACACATCTGTTAGGAGCAATCCTGTACAATACTGGGGGAAATCTTGTAGAATCTCACACTTTCCAGTACTGTGCAAGTATTTATAACCTGGACAGGGAGCAATTCTGCAAGAGAGACCACGGGTTTTCACTATTACTGTTACTTGAATGACGAAACAAATCACCCAAAGCAGTGAATGGCAAGGAATGGCAAGGCTGATATGCCGTATAGAGAAAAGCACGCTTGGGAATGGTAGAAGGGCCTTTGCCCTGCAAGCGTCATGATACAAATTTCATCCCAGAACCCATATTTTAAAAGCCAGACATGATGGTACATACCTGTAATCTCAGTGGGGGAAGTGGACACAAGTGGACCCCTGGAGCTCATTGGCTACCTAACCTAAATGAACTAGCAGGGTCCAAGCCAGTGAGAGATCATGTCTCAAAAAAAAGCCAAGACATTAGCCTAAAGAAAAACATCTGAGATTGTCCTCCAGCTCCCACATGAACACGGGCTCATGTGCACACGCCACCCCCATGTACACCGATGTCACAGACTCTTCAACGAGAAAGTGTCATGCTCTGAGAGTGGAGAGCTACTCTCTGCCATTTGGCTCATATTGAACCATCATCAGTCTGCAGGTTGTCTTTGGCCCTTTGTTGCTTCTATTTGTAATAGAAGATCTCAGATCTTTAATTACTCCTTCCGGGACCTTTAATACAGTCTAAGTGTTTACTAAGCCTGGCAAAGTGATTGATTGCCTCTGGTTAATACCTTTATACTCAAGGTTAATTATTGTTTTCTGATATTTTTATTTATTAGCCTCCTTGACTACAGCTGGCAACTGCTGGTTAGTTAAGGGAGCCAACTGTTAACACGAGGACTAAAGGGTCAATGGAGGGTACAGTTACTAATTTCTTGGCCACGGAAGACATGCATAAATCCTATAAAATAAAAATGCTTACTTTGAGCATCTGGTAGTTAGCTAAATGATACTATAAATGCATGGTGCAGCTTGGAGCTTGCTTTTCCCACAAGGCAAATAACCATGAAAAGGAAAGCCAAGCATATAAAATGATGGGGGATGGGAAGGGTAGGAGGGCGGGGTGCTAACTGGCTGCTCCTTGAAGGATGAGTTAGAAAATAGGCATAGAAATTTCCAGAAGTGGAAGAGAATATGGATTATTTGGTAAAGTGTTCACTGTGCAAGCTTGAGGACCTGAGTTCTGATCCCCAGCACCCATTTAAAAGCCAGGAGTGGTGGTGGATATATGCCTGTGATCCTGGCACCATGTGGCTAGAGACAGAAAGATTCCTGAAACTCGGTGGCCAACCAGTCTACCCAAATTGGTGAGCTGCAAACTCACTGAGAGGCTGTGTCTCAAAAAATAAGGTCGAGAGATTGAGGAAGACACCCCACCCACTGCCCACTTCTGGCCTCCACACATACCGCCACATGCATGTATACACAAACACATACACATACACATGTTCCAGAAATGGGAAGGAGAATTCAGTACAAAGATCTTGGGGCCTAAACATAACTATTCTGAACTTCCTATTTTAATAAATCCTTTAAAAGATGCCTGGTCTCTTGCTGTGAATGGAAGGTGAGAACCTGCAAGCTTCACACCAGGCTCAAATGAGCTTCCAACTGAACACATGCTACAGAAATGAGACAAGGGATGTGCATATCCCAGGCTGGGATTGTTTCAGGGAGTCCTGTTGACTGAGATTTCTGTCCTGCCTGGTTCCTGCAGTCATTAAGTCCCAATGAAATCACACACAGAGATCTACATTAATTTTGCTCCGATTGGCCTAGTATCTCAGGCTTCTTATTAACTCTTATAACTTATATTAGCCCATTATCCTTGTCTGTGTTTGCCACGTGGCTTGGTACTTTTTTCAGGGAGGCAGTCACACCTTGCTTGCTCTGTGCCTGACTTCCTCTGTGTCTGGGTGATGACTGCAGACTGAAACTTCCCTCTTCCCAGAATTCTCATTGCCCCTGCCTGGTCACCCCGCCTGCTTGGCTACTGGCCAATCAGCATTTACTTAAAATACAAGTGACAGGGTACAGACCATTGTCTCACAGCAGAGTCCTTCCAATGCAGCAGGGGCCTAAGCATCCTAGAAGAGATCTATAAGGGGGGGAAATTATTTACAGATTGAAAACTAAGTTCAGGACGGAATTTCTGAGGCCATGACTCATGGTAAGGGGTATCAGTGGTAAAGAATGACAACCTTCACAGTGGAACCATGACATCTGTGACATGATTCCAAATGGCTCCTGGCTGCCTTGCCTCAAAAGTGAGGAGTGATATAAACCCTGACAATGGATGCAGCCTGGTGGGAAAAGAGATCTAAAATAGATTATACTGTTGAGATTCAACTCACCCCTACAGAATAGTTTAAAATGTTCATTTATTATGTTTATGTGCCGGCTGCCAGCGGTCGGAGGGGTTACGAAATAACCACGATAGTCCTTTTATAATTACTCAATTTTAATACAAGGGGAGATAAGGGAACTTACAGAACCAAGGGTCCAGCGGAGCAGAAGGTGAGCGCGGGGGAGCGCAAAAGAACGGGGCGCCTTCCGGCGCCCCAATCCTATTTAAGGGGAATGCTACCCCGCTGGAGCAGCCACGCCCCTGAACGCAGGGATTGGGCCAGCTGCCCCAACATCTTTATTTATTTTTGTTTCTTGAATCATTTCTTTGACCAGTGCTAGAAACTGAACATAGGGCCTCGTTCATACTGGGTAAGTGTTCTTTCACTGAGCCATATTCCCACCCACTAGAAGAAAAACTTCCTTGTTCCCTTCCTGAACAAAGACTTCTATGGCCACCTAGCCAAAAGCCATGAGAAATTACATCAAAGATTTTGCTAGTATGTCCCTAGAGGCTATAGAGAATGGTGATACCCCTGTTCCAGCCCTGTTGTGTAGCAATATCCTCCAAGATAATAATCCCATGATGGAAGGAAGCTTATTAAGACATAGGATGGAATAAAGGGAGGTGAAATACCACCTTGCAAGGAAACCCCCTAAGCTCAGGAAACAAACAACTCAAAAGGTTCAAGAAGTCCCTGAAACTTACCAGATTCACTAGCTCTCTCCCTCCCCAAATATAGATAGGGATTGGTGACAGAAACATTCAGACAAGCTAAACCTCCTGGAAGAATCTCAGACAGCTGACCTGAATGAAAAAGATCAAACTGCCTAGAAGAGACAAAGATTCTCAGATCCAACTGGGTGAAGCATAGACCATCTGATCTGCCTGGAAGAGGCACAGACCAACTGAGCCGTCTAGAAGAGATGCTATCCAAACTGTTGAGCTGCATAGAAGTTACACAATAAGCTTTAAGTTTCTAGCTTTCCTGAAGTGTCACTCATCTTGGGACGGGCTTTTGGTGATGTAGCTATCTCTAAGTCATTTCTGTTCTTATAAATACACTCTAACCTATATTCCCATAATTTAACCACACTAAAACCAATTGTTTCACCCAAGTTGGATTTTGGTAGTATCTTTACTTCAGTCTATTGTCTTATTCCTTATCTGGAAGTATCTGTTTCCTTTTTGGGATGATAAGATATTTGATCATGTCTCCCCAGGAATAGTGCCACATATCAACCCCTTAATTCCTGTGACCAGTCCAGCAGGCCAGGTAATTTATGGGTCTCGAGGAGGCATCACCTAGGAATAATGGGGGGGGGGGGGAGGAAGGGAAAGGGAACCAAGCGCATAAAAAAGACAAAGTCAGTCTGAGATGCGTCAAGGCTCCATTATTGCAAGCAGGGTTCCATTTTTTATAGGATAGATCTGACAGGGAGGGGTAAGGTTAGAGGAGAATGGAGAACTACTGAGCCCTAGGCCAAAGGGGAAGTTATCTGAAAATACCATCCGGGGGAGAATGCAGCACAGACAGCCGGGCGCGACACAGACAACCACAAGATGTTTTTTTAGATATGAAAGTTCTGCTCCAGGAACTTGAAACTATGTCTTAATTTGAAAAACAACTCTTGTAAACTCTTTTGGCTTACAGGCCTGGGGTCTTGGGCCCCAACATTCCTGGACCTCTGAATCCTCCTATTGAAGAGGGAGCATCATACATCAGGTGCATATTTAGACTCTCCACAGCCTTCTAGTGAACCATGCTCTAGTTCTATGCGGTAATAATACATAGCTGGTAGTGAAAGTGTGTCTTCAAAGGGCTATCCCCCCACTATATGAAGTCAATTGCATTGGGACAGAACGGGGGACATATTTAGACCAGTGAGTTCCATGGCCAACGCTACATCCCCAGATCTGACTATGCTGGCTGGCCAGCCAGCTCCAGTAGCCCTCCTGTCTTGCCTTCCCAGTCCTGGGATTGTAATTGCATGCCACTGAGCCTGACTTTTCACATAAGGTGCCAATGATAGAACTCAAGTTCCCCTGTTTATGCGGCAGACACTTTATCAACGGAGCTGGCTCCCCAGCATCAAGAGCTGAGTCTTTAAAGCAGAGCAATTACTGTCAGAAAACAGCAAGTCCTTGCTGTAAAATTCCTAAAGGCCTGTACTACAGTTCACCTACAGCAATCTTGAAGAGTCTCAAGTGAGATTTACCATCTGCCACTGCCACTTCAGGCATGGCTGGATATGCTGAGTCACAACGAGTGGAGCATCAACTCGCACGGCAGGCATGACCTGTTGCAGAGCCTCCTCCTGCTGCCTCATTCAGATTAACACCTTTTTGGGCCACCTGGTACATGGACCAGAATGACAAAACCAAAATGAGCCATATAAATGCTGCCTTCAAAATACAAAGAGCCCATGAAGTAGTGTGCCTTGTCCTAGGTTACAGAAGAGTCCAAAAGGGGGTGATAAGGCAAGGAGGCCCTGACCACATGCATTCTCTGTGTATTAGTTACCCTCCTGATGCTATGATAAAATACCATGGCCAAAAGCAATTTAAAACAGAAAGGGATGAGCTGAGATTGCAATCCTAGGGGGATTGAGTGCATCCTGGCTGCAAAGGCAGGGCATAGCAGCAGGAGCAAAAGCTGGCTAATTATTCATATGCACACAGGGAAAGATATAAAAAACAGGAGGTAGGGTCAGCTGTGAACCCTTAAAGCCCACCACCAGTGATGCACTTCTTTCAACAAGGCTTCACCTCCTGAACATTCCATAACCATCCCAAGAGCGCCACCAACTGAGGACCAAGTATTCAAATATATGAGCCTTTGAGGGACATTTCTCATCCAAACCATGATGTACTAAATTTAGACATCCAGCATCCAACACTCTTGATCAAATAATATGTATTCCTTTTAAGATTTACTACATTTTTAATGGTGTGGGGGGTTGCAGGTGCCACCAGAAACTAAAAGAGGCTATCATGTTCCCTGGAGCTGGAATTGTGGTTAGTTGTGCACCACCTAATGTGGGTCCCTGGATCCTCAGAAAAGCAGAAAACGCTCTTAACCGCTGAGTCATCTCTCTATCCCCAGAGCACCTATTCTATGGCATTCTGTTATAGCAACATAACAGAGACTATGCCACACTGTTTACAAGACAAAAATTAATTAAGGCACTAAACAAATCACTCAGGTGAGAATGGCAGATGACAGGTAAAGGGGTTGCTGGGAAGGACGGCATGCCCCTTACTCCTCCCCTGCCGATGAATGATGCTAGTTTGATGATGTGCCCGCCTGAGATGAAACCACAAGACTTAGCAGATCTGCCAATTATATCTTTGTGCTAATGAGAAAATGATACCCCATGGAGCAGGTGAAACTCAGAGCCAGGAGGCAGCCACTGTGAACAAAAGCTTGTCTGGATCCCAGCACCTCTCCACCTCCAGGTTCCTCACCTACACCCCATTTCATGGTGCTACCTCTCCCTAGCACACCCCTTTCTTTGTGTGGGACCCCACATGCTCACCTGAAATGAAACAAAGCTGAGCTGTACATTCCTATACTGTTCTTTTGACATGAGTCTGGACGTATGTGTGCAGTCCTTACTGAATTCGTGTTCAGATTCTTAAACACAGAATATACTCTCAGAAATATGATTCCCAAAGGCATTGACCAAGGTGAGAAACATTTCCCATTAGGCAGAAAAAAAAATGTTCTTTAATGACTAACTAGGCAAATATCAAGACAGATTCAATGCATAGCATATAAAAGCAAGAAAAGAAAAAAAAATCTAGTTTACTTGGTAATTAAGAATAAATACTTAAGAAGAAGAATCATAATAATACTAATCTGGTTTTAGAAAATCATAACAATAATAGCAAAATAATGGAAGAGTCCAAAACATAAAGTAAGTTTCAAGTTACTTGAAAACTAAAGCTGTAAATGTAATTGACTGTGTAGAGTAGTTGATTGGCACGCATGGATCCCTGGGTTCCATCCCAGCACTGCATCAAATGGGCACAATGGCACCTGTCTGCTATTCCTGTATTGAGTAGGGAAGACAGGAGAAGTTCACAGTCATCTTTGGGTACATAGGAAGTTCAATGTCAGCCTGGGATACATGAATCATTGTGTCAGAGATAGATAGGTAGGTAGGTAGGTAGGTAGGTAGGTAGGTAGGTAGGTAGGTAGGTAGGTAGACAGATGGATAAATAAATAGATGATAGATAGATAGATGATAGATAGATAGATAGATAGACAGACAGATAGATGATAGATAGATAGATAGATAGATGATAGATAGATAGACAGATAGATGATAGATAGATAGATAGACAGATAGATGATAGACAGATAGATAGATAGATAAGATAGATAGATGATAGATAGATAGATAGATAGGTAGATGATAGATAGATAGATAGATAGACAGACAGATAGATGATAGATAGATAGATGATAGATAGATAGATAGATAGACAGACAGATGATAGATAGATAGATAGGTAGGTAGGTAGATGATGGATAGATAGATAGATAGATAGATGATAGATAGATAGATAGATAGATAGATAGATAGATGATAGATAGATAGATAGATAGATAGATGATAGATAGATAGATAGATAGATAGATAGATAGATAGATAGATAGATAGATAGATAGAGACAGACAGATAGGTAGGTAGATGATATATATATAGATGGACAAAGATTTGACAACCAATTGGAAAGGGTAGTACTTGAATTGTTCCTAGGGCGAGGGGGGGATAGAATGAATGAATGAATGAATGAATGAACTGTACAACAACTGAAACATGAGAACTTGAGTATAAGCCCCAGAATCCACACTTTTAAAAAAGGTCAGGTGTGGAGGAACACACTTCCAACCCACCATTCTTGGCAAGTGAAGACAGACAGATCACTGGGACTTCCTGGTCAGCTGGCCTAGCCTACCTGGTGAGTTCCAGGCCAGTGGGAGATTGTGTCCCAAAAACAAGGTAGACAATATTTGAGGAATGAGAACTGAGGTTATCCTCTGATCTCCACATGCTCATGCCTACATACCAGTGTACCTTCACACACATGAACATGCACTAAAATACGTGCACATGTGAGCACACACATACACACTCCTACATGTTCTAAATCAGTATCCTTTCTGAACACCAAGAGAGGATGGAAGTGACCTGCTGGTAGCATCAAAAGCTTCAGAGGCAGTAAGACACCCAGGGATCAGTCAAGATCCATCATCTTATTGCTTTGAATGCAGATGTTGCTCACTCAGGCCTGCTAATGGCAACTGACAGCCACATACAGAGAACTGGAGACAACATCATCTTTCTGTGACTGTGTGGTCCATAGGTATTGACCCTCCTTTACTTAGCCTGGAAAAATGCCCGGCTCCCAGTCTCCAAGCCTTCCCCTCATTCCTTCATCCCAGAACCACTTAACCCATGAGTCATCTTGGCCTCCTCGAGTAGGTTTCCCAAGCACTCTGTGGTTCTGCATCTGATGATAATCACAACCATTTGGGGCATTTATTGAGTGTTTGATTAGTGTCTGACCTCTAACTCTTGTACTATCATCCAGTCAATTTCATTAAAAACAGTTATTGACTGTTTGCTCAGTAAAAGTCAAGCCCTGCAAATTTCTTTCCTCTGAAAGATTTTCAGTGCCTTCTCTTGGGGATTCTAAGTAGTTCCCTCCTACTGAACCACGCCCCAGGAACACCTGCTCAGGGGATGGTGTTGCCCACGGTGGGCTGGGTCCTCCTAAGTCAATTAGCAGTGAATTAACAATGAAGACAAGAAGGTTATCCCAGGCTGTCCACATTGACAGTTTATGCTAAGACAACTTCTTAATACTTAGAACTAATATAAAGTATCACCATGCTATATGAATCATCACAGTCTCCCTTCTAACTGTAACTGACTCTCTGCTTTTCCTCCTCTCGCTCTGCTCCATCATTTAGCTCTTGGCATCCAGCATTACGCACTTATTACAGCATTTAGCACCGAGTATCGCCAATTATTTGTTCTGTGTGTCCGTTCTAGACCGAACTGTGAAAGACAGGGCTCTATCTCAATTATCTTCAGATCACTGTCTTAGGAAGCAGCTCAACCGACATTACAGTGTATTAAAACCTAACACTTAGGTGTCCAAGGTGGCTAAATGCATCTGAAAATATTTCTTGAAAAAGATATATACTTAACATATAGTGTGAGCTGCTGTATATGGAAAATGAGCTTGAAAAACAAACTTACCTCCATGTTGGGAATCAAAGCCAAGTCCCTGTGTATACTCGCGAGTGTTCTACCATTGCGCAATGTTCTTAGCCCGCACTGAAGGATTCTAAGCAGTTCTTTATAAGTGAGTCACACCTTCAGTGCCTTCACTCGGGGATTCTAAGCAAGTTCTTTACTACTCCCCAGCCCTCAGAGACAGTTTCCAGGTAGGTGCCCTACCTCTGAGTCATACCCAGTCCCTCACTGGGGAATCTTATGTATGCATCCCACAGCTGAGCCAAGCCCCTCACTGGAGAATTCTCAGCAAGTACTAAACCACGGAGACATCACCCGTCCCTCACTGGGGAAGTCTAGGTCGGTACTTTCCCATTGAGCCATACCCTAGTCCATTCCTTAAGGACTCTACCACAGTCCACATCCTCAGGTCCTAAGGATGTACACCCAATGACATTCCGACCTCCCTGGATCTTCAAGTGACGTCCCTCATCCTACTGCTCACTTGCCAAATTGAGGGTGAAGTGCTCAGGTTCTCGCCATTGCCAAACTCTTCTGTGCCCAACGTCCTTCTGCCTCAAACTCTACCTTCACCAAAATGTCTGACAGAATCACGTGGAAACCTACTCAACAATCATAGCCTCTCTTTGGATTAGTAATCGACCGTCACATCAAGACTCCTCACACATCAGCCTTCAGTACGTTCACTCAATTTTACATTTGTTTGTTGTTGGGGTTTTTTTTTTTTTTTTGAGACAGGATTTCTTTGTGTAGCTTTGGTGCCTGTTGTTCTGGAACTAGCTCTTGTAGACCAGGCTGTCAATTTTACTTTTTAATTAAATCAATTTATTAGTATATAGTCATTGTCCATTGCAACAGGCTCCATGACATGTTTGCATGTATCATTTTTTTTAACAAATTCATCCTCATTGTCTTTCTTCCCTCCAGCTGGTCCCCTTCCTCTTCCTATGTAGTCTTCCTTCTAATTTCTTGTAACACATACACACACACACCACACACACATACACTTGTACATACTGGTACACTCACATATGTGCATGTGCATACATACAGACATGTGCACACGTGTAGACTTGAATTTCACATGTGAAATAAGACATAGGACATGGTTTTGTTTTGTTTCTGGGTTTGGTTTGTCTCATTCAGCATAATAATCTCCAACTTTATCCATTTTCCTGCAAGTGACATCATTTTGTTCTTCCCTATGGCTAAAATATACTATTGTGTATCTATATAAAACCACAGTTTTTCCATCCATCCTTCTGGGTTGTTTTAATGATCTGTCTACTGTGGATAATGTCACAACACACATGGGTAAAACGTTTATCTGGGAGATAATGACTTAGATTGCTTTGAGTGTGTTCCCAGGAGTGGGAGTTCACACTGGGGTCATGTGGTAGATCTGACTTGAAGGACTCTCCATGATGATCTCCACAGTGGCTGCAACAGTTTCCCTGCTCACCAGAAGTGGATCAGAATCCCTTTGCACAGCATCATCAATGTATGTGTCAGCCTTGGGTGATCATGTTCCTCTGCATGTCTTTGTCCTGCCTCCCACTAGCTGTTCAAAAGCACATACTTGTCTGTTTTCTCTGCCCTGGGCTTATCACTCCTCCTGGCATGTGGTACCAATGTAATGTCTAATTAGCTGTTCTTCCCTGCAATTTCAGGGACTGAGAATCTTAGTATGTTGCCCATTTTATAGATATGGCATGAACAAAAAGCTTCAGAGACATCCCCTGGGGGAAGTGCATAGTTATTTGGCTGAAAAATGAGACTTGGTTAGTTGTTTTAAATTTTAAAATTGTATTTATTCATTTAACATGTGTGGGGAGGAATGTGCATGCCACGTCTGAAATGTGGAGATCGGAGGGCAATTTTAGGGAGTTGGATCTCTCATTATACCATGTCGGCTCCGGGAATCAGACTCAGTCACCAGGCTCGACAGCAAGTGCCTTTACCCACTGAGCCATCTTGTTAGGCCAAATATATAATTAATTAATGCTTTTTAATGTCAGCATACAAAGTATTAGGTTTTGTTATAGCATTTTTCAAGCCAAATCTGGTTTTGCTGAGACTCATCTTCTTCCCTGTCTACAGGACTTTGTGACTTCCACCACCACACAGCCTTCTCTCTGCTTTGATGGCACCTGCGTTCCTTTGTCCCATCATCTATACCTCTATGCCTGTATCTCCCTTATCTTTCATGGTCCCTTTCTAATCTTGTAGTCTATGCCCACAATCAGACCCACTTACGTAAATAAACATCATACGCATCTTTATACATGTAAGTAAATAAACATAACACACATATCCATATAAACATTAGAAGTTACGGTCTACATATGAGAGAAAACATGTAATATTTCTGTTTATGCATCTGAGGCACCTCATGAGATCTATTCATTAGGCTGCACACCCGGCTATATTTGGGGTCAAACTCTTCATCTGCCTACTTCACTGGTCTGTGTATTGTGAGCTAACACAGCATGTTGTGAGCTACAAAGGTGTGCAATGTATGGCCTCTCCCTAATATCCTCCAGGAAGTATGTATGTCTGCCCTGCCTCCCTGGTTCTTCCAGTCTTCTCTCCTACTTGACTTGGTTGTACACTAGCAATGGTTTAAGTTATGCCGTAGTTTGGTCAAACTCTCTTAAAATCGACTGTGACAATTATCATGGCAACTTTGCCGACCCATGGCCTGAGCCACCCTTGCCTTCCAGTGCCTGTACTTGATGACAGTTTTTGTTCTACAGTTCCCGTTCTGCCTTATAACTGGGATATATAATAGAAAGACAAAGGGCGCATTTAGAGAGCTTAAACTTGGTCGTGTATGTGGGATAATCAAGATGGCTCTTTCTTAGCAATCATCTTACTTTCATGGAAAGGTTTAAGGTAACAATACCAAGCCCCAGTTTAATCTCTAGATCATCACTTCTAAGTCTATTTTCCTCTGGAGACTGAGATTCCAATTCTTTCTTCTCTCTTCTTTGGTACAGAGAGAACATTTAAAACTTATTCATCAGTCACTGGGGAGATGGCTCAACTCAGGAAGCACAAACACCAACCCCAGGACCTGAGTTCACATCCTCAGAACCGTGCACATGGTCATGTATCTGTAATCCCAGTGGTAAAGCTGGGGAACCAAAGACAGGCAGATCACTGGAACTCATTGGCTGCTCAGCATAAAACAAATCAGTGAACTCTAAATTAAGCAGGAGACTATATCTATCTATCTGTCTGTCTGTCTATCTATCTGTCTATCTGTCTGTCTTTCTATCTATCTGTCTGTCTGTCTGTCCTTGACAGACATGTCCTAGAAATGTCCTAGACAGACAGACAGACAGATAGGGTGGGAAACAATCCAAGAAGACACTCAATACTGATTCCTCTAAACATCATGCACACCCCCATGTGCACCTATTTGCACAAGCAAATATCACACTCACTCACTCACACACTCACACACACACACACACAAGCTCACAAGAAAATGAAGCATTTCTTCTCTCCATATACACATATTTCAAGCCCTGACAGTTTGCCAAATGCTATGCTCAGTATCAGAGCCACATAGATCAGGCCCGGGAAATGTACAGTGGCTTCCTGTAGGGAGTCACCACTTCTCTCTACCTTTGTCCCAGATCCCTCACTCAAACATCTTGACCTCTTAAATTCCAGGGCACTTCCCTCTGACCATGAAGAAGCCCCCGAGGTTAGGTGAGCAACATTAACTGGTACATAAAGCTGTCAAACACCCAAAAAGAACCGATTCAAGCCGGCACTCCAAACGGCAAAGATTAAGGAGCACACGGAAGATTAAAAGAAGCATTTTTCATCTTCAAATGTGGAAGAATGCCCAGTAATAGAGTCAGGGGGAAAAAAAAGACCTAAAGAGGTTAATAGAAATGAGCTTTGGAAACGGACAAGTGGTAAAGCACTGGCTGTGAAAGAATGAGGCCCTGAATTCAGATCCCCGGAAGCCATGAAAAAGCTGGGGATGTACCTTCCAGCTGTAATCCTGGCGCTCCAAAGAGGAGATGGGGGTGGAGACAGGAGGAGGAGGCGAGGGAAGAGGTGGAGAAAAAGGAAGAGAAGGAGAAAGTCAAATGCTTCTCCTGCCCTTTTTCCCGTTCAGGTCTCCAGAACCAGAACATTCCAGTTATGGGAATGAGTTCATAGGTTGTGCTTTCTCCTCTTAAAGAAGCCGTTAGCAAGTGGCAACTGCTGAGCCCTGTGATTGGCCCTTCCCTTCTAGGTGTCCCATCTGTAACTGTCACCAATGCAACTTCAATAGGTATCACATTAGCAAAGTCCAAAACCTGTACCCTGATCTTTGGTCGAAAACAGGGCTGGATTAGATCAGGGAAATCAGAATCAAACTCATTTGTCAGTGACAATTAATAACTCCTGACTAAGTGAAAGGGAACACGGGTCTTCTTCCATGCCGCTGGTTTCTAAATGCAAGGGGAAAGTACGCTGTGCCTTACAAATCCGCCAGAACTTGAAGACACCAGACTTCCTTCCTCCGCTTTTGGGAGAACTCAGAATACAGGAGGCAAGAGGTCATTCCTCAGAATGAAGATCTGCTCCCAGTGGTAAGAAAAATAGAAGACTTTTCTGTGTGTGTGTGTCCACTCTGCACAAGCGTCTACATGTGTAAGTGAGACATCAGCATTGGCTGTTTCCCCCAATCTATATCCGTATTGTTTATATTTATTGAATTAGTGTATACTCATATAAGCACTTGAGCGTATCACAGCACGCATAGAGGCATGTGGAGGTCAGGCTTGATAGCAAACACCTCTGCCTGCTGAGCCACCTCACCTACCCTCTACCTTATTTTTTTGAGTCAGGCTCTTTCATTGAACCTGGGGCCCAGATGCAGCTAGTTTGTTTGGCCAGTGAGCCCCAGGTACCCTCCAGGCTCCACCACCTGGTGCTATCATTACAGGCATGCACGCCTGCACCCAGATCTTTGTGGGGGTTCCTGCATTCTGAAATCAGGTTCTCATGCAAGCGCTTTATCCATTAAGCGATCTCTCCAGCCTCTAAAGAGAAGATTGTTTCTCTTCCATTAGGAGTAGAGAAGACAACCTTGCAAGTCACTGCCTTCAACTTTCATTTCCCATCCAAAGGGAACTGAGGCCAAACGAAGCTAGAAGAATTCTCTCTGAGAGGATGAATAGTAGCCTGAGGGATGGGAACTCTAATCTAGCCTCCTGGCTCCATGCTTCCTGCTCTTTTCTATGAACCATAATGCCTGGCATCCATTTCATAACAAGACAATTATCACTGTATGCCCACAATATGGGGAAGTGGGAACAGATGCCACCTGAAGTGTAGCGTCCACAGTTGGCATCTCTCTCACTCACTCTGTGTGTATGTGTGTCTGTCTGTCTGTCTCTTTGTTTCTCTATCTCTCTGTCTATCTTTGTCTCTGTCTCTATGTGTGTCTGTGTGTGTGACTGTGTGTCTGTCTGGGGCTCTGATACCTGGAAGACCTGCTCCCGGGAGGGAGATAACAGGATGGAGACGGGCCCCCTGTTAAAATGCTTGGCACAGATCATGAAGAAGCAAACTCCTCTGCATTCCTCAGGAGTAACACCAGGCCTGACCACATTCAAGAGATAAATGGAAGGGCGGAACCTTTCGTCTGCCTTTGTTGTTCAGCACCGAGTCAGAGCCTCTGTGACCCAAGGTGACTGAACTGGGGTTCTACATCCAAGCTCTCCCCAGGGACTCATTTTTTCATTTACATTTCCAATTTCCACACTTGTCAACAGTTTCTCTCTCTTCTCTGAGATGAAATGGAAAATCCTAAACAAAAAGGTAGCCCTCTTTTAATACTGCATGGGGAAATGAAGCCAACTAGACGGAAGGGATTCTATTTGCCATGAGCAATGAAACCAGAGTGCTCTCAGTCACAGAGGTCATCACCGGGGCTTGCTGTCCATGTAGGTAAATCACAGGGCATGAAAATGGATGTGTCCTTTCAGTGTGACTCCAGCAACATCCTGACATTGCTTCTCCAGCCTTCACCTGGCCATCTAAAGTGCTCTTAGTGTGCACACCGAATCTTCAAAACAAGTATGTATAGGTCTGGGGCCATTAGCCAAGTGCTTGACTTGCAAGCATGATAACCTGAGTTTGGATCCCCAGGTCCCTCTTCCAATAAACCCTTCCAAAAAGAAAAAGAAAAACTAGATCCAATGGTGTGTGTCTGTTGTCTCAGCACAGCAGAGGCCACAACAGGAGGATTGCTGGGGCTTCCTGGCCTGCTGGTCAACTTGCAAGTTTAGTGAGAGATTAGTCTCAAAATTTAAGGTTGAAAATGATTGAGAAAGAGACTATACATGGACCTCTTACTTGCTTACACACACACACACACACACAAAGAATATATATATATATATATATATATATATATATATATATGTATATATACCACACACACAAATGAAATGTAAGTCATATAGTATGACATGGCAGCATTCAATTCAGCTGTTTTAGATTATGTACACAGAACACATAACCATTGTCATTATAAGATGGAAAAACCTGTTCACTGCTCTTAGCAGTCACCCCCTTCCCTCTCTTCTCTCCATTCCCGGCAGCCACTCATCCATGCTGTCTCCAGAGATTTTGCTTCTGGTTTTCAATGCACTTGAAATCACATAGTACATAGCCTCTCTTCTTTTAATGAGCGTAATGTGTTTGCGTTTGTTGTACGTCACCATTTGGAAGGAGATTATGAACAAATGTCTTCTCACCCCAGCTAGGGAACTGACAACAGACCAACGCACAGATAACACTAAGGTCCAGCTTGGTTAACCAGTAACATTTATCAGGGTTACTGTCTTAGTTACGGCTTTTATTGCTGTGAAGGGACACCATGACCACAGCAACTTTTATAAAGGAAAACATTTAATTGGGTGAGTTACAGTTTCAGAGGGTTAGTCCATTATCATCATGGTGGGACATGGTGGCGTGTAGGCAAATATGGTGCTGGAGAAGGAGCTGAGAGTGGAATAGGAGGTACATCTTGATACTCCAGGCAACAGGAAGTGGTCTGAGACACTGGGTGTGGCTTGAGCATATATGAGACCTCAAAGCCCACCCCCACAGTAACACATTTCCTCCAGCAAGAGCACTCCTACTCCAACAAGGTCACACCCCCTAATGGTGTCACTCCTTTAGGGGACATTTTCTTTCTAGCCACCACAATTACTAACAGGAATGTGGCTGCTAGGTTACATACAGGAGCTGAAATAACTCTAAGAGACCTGCATCACCAACACTTACCCCAGTTTGGGTGACAGCTCTCAAAAGCTGGGGAAACCTGGAACACACTACACAGTCTGCAGGCAGCTCAACAGGCTGGAGAGTGTCCTTTCCAGGTAGTTCATTTGATCTGAGATTCCTCCAGACAGCTTGGGTTGCTGAGGATGTCTCTGCATTTCTTATGGCTTATATATGTTTGGAGAGGGATGGTCCTAAAGAATCTGATCAGTTTCAGGGACTTCCTGAAGCCTTTGAGTTGTTTACTCCATGTGTTTAATGAGCTTCCCTGAGGGACAGAGTCTTTCCCCTATCCTTAGAATATCCTGTTGTTTCGCCTCCTGCAAATGCCTGTGGCTTAAGGGGCTTCCCTCAAGGATAAAAGATTTTAATATCAGAGGAAACTGCTAATGAAGTGTTCAGTTTATGTTAGAGCAAGTATCAAAACTCCATTCATTCATTCGTTAGGTTTTGGGGGATGAAGTCCCATACAGCTGCAGTAGGCTTTTCCTGGGGAGATATGAATACATACCCACTCACCCTAGATAAGACTCTGGGAATGACTCCATCCAAGTTAACCTCTGAACTTTGAACCAATGCGTTTATTGGAGTTGTTTACAGGAATGTGAGTTTGGGGTTACGGAAACAGGAATGACACGGGCAACTACCATAAGTAGAAGCCTAACTTCCCATGGGTGACAACCTATGACAACTTTATCCCTGGAGCTCTCTCTACAGCTTGAAGGCAGCTCTACCAGGTGGAGAGTCTCCTCTGCACAGCAATTGTTATTACCTGGACAACTTGACACAGGTGTCTTCTAAATCTTCTAAGTTTTAGGAACTTCCAAAGGTTTGTAAACTTTTGTTTCTTGAGTCTCAACTGAACCTGCTCCTACCCCTTTGGAGAGAATGTTTCAATAGGATGGAATTACAGCATAATAGTAAGTCATACTGTCTTCAAACTTACTATGTAGCTCAAGATGGCTTTGTACTCCCAAGTGCTAGGATTACCTTGCCTAGTTTAATTCATCCCTTTTAAGACAAAATGCTTTTATATAATCACTCAAATAACTTGATGCATATTTGGATGTTTTCCCCCTTAGTTATGAGTAATGTTGATATGAACATTCTTCAGTATGTTTTTAATAATTTCTTTTTAATTTTGAGGGTTGTGCAGAGGTCAAAAGACAACTTGCAGTAGTCACTCTCCCATGCCAGTTGCCTTTACTTGCTGAGCTATTTTCCTGGCCCACTGTAAATTTTTTTATTTGAACTAATGTGCTCTGTTTCCCTTAAGTATATAACAGGGTGAAACTGTTGAGTTAGGTAGAAACTTCATATTTAACTTTTTGAGAAACTACCAAGCCATGTTCTAAATTGGCTACTCCATTTTGCATTACCATCAGCAATTTAAGGGAAAAAGTGTTTCATTTTAGCTTATAGTTTGGAGATAGTTTACCATGTCAGGGAAGTCAACAGTAAGAATATGAGACAGAGGTGTCTCCTATACAGGGCCTCTGGGGGGTGGGGAGCCATAAAGGAGAATTCTGAAAGCCTGAAGTTTGAGATAAACAAGCAATCTTTAAACTCCTAGTGAGGTGTGTCCAGAGCTTCAGGAGTGTCCAACTTATAGGCTACAGACAACCCGGCAGAGCTATGAGTGTGTCCCAACACAGAATCATACACTGACTTAAAACATTAATTCTTTTTTGTGACATTTTGTAATTCAACCATACAGTTCTTCAGTGTGAATTTTGTGGCTGACAAAGTCTACCATAAGGTCACACAATATAAACGTACCCCCTTGCAACCATGACCCATGGGTTGGATGCCCCTAGATTATTACCACAAGACATCCTGGGATAACTCAGTCACAAAAGTCAGGAATATAGAAGGACAGAAGAACATCATTTTCCTATTCCTGGCAAGAAATTGTTAAAATAATGGGTTTATGTTTCAAATGTTTCTCTCACTGTGTTTGATCAATAAAATGTTCTAAAGATCAATACAAATGTGATTTGACTGCTGGAAGGGATTATAACTCACAGTGAAGAAATGGCTACCAGGCAAGGCCAGCTCATGAACATCTAAGAAGCACACCACTAGGCTAGTTGAAGGTGATCCTGAAGACAGCAGGGAGAAAGAAATAAGATTACCAGTCAGTGAGTATTGGTACCAGCGCACTGGTACCACATGCATCTCTTCAGTGCAATGGCTTCCAGGAGAATTTCTCTAACTTCACTAAAGTTATCTTTAAAGACTTTTATATTTTCAATTGTTCGTGTGTGTGTGTGTGTGTGTGTGTGTGTGTGTGCGTGTGTGTGTTAGTCCATCTTCGGATCACACCATCACACTGTGTCTGAGCATTCTACTGGCTGAGAAACAGATGGGTGGGTTTGGGGTTCTCTGTAACTTTCTTGGTTTTTGAATCAGTCAAAGAGAGGTTTTGTTATGTAGCAATTTCTTCTGAGTTGACACATTTCATCCTGAGAGAAGATTCATGTCATAAACAACTCAAAGGTCACAGGAAATCCCTGAAACTGACAGGGTTCACAAGGCACCTTCCCAAGAGTATATAAAAGCAGTAACAGTTGCCATGGAGAGACTCTATAACCAGATAAACAGACTACTAATAGTGCAAGGAGCTTCACCGGTGGGGTTCTTATGTAGGATTTTCAGTGATGAAGCTGCCTTTGAGTCACCTGTAGCCTTGTGTGTAATGTCAGCAAGTCCACCAGTCACTAAGATAGATTTGGGTTGCCACCAGTGTCCTACTTGGAGGAAATAGAAGTTTATTCATGACTGTCAGGAAAAGTAACATAACAAGCTCTATGATTCACGTTCTCTACATTGGAATCAATGTGAAGATAGGCCTTGCATTGAGCCTTGGACTGGGTGTCCACACAGTAGTGGGTGCTTAGGCAAGATCTTGTCTTCTACTGGGCTGTACTTTCTTGTCTCGAAGCAGATCAATCTGGACTGATTCAAGTGGAAGTATTTCCCAGTTAAAATATGATGAGAATCAGGGGGAGATGTGAAAGTCGGTGCTGCTGAGCCAGACATGGACCTTTCTTTCCTCCGCAGTGTTTATTGAAGCTCATCACGAACCGCTGGAGAATTCAGCCATAAATGAAACAGATGACCTGCCTCGTCCTTGTAAAGTTCAAAATCTAGTGATTCGGATGTGATTGGTCTTTTTATTAGTCCAGCCCCTCAGTCATTCACTCATTCAGTTACTAACTTATTCATCAGCTCACTCATTCACTTCTGTACTCTTCCATTCAAGCACTTATTCATTCATTCATTCATATTTATTTGTCCACTTGTTTACAGCAGCAGATCCTAGGAATTCATTCAAATGAGAAGGAAAAGACCTATTCTGGGAGTACTAAAAATTCAGCAGGGAAGCAAGGTATTTTTTAAAAGAACATATTTCCATTCGGGGCTTGCAACAAAAGTCACACTTATTCTTATTCTAGCCCCATCGTTATGTAAGAACTCACTAGAGTGCTGGAAATAAAAACTAGTGCCAACGTGGGGCAGGATGGCAAAGAAGCTGTGAAGAAAGGAAGGAGACATCCTGAGTGAATTTTCTGAGTCAGAGGCAGCCCCCGCCATCCCCAGGAGCTTCTTACACCATTCAAACTTTCAGGGTATGGAAGGTGAATGAATGGATTCACCCCGGGCATACTCAACAGGAGCTGTAGCTCATCTTAATCCCAACTCGGCTGCTTCCAAGAAAATGCAGCCCATAAATTAGGGGAGTCTGCTTTGGCTGGTGGTGCTTTCCAGCATCCTCCTATGCGATAGTCTTGTGCAACTTTGTGTTGCACCCTGTTGGCCTAGATACCTTCATTCCTGAAGGAAAACTCTGTTCCTGCTTCTCTTGACCTCTTCAAGTGCTGGCTGAGAACTGCACCTAATGGCTGACCCTTCACCTTTAGAGCTGATAGCATCCTCGCCTCCCTCTCTTCTGTGGTGTGCGTGTGTTTGAGTGAAGCTCCACCTGGGAAAGCTGATTCTCCAGTGTAGTGGTTTTTAGATGAAGTTCAGCATAGAAGAGGTGGGGCCTAGACTCTCCCCTCACTGTTCCCTTATCAACATGTGATACACACATAGTTACGGTGTCATCTACCATGCAGTGATGTGTTTAAGGGGGCTCTCACCAGAGCTAGTGCCATGCTGTTTAGACCCCAGTCTGTTGTAGTACTTTCCAGGGGAGACATGAACAAACATCTATTCACCCAGGTAGGACACAGGAAACAGACAAAGGAAAAATTCCACCCAAGTGTAACTTAGTGAATCAGTAAGCTTATTGAGGTTATAGGAGTATATGGGTGAGACGTTACCTCTAGAAGCATGGATGGATCAAAACAGACACATTATTGAAAAGCCCACCCCAACATGGGAGGCAACACACAAAACCTGCACCCTGCGGATTCCCTGAACAATATCCAGGCAGCTCAGCTAGTTGGCGAGTTCCTCTCCTCAACCAAGTGCAGCTACTTATGTTGCCTTGGAGAGGGACCTAATGAATCTTATAAATTTCAGGAACTTCCTGGCACATATGAATTTTGCTTACTTCCTGAGCCTTAAATATATTCACCATCTAGAGAAAAGAATAGCCTTTGTTATAGTTTAAATCTGAAATATTCTCCAAAGACTCATCTGTTAAAGGTTTGGTTTCCTGACGGTGGAATTACTGGGATGTGGTAGAACCTTCAGGAGGTAGGGCCTAGAGGAAGTCATTAGAAGGTATACCCATTGGAGGCCATACTGGGATTCCAACACCTTCCTTTCTCTCCCTGCTTTGCCAACTGACTACCACGAAGTGAGCAGCCTCCACCTCCACGTTTTCCTACCTCCCCACGAACCTCAAAGCAACAGGAACAAGTGACCAATATAAACCATTTTTCACTTTAAATTGGTTTTCCCAAGCATTTTGCTGCAGCGGAAGGAAGCTGACTTACACAACCCTGAACAGGTCTCCTCTGCTCTGCTGGTCTCAACTTCCTCTTCTATAAACGAAAACCAATTTTGTCTGCATTGGAAAATCTATGCGATAAAATAACAATGTTATAAAGTGCTGTGTGAAGAGATCAAAATAATGATGAGGACATATCCAACATTCCTCCAAGCAATGGGAGGTAGATTTAAGAACCAGCTCCCTCCACACTGAGAAGATTCATTTTCAAGAAGAAGAAGGGTTGATTAAATGTATCCCTCATTTAGTCACATCACTTATTTTGATTAAAAATTATTTTTATGATGAGTATATGCACTTGTGTCTGTGTGTGGTATGTATATCTGAGTACAGTGCTTGTGGAGAGGGCATTGGATCCCTCGAGCTGGAGTCATAGGCATGAATGGTGGAAAGCTAACTTGAATCCTCTGCAAGAACAGGAGCTTCTTTTAACTGCTAGGGTCATCTTTTCAGGTCCCCTTTCTATTTATAAATAAGCGTTCACAGCCTTAGGGATGCGATGTACCTTGAACGAGGGCACATAGCTTGGAGTGATGGCCACAGGTTTCATGGAGATGTCATCTGGATCCTTAAGCCACAATTACACATGGGTACTCAGCTCTCTTTCCTGGGAGTCCGGGGAAAAGAGATACAAAGCATCTTGTCTGCCTACCTTTAAACACAAGCCCACTGCTTTCAGACCCAATTAGGAGCAGGTAATGACCTGTGGGAAGCAGGGAGCTGGGCTGTCTGCGGCATTGACATGCGGCATCTTTGAGCTAGTCTTTTCTTGTTATCGATAGACTGCTGCAACAGAATCATTACTTGGTAATGCGTTCATTTAGTGCTTCTCCCCAGCGGTCCAGGATGGAGCACAGTCATGGTCGCTCTGCTGACAGCAGGTTTATACAGCTGCATAGTCTTGAGCCCATCCCTTTGGAAAGTCCTGATCCCGCCCTTTGAGTCTCGGTGTTCGGTGGAGCATGCTATGATTCTGTTCTGGTTTTACTCCATTGCTGTTATAAAGCACTCTGACTTAGAGCAATTTCCATGGAGAGTGAAGGGTTTATTTGGCTTACGCTTGCTGGTCACACTCCATCACCGAGGGAAGCCAGGGCAGAAAATTAGGCAGAAACTTGGAGCAGAAACCATGGAGGATGCCTGTTAGTGGCCCACTCTCTTCTGGCTTATACTTAGCTAGCATTTTGGTACAGTGCATGACCACTTGCCTAGGAAGGATGCCTCCCACAGTGGAGTGGGTCCTTCTACATCAATTAACAATCAAGACAACCCCCCCCCCCAGATGTACCCACAGGCCAATCTGATCTGGGCGATTTGTCAATTAAGACTATCTTCTCAAGTGACTCTCGACTGTATCAAGTTGGCATTTAAAGCTAACCAGGGCAGACACTCAGTAAGACAAATATGTTCACCATTGGAACTCTTCAGCTGGAGGTAGGAGGGATTAGCCAAGATTAACCACTAATCGTCCATATTAGCACGAGCCCCTTTCATTCTGTACCTCACAGGCCTCAACGGACCATTTTATACAGCTCGGCTTCCAACTTTGCTTTTTCTGTCCAGACCTGCAGATACTTTTCAAGAATACAGATAATCTTGGATAGCAACCTGTTTGCTATGTCTGCTCTGCCAAGTCTCACCACTTCCCCTAGGACACTGGATTCTGCTCCCAGCCCACCAGGTGGATGGCAGCCATGAAGCTGAGCACTGCCTGTCTTTTCATCAGAGACACCTATAGGTCGCCGCTGAATTTGTTGGAACTGTCGATCTCCGTGTAACCCGCAGCTGTCCTACGACAGGACGAAACAGCAAATCATGCACCTTGTGATCCCCTTTACAGCAGCCCAAAGCCGCTGGTCCCAGTGCATTCGCAGCCACGAAGCAGGGAGAGATGAATTCTGGCTCTCAGCTGGATTTCCCCAACAGAAAACTATAAACAGATTTAACACATCATGAGAATGTTGTTTATTTAGGGATAGGGACAGAGGCTCACAGGTGTATACATGTATGTGGTGGCCAGGTGACCACTGTCAACCCCAGGTGCTATCTTCTTTATTTTGTTGAGACAGAGTCTCTCATTGGTTTGGTGCACGTCCATTAAGTTAGGCCAGTGAGCCCCATGTTTCCACCTGAATGTGCCTCTGTGGCGCCAGAATTACAAGTATGCATCCCCCTCCTGGATTTTCCCCAGATTTCTCATACCAAGCTATCACTGGATCCCTGATGATCTTTTAACCACATATTGTAAATATCATAATATTTTAAATTTGTTTCTTTATTATTCTTATGTGTGTCTGTGTGTATCTGTGGGAAAGTAGGAGCATGAAAGTGCAGTTCCCTGTGGTGGCCAGAAGAGGGCGCAGAAACTTCCAGAGCTGAACTAACAGTCTGTTGTATGGTTTTCAAGTGTGAACTTTGTGGGTGGCAAAATTGTTGCCACAAGAAACCACCAAACAAAACCACTCCATGGAAAGAAAGCAGTTCATTAGGGGCAAACTGCCAAGCTGTCTTAGAAGTAGTGAAGGGGCAGAACAAACTCCATTTTGAGAAAGAATTCCATGTCAGACAGGGCCTGACTAAGGGGGTGTATGCATCCCAGCAAAATCATAAACATTCCCAAGAACTGTGGCCAGCCTGGTCAAAGTGACTCCACCAGGGTGTCCAAACAAAAGTTGTTTATAACTGCTTGCTTCAAACATCCTTGTAGATTAACTGCTGTTTTGAAATTCCCCCTATACCCATCAAAGAATTCAAAGATTGTATACCTATACCCAATCCCAAAATGCCAAGGCTTGTGCCACGATGCTTGTGGTTTTCCTCTTTAGAAGCCCCTTACCCTGAGGGCTCAGGGTGTTTCTTCCTCCCCCCCCCCGCCCCACTGGGTAAGTGTGTTAGATAATGGTCCAAGCTAGCTTGCATTCAATAAACTCCAATGTGTTTGCATCCGACACTGGCTCTGTGGTGGCTTCATCTGGGGGTTCCGTGTGATGTGGGCACAACAGTAGGAAATAGCAGCCAGCTGCAAAAGCTTGCTGGGTTTTATATAGGTAAATAACCAAGGAGAAGCAGCTTGAGGACTGGGACAGCCTGGGGGTGGGGTGTGGGGCTCTTTTAGACAAAGGTGGCGCAGATAGAAACATTCCGGCAGCCATCAGGGGCTTCTGGGAAATGTTGGGAGGTTAGGTTTCTGTTTCCAAGGGGGAAAAATAAACCCAGATGATACCTGAGCCACCATCTTGATTCATAATCACTAGCTCTGCCCTATTGGGGCCCATTTTGTGACCTAACATGGGTCATATCACAATGTCACACAAAATAAATGGATACAAGTTCTTATAAACCACAGGCGAGGGTTGGATATCTCTAACTCACTGAACATGTGGCCCATCCCAAAGTAATTCTTCCTTATTCAGTGTGGCTTAACAGAGCCAATAGTTGGACACCCCTGTTTTAGATGGTTTTAGTTCACAATGGCAGGAAAGGCATGGAGGAGAAGTTTAGACTGTGATGGTAAGAATCGTTCAGAGCATGGTAGACCAGGAAGCAGGGAGATCCTGCAGAAAGCAGCAACCTGCTTCCTCCTGCCAGATCCCAACTCATAAAGGTTCTACAGCATCCCAAACAATGCTACCAGCTGGAGAGAGCATACCAGAAGTCCTGGGTTTATACCCCAGAACTACCTAAACCAGACAGAACCCTGGCCTTCCAGGAGGAAGCTGGAGCATCAGAACTTGAAGTTCCTCCTCCACCTCAAGTCAGTTTCTCAGTTCCAAGCAAGCCCACCTTGGCTAGATGAGACCCTGCCTCAGAAACAACTAACGAAATGGCAGATCCTTCATCTAGTTTGGGGCTGGAGAAATAGCTCGGTGGGTGAAACATTTGATGCACAAACATGAGGGCCAGAGTTCTGATCTCAATAACCCACTTAAAAGGCAGGTGGGCATGAGAGCCCGCCTGTATTTCCAGTGTCAGGTGGCGGCAAGACAGCCTCAGTGCAAGCTGGCTAGGAAGACCAGCTGTGTCTGTGAGCTTTGGGTTTGAGTGAAAGACAACCTCAATGAATAAGCTAAAAGAGCAGTGGGGGATGGTTCCTGACATAAACGTCAGGTCTCCACGTGTACATGGCATGAGCACCCACATACACATGGAAACATATATGTGCGCGCACACACACACACAAAAAAAAAAAATGGAAGGAAATTACACCAGCTCAACCAAGCATTTAAAGCATGAGAGCATGAGCTTTTGGAAAGCAACACAAATGCAAACCACATCAGGTGTTGTCTAACTGTGAAGCAGTAGGAAAACACGGGTCTTGCTGACTAGTTCTGGGCTCCCATCATGCTCAGCCTGCGGGACTCCTCAACCTGAGGATGGCTGCCAATCAGCTTCTACCGACCCCTGAATATCGCTACGAAGTCGGGGAGAAAATAGGAAAGCACAAAATGCTGCACAACAGGAAATCCCACTTAGAGAGCTGTGAAAAATCATGTATCCTTTTGATACATAATGATTTTTATTTTTTTTTTCAGGCCCTGATCTCTGTGGCAATAATTTAGAAGTGCAGAAGCATTCATGAATCAAAGGTAGACATGTCTGTGTGTTTAATTACGTGTTATTTCACGGAAGTTTTCCTTTTGATCTTAACATTTAAAGGGGCTTATATTTCAACGATGACTTTTTCTTTTTTACCTCCTCCTAAAGTCACCATGGGTTATTGAACAGAAATATTCTAGCTGGTGCTGAGGGGATACTAGAGCAGTACTTCCCTCTATGTGGCATGCAATGGATGTGGATATGAGGCTGGGGGCACTTGCTGAAGCATCCTAGTGGCGCCTATTGAGGTCTCCAGGTCCTCCTGTTCTAAGGTGACGACTTGTACCAAGGATGCATTACTAGAAATGCAAATAGAAACTGACTAGGACAAGACCCCTGTACTCATGAACCCACAGCAGAAGTGATTGCCACCATACAAACTACACAAAAGCAAATCAGTTAACACTTCAGTGCGGAAGGGTTTTTGACAGCTTACAGGCCCCTCACTGAGGCGCTGTTGACAGTTGGTGGCTGCTGGAGGAGAGACTGAGTTTTATCTAGAGGTGTTTGGTCTCCCTTAGACTGACCATCTCTGGTGTATGAGCTATACCGCTGCAAAAATATTGGCAACACTAGTTCGACTCGGTGGGCTATTTAAAAAAATAAAAGAGGACATGAAGTTGAGGGGATAGAGGGAGATTATGGGAGGAGTTGTAGAGGGAGGGGTGAATATTAATTTTTAAAATTAATAAATTGTTGGGGGCTGGAAAGGCGTGCTCACTGGGGCAATGGTGGCATGAATGCCGGGGGAATCACCGCATTCTGATGGGATTTAAAGCACCCTTCACAAGATGGAACCTATATGTTAATCCTGATGCTGTTTTTCTCAGACCCTTCCTCTCTTGCCATGGGAGTTTGTCATGTTTCTACTTCTCTAGTCCTGAGAAATGGGTGAGCCCATGAATCAGTGGCACTGCCCTCGGATGCCCACTAGGAAAGACACCACTCCCCAGGCTTAGACATGAGAAAGGCTGGAGACTCTGATGTCGCTTTCTTAGCATGCACAAACAAGGCCCTGGGTTTGGCTTTCTTGCAGTGTGACAATTTTTCCCTCGTGGCAGAACACTGTCCTCTTGGGCTAGAGATGACCGTGAGAAACGACGGCAGTTACAATACAGAGGTAACTAAGTCCATGGTAACAGTGATGGACACTCACTAGCAGGAGGAGGAGCGGGGAGGGTCACACGAGCCTCACCTAAGCGTCCAGCTGTCACGCCATGATGACGTCTTCCAGGTGAAAATGATTTGGGGCAATGCTTGGATGTCTGGTGAGTGAAAAGTACATTGAAATGGGGAACCACGATGCTCCTTCCCTAGGCCATCCGTGATAGAGTGGGGCTCCGTGGTGATGCAGCCATTTGGGGATCACCTACACGTCTGCAAATAACCCCCTGTCTGCGATCCTTTCAGTAAGCCATGTAAACTAATTTCGACATCATTTTTGGGCTGTGGTGTATTAATCTCCCAGAGCCAGAGTCACGAGAGGTTGTGAGCCATCGACATACGTGGTGGAAGCTGATGTGAGGTCTTCTGGAGGAGCTCACGGTCACCGGGTCATCTCTCCAGCTGGACTTCAGGGGAATCATCATATCATTCTGGTATCAGTGCCCTCTCTGGAAAGAGTAAATGCTTGTTCATGTCCCCTCAGGAAAAGTTATGTAACAGAACACAGAATCAGAAAAGAAGGAAAGAAAATCTAAGACAGGCTAGGGTCTCTGTATTGTGCCATGATTCTTGTTAAGCTGATCAAATCTCCCCAGCGATAGGTTACTCCACCTTGGAGCCTGAACACCTGTGGAACATTCCAGATCCAAGCGATAATAGTCAAAAAACAAACAGAAGACTCTGCATTTGTAGTAGAATTTTCTAGACCTTCTCCTTTTCCCCCTCTGTTACCCTCCTTCCTTTTGCTCCCATCCTGACACGCACTCCCCTTCCTACACAGAATATAGTTCAGGGCTTCTGAGCATATATAAGAAGGTCACACACTCTCAAGGTCTAGACACAAATATCTAATGCTTCCAAAGAGGGATCCACTTGTGCCCAGAGCTATATACTAGGTATTATGTGGTCAGTTTGTTACTGTCTGTGATCCTTCCTCCTAAGAACTGGGCTCAAGTGCTTATTCAAGCACTATAGCCATGCTGATAGATATCCATTTATTTCACATCTATTCTTGCAGAAGGCCAAGGCTGCAAACCCAGGTTTTCTCCTTATTCCAGGACGTATAAATGACTGCCCTGGGCATGTCAAATCCTTAGCTGTTAAGTGGACATAAGAAGTGCAAGGGAGACGGTTTGTTCAGTAAAGTGCTTGCCAAGAGAGCATGAGGATCTGAATTTGGATCGGTAGCACCCACAGATAAACCAGGTTAGAGAGACGGCTCAGCAGTTAAGAGCGCTGGTTGCTCTTCCAAAGGACCTGGGTTGGGTTTGGATTCCCAGCACTCACATGGCAGCTCACAACCATCTGTAATTCCAGTTCCAGGAGATCTGTCACCTTCTTCTGGCCTCTGCAGACAATGTATACAGACATAATTAGGGTAAAACATTCATATACATAAAATAAGAATAAATAAATTTTAAAACACACCACACTACACACACCCTGTGAAGGACCACACAAGACAGACAGATCTCTGGAGCTTGCTAGCCAGTCAGTCTAGTCAATTGGTCAGCTCCAGAGTCTATGAAATGCCCTATGTCAGATAGATAGATAGATAGATAGATAGATAGATAGACAGATGAGATGGAGAAGTGATTGAGGAAGGTATCTGTTATTAACCTCTGACTTCCACACATATGTATACCCATGCACACACACACACATACACAACACAGGTGCGCACACACACATGCATGAAAGCATGCACACAAAATTTTTTTTTTTGTTTTTTTTTTGTTTTTTGTTTTTTTTTTTTTTTTGTTTTTTCGAGACAGGGTTTCTCTACAGCTTTAGAGCCTGTCCTGGAGCTAGCTCTTGTAGACCAGGCTGGTCTCGAACTCACAGAGATCCGCCTGCCTCTGCCTCCCGAGTGCTGGGATTAAAGGCGTGCGCCACCATCGCCCGGCATACACAAAAGTATTTTTAAGTGGGCATGAAGACCTTGGTGGTTGTCTTATAGCTTGTCTTCACTTTTAAGGTTGATTTTAGTTTGTGCGTGTGTGCATGTGGGAAAGTATGTGAATGTGTTTGCAGGGGTCCTTGGAGGGCAGAAGAGGGCTCTGAGCTCCTGCAGCTGGAGCTGCCTTCCTTAGCCCTGTGGCTGATAAGCAGTTTGAGGGAGGAAAGACTTATTTTGATCCAGAGACTTTGGCTATAGTTCCTTTGTGGTAGGAAAGCAGGGCAGTGGGAACTGGGCACAACTGCAGCTTAGGTGCAGTGTGCGAGACTGTTCACATCTGGAATACCAGGATATAGTTTGTTCACATCTGGAATACTGGGATATACAGAAAGAGGCAGGGAGGAAGAGGGAGTATCAAACCTTTCAAAAGTCAACACTTCTTTCAGGCAATATCATGGGGACAGAAGGATATCATCCTACAATTCAAGACTCTGGAGTTTAGAATTTGTGTGTTAAGAGATGGGTCTCACTACGCATTCCAGGCTGGACTCTAATTCATGATCTTCCTGCCTTAGTCTCTCAAGGGTTAGGATTGCAGGTCTGTTTCATGACACACAGCTATGAGGCGCAGTTAAAACTTTGTGGCTTTTTAATCATTTCTTGCCCCTCTCTGACTCTCGGTTTCATGTTTAGTAAAAATAACAACCAAACAAATAAATAAAATAAATAAATAAATAAATAAGACTGCCCATCTGCTGTGGAGGAAGGATGAAGAGGTCAGACTGGCATCTGGCTTTGGTAGATTTACCGAATCCAGCTTTGGGGGCTGTGCACTGTGTAACCATTAATGGGTCCACTCAAATTTGTGCAACATGGCATTGCCTTTAGCCTTATTTGTAATTTTGGTGTTTGTTTTTCTCAGTTCATAAATAAAATATCACCCTCTGTGTTGAGGAGAGCCTTTTTCTTCCACTCTAAAGATTTTCTAACCCATCTAGTTTTAGGGACAGCTTGATTGCACCCAGGACCACCTCCACAAAAAGAAAATCACATCCAAGCTCCCCTAGCACTAGCATCTCCACTTCCAAAATTTCCCCCAAGAAATCTTTTTCTGCCATAGAGGAGTCTGTGCATCTGGAATTAGACAGGCCGACTGGAGGTTCTGTGTCTTCCTGGCTGGGTAATTTAAGGGAAAGCCTGAAATACAAAATCGGATGCATGGAAACAGGAAAGACTCCTACCGAAGAGTTATGGAAACATCCAGAAGCAAGAGGAAAGTCTATGATTTTGATCTGCTGCCAATTCCAGTGACACATAGGCTCACAATGACAGGACACACAAAGTAACAGAAACACATGGAGACCTTGTTTCATTCATTCATTCATTCATTATTCACTCATCCATTCATTTACTTTGTGTGTGTGTTCATGTGTGTGATGTGGAATTCCTCTCTGTATACTGTGAATACCATTGGTTAATAAAGAATGTGCTTTGGGCCTATTGCAGCACAGAATAAGGCAATGAAGGAATTCCAAGCAGATAGAGGAGGGAGAATAGGCAGAGTCAAGGAGATTCCATGTAGCCATGGAAGGAGACCGACTCCCTGGAATCTTACTGGTAAACCATGAGCCTCATGGTAAAATACAAAATAATAGAAATGGGTTCATTTAAGGTGTAAGACTTAACTAGGAAGACGCCTATGCTATTGGCCAGGCAGTGTTTTAATTAATATAGTTTCTGTGTGATTATTCAGGTCTGAGCAGCTGGGACACAAACTAGTAGCCTCCACCTACATGCATGTATATTTGTGTGTATGTGTGTGTGTGTGTGTGCACATTCACTTGTGTGTGTGTCTTCATGTGTGTGTGTGTTTAAGTGTGTTAGCATGCATCGGCTTCATTTCTGTTGCTGTAACAAATATCCTGACAGAAGCCAACTTAGATAAGAGAGGGTTTCTTTGGCTATCAATTCCTGGTTCCAGTCTGTCACTGTGGACAAATCTAGACAGGAATTTAAAGCATTGCATCCGCAGTCAAGAGCACAGAAAAGAAACATGTGGATTCTTGTGTACTGAGTACACAGATAGCTTTCTCTTCTCTTAGGCACCAGGGCCCAGCTGGGGAAATGGTGTTGCTCACAATAGACTGGGTCTTCCTCATCAACCAGCAATTAAGACAAGACCCCCTAACATCCCACAGGACAAACTGATCTAGATAATTCCTAGTTAAGAGTCTCTTCCCAGCTAATCCTAGGTTAAGCTGACAGTGAGAACCAACCAACACAAGTGTTGGAAATTCTGCCTATCTCTTCTGAGATAGTCTCTCATTGACCTGGATTTCACAGAATAGGCTAGATTTACTGGCCAGGGTGTGTGATTACAGTCACACACTATGATGCTTGGCTTTTTTAATATAACTTCTGGGGACTGAATGTAGATCTTTGTGCTTGCAGATCCAAGCATTTTGTTGATAGAGGTATTTCCAAACCCAGAGAGAGTGTTTCAAAGAGATATTTGAGGGATTCCTGGCAGTATACCTTGATAGTGTCTTAATTATCTGTACCTCCACCATAACCATCCTACATACTTGCAACATTAAGTAGTGACCGTGTATTATAGACTCATGTAATCCTCAGTGCAACAGCACATCTCTCACTTGGAACCCCAGCAGCTACCTCATGGCTCTTTGTTATGAGCTGGGGGACCTCAGTCCCACTGTTAGCCAGAACCAACATGAGTGTACAAATGTCTTTTCTCATTGCTATAACAAACACTTGACAGAAGAAACTTAAAGAATGAAGAATTTGTTTTGCTCATTTTCAAGTATACAATCCATCATGGTGGAGAAAAGTGTAAGTCAGCTCGGTCACATTGTGTCCACAGTCAGGAAGCAGAGAGAGATGGATGCTGGTGCTCACCTGACTTTCTCATTCTGGTCCCATTTAAGACCAGGGCCAGTGGTTGTTGATGCCCATATTTAAAATACTTCTTTCTTCTCAGTCAAACCTCTTTTGGAACCCCTTGAACACACCAGAGGTGTGTCCCCTAGATGATTTTAAGCCTTCTAAAGTTAATCAAGATAAATCAACATGGCCTGGGGTGACAGAGGGAGCAGAAGCAGATCCAGACCAGGAACATTTGCAGAAGCAGGACTGGGCCAGCGACCTAGGCTGGAGGGGCCTGAGGCAGCAAGCTCCACGGGAGCAGGACCGAGCCAACAACCTGGGCCAGAGTGGGCCTGGGATAGTGAACTCAGTGGGAGCAGGAGTAGATCCAGACCAGGGACATTTGTGGAGGCAGGATTGAGCCAGCAACCTGGGTAGGAGCAGGCCTGGGATGACTAACTCCACTGAAACAGGACTGAGCCAGCTACCTAGGTCAGAGCAGACCTGTGACAGCAAACTCCACAAAAGCAGGTACAAGGGAGGAACCACTGAGGGAGCAGGCTAAAGGCAGAAACCTGTTGGTCCAGGTATGAGTCTGGGACCTACAAGTGTATAGGCAGGATTCAGAGACCTCTGTGTGTCCAGGCGTGAGTCTGGGACCTTCGAGGGAGTAGACCTGAGCCAGGACCCCTTTGGGTCCAGGCATGAGTCTGAGACCTCAGGGGGAAGCCAGGTCCTCTGTGGGTCTGGGCACACCTGAGTCTGAGACCTCCAAGGGGTATAGAACGGAGCCAGAGACCTTTGCAGGACCAATCCCAAGCCAGGGACCTCTGCAGGAGCAGATCCAGACCTTTATCCAAACTAACCAAAGGCAGATAGAGAATATCCAAAATAAGAAAATCAGAAATGAAAAGGAGGATATAACAACAGACATGGAGGAATCCAGAGAATCATCAGGTCATATTTCAAAAACCTGTACTCCACAAAATTGGAAAACTTAAAGGAAATGGACCACTTTCTGGATAAATATAACTTACCAAAATTAAATCAAGACCAGATAAGCAAATTAAACAGACCTGTAATTGCTCAAGAAATAGAAACAGTCATCAAAAGTCTCCCAACCAAAAAAAAGCCCAGGACTAGATGGTTTCAGCTCAGAATTCTACAAGATTTTCAAAGAAAAACTAATACCAATACTTCTCAAATTGTTCCACACAATAGAAACAGAAGGAACATTGCCAAACTCTTTTTATGAGGCTATAATCACCATGATACCCAAACCACATTAAGACAATACTAAGAAAGAGAATTACAGACCAATCTCACTCATGAACATTGATGCAAAAATACTAAATAAAATACCAGCAAATCAAATCCAAGAACACATCAGAACCATCATCTACCATGATCAAGTCGGCTTCATCCCAGAGATGCTGGGATGGTTCAACATACGAAAATCTGTCAACATAAGTCACCATATAAACAAACCAAAAAATAAAACCACATGATCATCTCATTAGATTCCAAAAAAGCTTTAGAAAAAATACAACATCCCTTCATGGTAAAGGTCTTGGAGAAAGCAGGGATACAAGAAGCATACCTAAACATAATCAAGGCAATATACGGCAAGCCAACAGCCAACATCAAACCAAATGGAGAGAAACTCCCAGTGGTCCCACTGAAATCAGGAACAAGACAAGGTTGTCCACTCTCTCTATATCTATTCAGTATAGTTCTTGAGGTCCTAGATCAATAAGACAACAAAAGGAGATCAAGGGAATACAAATAGAAAAAGAAGTCAAATTCTCACTATTTACTGATGATATGATAGTGTACATAAGTGACCCCAAAAATTCTACCAAGGAACTTCTACAACTCATAAATACTTTCAGTAATGTAGCACAATACAAGATTAACTCAAAAAAATTAGTAGCCCTCCTGTACATAGATGATAAATGGGCCGAGAAAGAAATCAGAGAAATATCATACTTCACAATAGCCACAAATAGCATAAAATATCTCAGAGTAACTCTAACCAAACAAGTGGAATACTTGTATGACAAGAACTTTAAATCACTGAAGAAAGAAACTGAAGAAGACACCAGAGAGTGGAAAGATCTCCCATGCTCTTGGGTAGGTAGAATTAACATAATAAAAATGGCAATCTTACCAAAACAATCTACAGATTCAATGCAATTCTCATAAAAATCCCAGCAAAATTTTTACAGACATTAAAAGAACATTATTCAACTTCATATGGAAAAGCAAAAATCCCAGGATAGCCAAAACAATCCTGTACAATAAAAGAACTTCTGGAGGCATCACAATCCCTGACTTCAAACTCTACAATAGAGCCACAGTACTGAAAACAGCCTGGTATTGGCATAAAAACAGACAGGAGAAACAATGGAACCATATCAAAGACCTGAATCCACACACCTTCGAACACCTGATTTTTGACAAAGAAGCAAAAAATATTAAATGAAAAAAGGAAAGCATATTTAACAAATTGTGCTGGCATAACTAGATATCAACATATAGAAGAATGAAAATAGACCCATATCTATCACCATGCACAAATCTCAAAGTCCAAATGGATCAAAGGCCTCAACATAAAGCCAGCCACATTGAACCTCATAGATGAGAAAGTGGGAAGTACACTTGAATGCATTGGCACAGGAGACCACTTCCTAAATATAACCCCAGTAGAACAGAAACTGAGAGAAACAGTCAATAAATGGGACCTCCTGAAACGGAAAAGCTTCTGTAAAGCAAAGGACATGGTCAACAAGACAAAACAATAGCCTACAGAATGTGAAAAGATCTTCACCAACCCCATATCAAACAAATGTCTGATCTCCAAAATATACAAAGAACTCAAGAAATTGGTCAGCAAAAGAACAAATAATCCAATAAAAAGTGGAGTATAGACATAAACAGAGAACTCTAAACAGAGAAATCTAAAATGGCTGAAAGATACTTAGGAAATGCTCAACATTCTTAGTCGTCAGAGAAATGCAAATCAAAACAACTCCAAGATTCCATCTTACACCTTTAAGAATGGCCAAGATCAAAAACACTGATAACAACTTATGCTGGAAAGAATGTAGGGTAAAGGGAACACTCCTGCATTGCTGGTGGGAGTGCAAGCTGGTACAGCCCCTTTGGATATCAGTATGGTGATTTCTCAGAAAATAAGGAAACAACCTTCCTCAAGATCCAGCAATACCACTTTTGGGTATATATCAAAAGAATGCTCAGTCGTACCACAAGGACATGTGCTCAACTATGTCCATAGCAGCATTGTTTATCATAGCCAGAACCTGGAAGCAACCTAAATGCCCCTCAACTGAAGAATGGATAAGGAAAATGTGGTACTTTACACATTGGAGTACTCCATAGCAGAGAAAAATAATGACATCTTGAAATTTACAGGCAAATGGATGGAGCTAGAAAACATCATATTGAGTGAGGTAGCTGAGACACAGAAAGACAATTTTCATATGTACTCTCTCATAAGTGGTTTCTAAACATAAAGAAAAGAAAACCAGCCTACAAATCACAATCCCAGAGAACCTAGACAACAATGAGGACCCTAAGAGAGACATACATGGATCTAATCTACATGGGAAGTAGAAAAAGACAAGATCTCCTGAGAAAATTGGGAGCATGGGGATCATCAGAGAAGGTTGAAGGGGAGGGGAGAGGAGGAAGAGGAGCAGAGAAAAATGTAGAGCTCAATAAAATCAACTAAAAGGATAAATCAACACAGTGGCTTTTTCCCCCACATGACCTGGGATCTGGCACAGTGCCTGGACACGGAGCAAAGGTTCCAAGTGTCCAGTCTTGTACTGGAGTTGCCTTGTATGACCACTCCCTGAATGTTATACAGCTTCACTTCTGCCATTTTGTTTTGTAATAAAGGAATGACTCAACACTGGTCATGGTTGTACACTCCTGGAATGCTAACACTCAGGAGATGAGGGATGTGCGATCAGAAGTTCAAGATCATTCTTGGTTACACAGTGAGTTCGTGGCCAGCCTAGTTACATGCGATGTGATTTCAAAATAAAGGAAACCAAACATAAGGATCACTTTAAAAGTATTACAGAGGCAGGGAGATCAGACTCAATGGATGGAATGACAGCAAATTTAAATATACGTTCTAAGGCCACAACAGGGGAAAGATGTGCCTCTCCACATGCTTGAAACACTTGTCTGTTGGGGGTGGTATGAGTTGTTGGTGGCCACCTTGACATACAGGAGAAGAAAGGGTGATACGTACATCATCAGGTGTAGGTGAGGGCTTGCCAGAAATTGTGTTTGAAGATGAATGTTTCCTACAGGTTCATGTCTTTCAATACTTAGCTGATGAGTCTCTTTGGGGAGATTATGGGACCTTTAAAAGGTGGATCCTTGCTAGAGGAAGTGCTAGACTTCAAGCAGGCTTTGAGGTTTTATAACTTCAGCCCACTTCCTGTTCCCCTTCTCTGCTTCCTGTGTGTGGGTGAAATGTGATCAGCTGACAACATGTACATCCTATTATGCTGTCCCCACCACAATGGGCTCTACATTTTGGAAACAGTGAGTCAAATACACTCTTTTCCCCAAAAGAGGTTTCTTTCTAGTACAGGGACTTCGGCATTTCAGGTTAACTAGGCAGCCTTTGTGTCTCCAGAAATCCCAGGCTAGGAGAGGAAAACATGAATATGGATAGTTTCCTGTACGTAAGTTATGCAAGACTTGGTTCTGTTTCTTAGGGAAATCAATGAGATCAATGAATGTTACACTGTGACCAGAACATTGCCAATGTTATTTAGCATTATAGGGGTTCCATGGACACACAGGCAGACTGATAATTAGGAGGCCTTCTGTTTAGTTAGAATATTCCATCTATCCAATGATTCATGGGAGTGTTTGTAGGCAGCAGAAAGAAGGAATGATTTTTGTAATAAACACATTTCCTATATACAGAAACTGTAGGGCTGAGAATGTAACTCAGTGGTAGGGCACTTGCCTAGAATTCCCCAGTAAGACACTGAGGTATGACTCAGCGATGGAGCATCTGTCTAGAATCCCCAGTGAGGATGTTGGTCCTCTGGAACTGGAGTTACATGTGACTGTGAGCCCCCACGTTTGTAATAGGAATCAAACCTGGGTCCTCTGAAAGAACTATAACCAGCGAGCCATGTCTACAGCCCCTAAAAATGTATACATTTTATATTTTTTTGTACTAAAGCTATCCATGTAAAAGAAACTGTACGCATCAAGTTTACACACTAACGAGACTGATATGGATAGAAACCATGATTATTCCACCTGCTGCTGTGATTTAAAGGTAGTCTTTCCTCTTGTCCACCAACTCCTCTCATGTTACATGAAGTTCCAATTACATCCTTAAGCTTTCCAGTCAGTCTAAGGCAAAAAAATGTCCCCCAGAAACAAGGGGTGATAAAGAATGTTTTTTTTGCCAAGTATTTTAAATAATGTAATCTGACATCGGATCTAAACTCTAATTATCATTCTCTCAATTCCTTTTTCTTCCTAGGCTAGGATGGGGTTCAGTTGGTAGAGTGTTTGTCTAACATGCAGGAAAACCTGGTTCCATCCCACCACTGCAACGGAGAGGTGGAGGCAGGAGTTCACGGGCATGCCTGGCTACATACATTGGAAATCAACCTGAACTACATCTGATCCTGCATCAATAAAGCAAGAATAAAAACAGAGGGGGCTAGAGGGATAGTTCACCAGTTAAGGTCTATTTCTGCCGAGAGAAGCAGGGAGAACATGAGTCTGTCTCCACAGCTCAGGCAAGGGCTGAGATAGATGCCTCCCTCCCGCATTATCCAGAGTCACACGGGACACCTGCAGGTGATGATCCTGTAGTCCCTCTCTCTTGGTCTTGCCTATTGAGAACAGAGACATTGCACACTAGTAGGATGATAATGTCTCCCAGGAACCCCTTCCTATGACCCTTAATCTGTCACAGTACTAATGTAATGGTAAGGGAAGCAGGTTAGCCTTCCTTTCACATACCTTATTATGGTCTCAGATTTTAATTTAAAATATTTGGGTACCGGAGAAACAGCTTTGTCAGGTAAGGGCTTGCCACACAAGAAGTATAAGGACCTGAGTTGGCTCCTCAGAACCCATGTAAAATAGTCCATGTGTGGTGGTAGGCCCTTGTAGTCTCGGAGCTGCGGAGCTAGTGATAGGCTGATCCCTAGTGCTTGCTGGCCAGCCAGGCTATACTGTGGGGAGCTGCAGATCACTGACAGACCATGTGTCCATATGATAATACTTGAAGAATAACAATGTCTGAGACTGACTTCTCACCTGGACACACAGGAAAACACATGTACAAACACACACTCCTGTGTGTACCCCTTTACAAGCTATGTTTGTATTCCTAATACATCCCATCCTTTCTTTGTGGTCTTTTTACAAACCCTGAGCAGCTGAGTGACAGATACTGAAACATATTTTCATTTCTCTAAAACTTAATTTTAGTGGAAATACTGTCTAGGAAGCAAGGAAAAGACGACAGCATCTATGGAGCATCGGCAAGCTCCTAAAATGGAGACTTTGGGCTGGAAAGATGGTTTACTCTAGATGGGCTTGTCACCAACCATGAGGACCTGAGTTTGATCCCCAGGATCTAAATACTAAGAGCTGGATGCAATGGCATTCACTTGTAAAATCCAAGTACTGGAGAGATAAAGGCAGGAGGAACCCTGGGGCTCATTGGCCAACCAGTCTAGCTGAAGGTGTGAACTCCAGGCCAGTAAGAGACCTTGTCTTTTTTTTTTAAACTAATAACTGTCCTCTATCCTTGAGTCTTTTGTAATATATGCAATGAATTATGACATCTTTCCCCTTTCCCCTCCAACTCAACATACCACTTCTTACCTTCTCCTTTTAAATAGCCCAGTAAACCTGATTAAAGATGCCCATACATACATGAGTGTGGTGTTATCCACTGGAGCGTAGAACACTGATCACTGGCCATACCTTCAAAAAAGCACAGTAAAGGGTGAAGCCTGAAGGGCACCTGCTTCACCTATGTTGGAATTGTGACCAGCTTGATCTTGTGTGTGTGTCTTGTGCAGGTAACCACAGTGCCGTGAGTTCTTAAGTGCAATGGGCACATCACACCCAGAAGACATTTCCCATCATCCTTCCCATCCGGCTCTCAACGTTCTTTCCACCTCTTCCTCTGTGATGGTCCCTGAGCCCCGGCAAGTAGGTGGGTGTGACAATGATATCCAGTTTAGAGCTAAGTATTCAGCAGAAAGCTTGTCTTAGGAAACAAGGTGGATAGCAACCAGGGAAGATGCCTAAAGATGGTCCATCGCCACATAGATACACATGCATATGCACTTAGTCATGGCTACACACATGGAAATGGAGGTGTATTAAGGAGGCACACCTGTTTGCCTCAGTCCCCCAGGAAAACCATTTTCTGTGTTTATCTGAATCATCTAGAGATGGAAGGTAGGACATATTGAACCTCCTGGGGTCTAGCACTCCAAGCAATCAAGTATGGATAAAATCTGCAGTGTGTGCTTGTAGGTGGACCATGGACCAGTCCTCTCCCGCCAGCCCCACAGCTGGGCTACAGGAGCAGTCTCCCTCATTACGAATACTAAATTGCTTTAAAGTCCATATCCGCGATTCTCTTCTCCTGCCAAATGAATTCTAACACAGGGGGAACTTGCACTGGGTATCCCATGGGCATAAGTGGAAATTCAAAAAAAAAATTGAAAACACTCTGGGCAGCTCTCCGAGAGGATATTATTTTTTAAATGCCTTTAATAAGGAGATATTTGGAGACGGCAATCTGGAAACCAAGGTCCAATCCTGGGGCTGGCAACAGGCAGGCAGACAGTGAATCAAGTTGTAAAACAACTTCTAATGAGCACAGAAGACAAGCAGCTGGCGGCTTACACGGCACAGGAACACCATCAGGGCCCGGCTATGGAAATTGTTACACCTTTATTGGATTTCAACCAGAAGTCAAGAGACAGACCGTAGAGCAACAGTTGCTAGGAGACATGCCAGGGTCAACAGAGCACCAGCCCCTCTACACCCACCCACCCACGCACCCACCCACCCGTTAACAGCTTTGCAGAGGAAGGAGAGTTCAGACGCAATGATTGATCTTAGACTATTTTCCTCCTCTTGCGAACAGAGCCAGCCAACTAGTTTAGCCATTTCTATTAGATTAGGAGCCAGGAAATGAGAAAAGCCTTGCCCCACAGGGGAGCTATCATGAGGTCACATGCCTGCCTGGAAGACGCACGGGGAAATAACTGGGACTGTTTTGTCGCGAGCAGGGGAAAGCAAATGAATGGTCACCTTTATGAGCTCCCTGCTCCTCCTGTGACCTCTTGCTTACCGTCACCCTCTGGCCACTCTGAACTTCCAAAACCATTCTTTAAACATTAGACTCCTTCTGTAGTAGGATCACTCTAGCACAAAATGTGAGAAATTGAAAAGGGCTGGCCCAGTGGATACAAGCTTTCCTTGGGCAAGCACGAGGACCTGAGCTTTGATCCCAGCATCTGTATAAAATGCTGACTGTGGCAAGGTACACCTGGAACCCCAGGACTGAGTGCGGCAGAGAAAAGAAGATTCTTAGGGCTTACTGGCTGACAACCTAATTCCAGGTTCTGTGAGAGACTGTCTGGATGGGGTAATATGGAGGATGGTGGAGCAGGGTGCCCGACATCCTCTTAGGCACCTATTAGTACTCATGCACACATGCATACACATATAAACTTACATTACACACCTATGTGCCACTCACATTTACCACACATACCCACCATCCATCCACACACATACCACCTCTATACACATACCGCCCCTACACACACACTACTTCTCCACACACACCCCACCCCTACATACACACACCAATCCCATACACACACACCACTCCTCCACACAAATGCTACCCCTACACATACACACCACTCCCATACACATATAACACCCCTACACACATATACATTACCTGTACATACTTACACCACCCCTACACACACACACACACACACACACACACTCATTCACTCACACAATCACAGAATATTTAGCACTTGATGCAAGACCAAGTTGAACAATGCAATCACAGGATCTACCACAGTAAAACTTAGATACCCTGTACTCCTAGAGATACTTTAAGATCTCTCTCTCTCTCTCTCTCTCTCTCTCTCTCTCTCTCTCTCTCTCTCCGTGTGTGTGTGTGTGTGTGTGTGTGTGTGTGTGTGTGCCTGATAAGTTCAGAAGAAAGAGTCTGATTGATTCCCTGGAGCAGGAGATGTTGACAATTGTGAGCTACCTGACATGGGTGTGGGAAACCCAACTCAGGCCCTCTGCAAAGCAGTAAGCAAGCCGGGAAGTGGTGGCACACACCTTTAATCCCAGCACTTAAGAGGCAGTGGCAGGTGGATCTCAAGACTGCCTGGTCTACCAAGTGAGTTCTAGAACAACTAAGGATACACACACACACACACACACACACACACACACACGTACAAACCTGTCTCAAAAAACCAAAAAGGAAGAAAAGGTCAGTAAGCAATCTTAAGCACTGAGCTCTTCACTTTAACCCCAATCTAGAAACATTTTAAAAGACACTTTCTAGAACTTTCTAGATACATTTCTATTCTTCTTGGACCGAATGTAGTTCAAGAATAAACTGTTGGGGGAAAAGAGATGGTTCAGCAGTTAAGAGCACTGGCTGCTCTTCCGAGTTCAATTCCCATCAGCCACACGGCAGTTCACAACCATCTGTAACTGCAGTTCCAGAGGCTCCAACACCTTTTTTCTGGTCTCTGAGGGCACCTGACACATTGATGGTGAGCAGTTGTACATGTAGGAAAAAAAATCCTTGTACACATAATATTAAAAATTCAAATTAAAAGCCAGGCGGTGGTGGTGCATGCCTTTAATCCCAGCACTCGGGAGGCAGAGGCAGGCGGATCTCTGAGTTCGAGGCCAGCCTGGTCTACAAGAGCTAGTTCCAGAACAGGCTCTAGAAACTACAGGGAAACCCTGTCTCGAAAAACCAAAAAAAAAAAAAAAATTCAAATTAAAAAGTGTTTGTTCATCATAATTATGAAAACGCTGGATTGTTTTCCAGAAACTGGCAGGGGGGCATGCATCCTCTACTTGCATATGTCTGGTAATGGAAGTCTCACTGCTTGCTGGACATCCCCTAGAAATGTCACTCACCCGAAGCTCCACCTCTAAACAGGAAAGGGGTCTACATCCCTACACTCAGGACCGCCGCCGGACTGTGCCAGAACTTGATGCAGTAATTTCATATTTGATCCACTCCCCGAGGTGTATTAGATGGCTTTATTGCACATAATAGATGCTCCATAAATATGTGCTGCAGCAATAAATTCAATAGTTCTGCTTGTCACCCGGAGGCACCATGGGTAATTTTCACGTAATTGACCATTTGTGTTAGGGTATTTGAAACGTGAATTAGGTTCATCTGAGAACTTTTTTCTTGCCTTCAATTTCTTTTGTGTGTGTGTGTGTGCGCGCGTACATGCGCGCACAGGTCAGAAATTGAAGTTGGGCATCTTCCATAGCTCTCTCCATCTTAGCTTTTGAGATAGGGTCTTTAATTAAGCCTATAGCTCGCAAATTTGGCTAGAAAGGCTGGTGAGTGAGCTCCAAGGCTGTGCCTGCCTCCAGCCCCTCTCAACAGTTGCGGTTACAGTGCCTCCAGACCTTCGCAGTGGCTGGGGTTACAGACATATTCTAGTACACTCGGTCCTTAATTTTGGTTTAAAAAAAAAACAAAAACAAAGAAACAAACAAAAAGAATGCTTTCATTCTATAACCCATGCTGATCTGGAACTCAGGGTGGATGTAAACTAATAGTAATCCTACTGCCTCAGTCTCCCTCAGTTCCCAGGACCCACATCAAGAGACTCACAACAGCCTATGACTTTAATACTTCAATTCCAAGATCTAATGTCCTCTTCTGGCCTTCTTAGACATCACACACACACACACACACACACATATATGTCTATATATATACACAGATATATGTATATATGTGTCCTGTGACTTCAGTTCCATCATTCATAAATATGTGAATATATATGGACACATATATACACACTCACATATGGGCATACACACACATAAAATAAATCATTTTTTTAAGAGAAAGAAATACTCTTTGACTTAAAAGACCCTAAATCCTGAAACAAGTGTGCTACTAACTTTTACAGTGTAACTGCAGGGAAGCATACAAGGTGCCATGTGAGAGTAAAAAGCAGAGACTATTTTTATCCCGGGCTGAGAAGGTTGTTGGGGTGGGAAAGTATCTGCTGTCAAGCACAGGGATCTGAGTTTGATTCCCGTAGCCATATAGAAAGTCTATTAGGTACGGTGGTGCATGCTCATAATTCCAACACTGGAGAGGGAGAGATTGGGGACTCCCTGGAGCTCATGGGCCAACCAACCTAGCTTAGTTGGTAAGCTTCAAGCCAATAAGAAACCCCGTCTCAAAAACAAAACAACAACAAAAAACAAACAGAAAGAAAAAAAACGAAGATGACTAAAACCTGAGGAAAAAAATGGCTAGGGTTGACCTTTAGTGTTCACATGCTCATGTGCACACACACGCACGTGTGCACGCACACACACACACACACACACACACACACACACACGAGAGAGAATTTAACAGACACAGGACCAACCAAGCATCTCGTGGTGAGAATATTGTAATTAAAACAACAGGTATGCTCCTCTCATGGCCTATCCCAGACTGGATATAAAATATCCTATCCTCAGAGGCTCATTGGAGGCTGGTTCCGCACCTGGTGGTGCCATTGAGAGGCAATTGGATCTTGAGGGTACTAATCTCATCCATAAAATCATCTTCAGAGCCCATTCAGCCAGGAACTCATCAATGGATTAAACCATTGATGAAATTAAAGCCCTTGTGATCCCATCACCTCTCAAGAGCTCCACCATCAGGGAACCCAGCCTTCAACACGTGAGTCTTTGGCGGGGAGCTCTTGATGTCTAATCTCTAACAAAATAGTAATAAATTTTTTATTAGCTTCCCCTGGGCATCTAATTCCCTAAAATCTTGAGTGTGTCTTATATCTCTGACATTAACTTCCATGTGCATTTGTCTCAGTGTTGTTTAAAAATACACACACACACACACACACACATACACACAAGAGCTGTTTTGTCTTGTTTCCATGCTATTTGACAGTACAGTCTTTTAATTTACTGAAGTGTAGAAAAGGGATTTTTTTCTCTCTCAAATGGAAAATGCCTCTCCACAAATCAAGTGCATTCTTGCCACTTGAAAACAGTTTCAGGTGTACCCACAACCCGCTACACAAAGGATTCACAAGTTAATAAGTTTTGCAGCAGACATAATCCACCTCAGCAGGAGGGGTGGAGTCCTTCATAATCCTTTGCAAGAGATGTTGGCTGCTGACATCAGAAAGGATGCTCTTCCGTGGGCTTGGACAGAAGGGCAATAGAGAGGCATTGGGTTATGTGGCCTGGCACTGGTGGGGAAGGAGTGGAAAGTCTTGGTAAGGAGCATTCTGCTGGAATCGAAATGCAGGTTGAGCAGCTGATAACTCCCAGGAAAACTGGGGTTTGAGAGGGCATGAAAAGTCAAAAGGGGATGCAGCCAAAAGGAAGTAAGATGGGGCAGGCTGAGTTCTTCAAAACTCAGCCAATGATGTAGTATCAACTCCTTAAGTCATATTTGTCCAGACACCTGGTAGGGTCAGAATTAGAACTGGACCAAGGAGGTGATATTGCCAGGTCATATTTAGGGGATGACAGAGAATAGCAAAACAATGTAGCTGGATGAACACTTAACACATATGAATTTATAAACTTCTAAGCTAAAACTCAATCGATGGGGTAGAAGTACATCAGTGTCAAAAAGGCCCACTTAGAGGCAGGGACAGAACACACAGGGACGGTTCCTGGGGCTCAAATAAAAATATAAACACAAACTTTAGATGCTGTTGTCTACAAGGTGACATGGAAAGAAATGGGTTATAGAAAGCCAGCCTGTCCCAGGAAGGTTTCATGTAAGGAAAAATGGGATTCCATGGCTTATCATGGCCTCATAATAGCTTTTCTTAACAACTATAACAAGATTTTCAATAGTTTATTCTCTTTTTTTCTTCCTGTGACCCTTAAATTTTCCTCTGGTGTTGTACCATGAGCCTTTGCAACCTAATAAACCATTCCAATGTACAATTCTACGAGTTGATTGAAAAGTTATCCATGTCTTTATTTATCTAACCATCTAGCCATTCATTCATTCATACAATCATCTAACCATCTACCCATTCATTCATTCATACAATCATCTAACCATCTACCTATTCATTCATTCATACAATCATCTAACCATCTACGGTGTTTGATCTTCATTATCAACTTGACTGGTTTGATAGATGCCTAGGATGGTGTGTCTCATGTGGGTTTTTCCAGAGAGTATTAGAATTTGGAGACTCAATGCAATGAATGGATTAATCCCTCACTGCATGGTAATATGGTGATATCGTTGGCATTAGGTGGGTCTTAATTGTAGGAAGCAAGTCATTGGCATGCATCATGAGGGTTATAGCTTGCCCTAGACCTTTCCTGTTTGTCTCTCTTCTTTTCTGTGATTTCTGACTGTTATGATGGGAGCTTCTCTGCTTTGCCACCCACAACCCACCATGATGAACTGGCCCTCCTCTAACAGTGAGTTGACATAAATATTTTTAGAAAATCCTCTACTGAAGTTGCACAACAAGCACGCTACAGACCTGGGCATCTCACCAGTGCTAAGGACATGCAGATGCCTCATTCTATCAGGGGATTCTCAGGAACTGGAGTAGATGATCCTTGGGAATCAGAGTTCATTTTCCTCCCCACCCTGCTGGCTTCCTTCAGCCATCAATAAGTGAAAGACAGTCTGCCCAAGGGGAAGAGATCGGTACCCAGCAAATGAGCCCTGCTTAGAATCCGTCTTCAGGAAATGCATGATGTATGATTTACTTGGAACGCAGTACTTATCCATATGGCTCTAAATGAGAGCCACACGGGCACTGTCAGAGCCAACATGGAACCATGTAGAATCTGCTCTTGTTATCAAAAGAGGGGGATGAAAAAGAGTTTGGGGAGGAAAGATAAGTTAGGAAATCAGGATTACTTTGAAAGAAGCGTGATTTTACCTTCCTGCCATGGGATGTGAACACCTCTAATTTGATGTTTGAGGGCTGCACAGAACCTTCCCCCAGTGCTTTGAATGAGGAACTCGCTACTGAAAATATGAAGCCATCTCAGCAAGTAAAGGACTCATCTGTAAAACTACAAGTGCAGACAGCTGAATTCCAAGAACAATTCTCAGGTATCTTGCATTTTTATGACACCACCGTTAAGGTGGCCCCTTAGTTTGACTCCTCAGGAATCTAAATCCTCTCTATCACCTAGTCTCCTGGAGTTTTGTTGACGCTGCTTTTTGAGATGAAGCCTTATTATGTAGCACAAGCTAACCTAGAATTCCCTTTGAAACCCAAACTGACCTCAAACTCACAGTGATCCTCCTGACTCAGTCTCCCTAGTGTTGAGACTGCATTAACATAACACTATAGCCACTAAATTCACCACTTACCCTGAATGAGAAATTTCTTCCTTCTTACTGAATTGGTTGATAGCTTAGTAGGCCCATGAATAACGAATGTAAGAATTGTGAGTGAGATAAGATCTCTAGCTGAATGTCAACATGTGCCTCTTATGATGCAGTTCTAGGAATGCAACTCAAGACATTGCACACACTAGATGAATGATGTATACCTGAACCACACTAGCTCCTCACTGTGGGATTCTAGGCAGGTGCTCTACCACTGAGCCACACCCAAGCACTTACTGGGAGATTCTAGGCAGGTGCTTTACCACTGAGTCACACCCGCAGCCCCTCACTGGGGGATTCTAGGCAGGTGCTCTACCACTGAGCCACACCCCAGCCCCTCACTGGGGGGGTTCTAGGCAGGTGCTTTACCACTGAGTCACACCCGCAGCCCCTCACTGGGGGATTCTGGGCAGGGGCTCTACCACTGAGTCACACCCCAGCCCCTCACTGGGGATTCTAGGCAGGTGCTCTGAGCCATACCCACAGCCCCTCACTGGGGGATTCTAGGCAGGGCCTCTACCACTGAATACATTCCCAAATCTCACAAAACCTCAAAGTGGTTAATGTAGGGGAAAAAAGCAAAGCTGTTGAAACATAAATGATGGGGCAGATAAACAGCACACTTAACTAACATTAAATTAAGACTTGAACATATCAAAAGCAGCAAACCAGAATGGACCATCGTGCACAGCTGTCATCCCAGCTCTTGTTGGGTAGAATCAGGAGGATCCCAAGCTCAAGAGCAGCCTCAGATACGTAGCAAGTTTGAGGCCAGTTTCATGTACATGAAAGACTGTCCCTCCCAAATAAATAAATAAATAAATAAATAAATAAATAAATAAATAAATAAAAGTTCAGGGGCTGGGGAGATGGCTTGGTGGTTAAGAGCACTGACTGCTCTTCCAGAGGACCCAGGTTCAATTCCCAGCACCCACACGGCAACTCACAACTGTCTGAAGATCCAGTTGCAGGGGCATCGGACACCTTCACACCAATGCACAGAAAATAAAGTTAAATAAACCGTAAGAAATATATAAACAATAAAATATACAGCTCAGCTCACACTTAGATAAAGGGAAGTATACTCAGTACTGGGTTGCAGATCTGGGTGTGGTGTGTTTTCTGGTGGCTCTGGCTGGTGAATAACACTGTCATTTGCTTCCTGTGTCCTTCCTTGGGATGATAGACTCTGCTGCAAGCTTCCCACTGCTGGCACAGCTATTACCATCGAGCTAATTGAGTTTGCCAGCCTTGGAAATGCATCTGAGGAGGTAATGTGGTGATGTAATGCCGCGTTCCTGCCCTCAGAGCTCCCTTCCTGCTATTACCACGGCCTTATTGATGAGACTGGATGCAGAAACACAACAAAGCACGGGCTGGTCCTTGCATGGGACTGGTGAGACTCTAAGACAGAGCAGGCTTAGCGTGCCTTGGTTCTCATGGGAACATGAGGAACGTGGGCTCAAGTTCAGCAGGGAAAACTCCAAAAGGCAGGTAGAAGGGTCCTCAAGGGTCACTGAAGAATGAACAGCAGAGAACTGCTAGAAGCAATAACACCAATTATAGCTAGAGGGAAAACAAGGCAAGACAAGGTCAGAGTAACAATTCATCAGACACTGATCTGTGTGAAGGGAGGGAGGGAGGCAGAGTTCCTCAGAAGTTGAAGAAAGAGGAGGGAGAGACAGTATTCTGTCCACTACTGAACAGAATCATGCAGGAAAATCCATCTGGGCTGCCTAAGACTTAGAAACCAGACCAGCCAATGCATCTGCTATGTAGCCATTTCCCGTTAACGAAAATCTTCCTTCCTGAAGGGAGGATCCCTAATATTTGGGAGTAAAGAAATGTGTATGTCTCAGGAAGTAAACAAAATTTACAGGATGCACAAGCCCTCGCTGAGGTCCTACAAGCAGTTACAATGACGGGGAAGGGAAGATTCCCCCAAGCAGTCCAGCTGCCTGCAAGATGCGTAGAAAGTTCTGGGGATGCAGCTCCCATGAGTCACCGATGTTTAGCTGGACTTAATTTAGCCACCCTTTGCGTCATGCTCCCACAAGGAGCCTTGCAGGGAGCCAATTTGCTGGCCGCCATTACAAGATGGCGCCGAGCCCCTGCACTACCGAGTAAACAACTCCATATTAGGCAAGGCTGTAGATGGAACCTCTCGCATGCGCAGTAGTGCACAGTAATCTTGGCCAATCCCGTGGCCGGGGGCATCGAAAGACAAGCGAGTAGCCAATCCAGGCATGACCCGTGTCCGCTCTCCCTATATAAGTGGCTGCCGTTTAGTGCTCTGGGCCCTTCGCTTTCTGCTCTCCCTTCAACCAAGAGGCTCCAATAAAGTGTGATTTGAGAAGAATCCTCGACTCGGTGGTCCTTCTTCCCTGCTGGCCAGGGGGGTTCGCCGCAGAGCCTCTCACCCATATACACACGTAAGTAACCTCGATCCACTCGCTGGCTCACTTGAGTGGACAGTTTCTTTGCTCTGTCCTTGGAGTTCTAGCTGGAGTAAATGGACATCTGTTCACATCTCCCCAGTAAAAAAATTACACAATTCCACCAATGAAAGTTCATTGAGTCACATTCTACAGATGGGTCCGGTCTATGGGGAGCTAGGCAAGCTATTCAAGCCTTCCCAGGAATCTCTGAGGAATTTTCCTTCTATTGGTGACAGTGGATGAATTCTGAAGATAGACATGTGAACTAACAGAATAGAATGAAGATTCAAGAACAAAATCCTTCAAACAGTTTTGAACAGATCCCCATGATCATGACCAACTTGGCTTCGAAGACTGGCTTCTTTCATAGCACCAAGGCAGGCAAGCAAGGGGACAGTTTAGTGTCCTGGTACACTATTTGGTACACTATTATGCACACCTACCCTCTTGTAATAATCCACTTGACAGCCTAGTGCCTCCACCTGCAATGCTGTCAACACAAAGCCCTCTCCAGACGATGCAACAAGCAACCAGAGAACTCCTGAACCACTCACATGCACTGGGATGCATACACTCCAATCTCTAAACAATGGTATTTGTTTTTCCACCCATAGTAAGAATCAAATTCAGACAGTTTTTATCCAGCTGTATTCCCAACGCTTCTGGGTATGAAGAAGAGCTAATGAAGCCTGAACTGGTTTGGGATACATGAACAGTAAGATAAAATTGTGTCCTCTTATGAACTTTTAAGAGAAACCTGTCATTTATCATCTTAGGTCTATGCATCATCGGCTGCGCATAGGCTTAAAAATCAAGTGCACTAAGGAAAGGGAGCATGCACAGTAACATAACGAGTGCATGACCTGATCTACCAATCAAAACAGAGAACCACCCAAACCATGCCCCTTAGTCACCAGCTCCTCCTTTCTTAGACCGCATAAAAGGAAGCCCCAGATAATAATGAAGGCTCTTAGATATTCTCATTCATGCAGACCTCTGACAGTCTTGACAATTTATCCCTCTCTAATCTGCACTCACATTTTGCTCTGGATAAAGTTGTCTCATATTTGCAACCCCGTGTGAGCCCTTATTTTCAACTCTTTAACTAAGAGACAAAGACCCCAGACACGCTCTAGGGAATATTGATGTAAAGGAGCCAGAGGGATTTCTTCCTAGTCTCCTCTGTCGGGCTTCCAACCTCACCATGGGATCACTTCTTTTCCCATGCTGCAGTCATGATGCCATCTCCCATGATGCAATGCAGATGATGAGACTCTCTTCAGAGAACTAGGCATGCAGACCTTTTGACATCAGATTGTGATGTCATCAACAAAATTTACCCTTAAGAACCACTCAGTCAACTTATGAAAAACAAGAGCCTGTCAAATGTGACATGGATGTGCATACGTGTAAGTGTTCATGAGTGTGCACATGTTCTTGCAAGGCACAGAATGCCCTCAGCTATCATCCCTCAGGTGCCACTCACTTGTTTTTCATTTATTTTAAAACAGGACCCCTCTCTCTGTTCAGGAACTCTCCAAGGAGGCTAGGCTGGCTGGCAAGAAAACCCCGGGAATTTTTCTCTCTGAGTCCCCAGTGCAGAGACTATAAGCTTGTATCACTGTGCTCAACTGTTATATGACACTTCCTAGCCAGACATTACACCATGTCTATTATCCCAGATAGGGAACAAGCAACAGAGCAGAGTAAGTGAACCAATGAGTTCTTACTGAAGTTACGGCACCAGGGAAGACTAGACGGCAGATACATCACTGCAAGCCTATCCCAGTCTAACAGTGACCTGTAAAAGCTGTAACAGGAGCTCTGCATGAGATGCAGGCTACTTGACAGGCTAGAGCAGGTGTCTGCTGGTCTACCTGTCTCTTCCAGGCAACTGAACTGTTCTCCTGTGCCTCAGCAGTTCAAACCACTTATGTAACCTTGGAGAAAGAAGGCACATTCAGGGTCCATCTGGTCAGTTTCAGTGACTTCCTGAAACTCCTGTGTAGTTTATTTCCTGAGACTTAGTGGGCCTCCCTCCAGGATGTAATGTTTCCCCTCAGAGGAAATTTCTATGTAACACTGGCTTAGTACAGCTTTTTGAAATCTGTTCCATAGCCACAAAGCCAGAGCTTTCAAATTTTACTAAAGGTGCTTGAAGCCAAAAGGAGATCCTGTAATAAAGAGAACAGGACCTGGTGACAAGAAGTGATTAGCTACTTCATCTCTGTCTTTGCAGAAAGCCTTCTGATAAAACTCATAATGAATTATGAATTTCCATTATGAATCTCTTTCTTTCTCCAAATACAGAGAACAGAGCCTGGATATTTGCCCCAGGGCATCTTCTATCTCTCATCTTGCTCTGTAACTCGCATGCCATAATTAGAGCCGTTTTGTACTGCCTTCTCTTTGGTTGCACGCCCGGCTCTCCTGCAGCAGTGAGAACCCAGCAGCGGCTTTTCCAGACTCGGCAGTGCTTTGCAGTGGGCAGTGCTCTGCAGTGGGCAGTGCTCTGCAGTGGGCAGTGCTCTGCAGTGGGCAGAGCTTCACAGGTATTATCTCCTAGGCTTGACATGCTTGTAACCCTCGCACTGGGAAGGTAGAAACGGCTGGATCCCTGGAGCTCACTGGCCAGCCAGCTTTGCCTGTTTGGTTAGCTCCAGGACAATGAGAGACCCTGTCTCAAAATGCCAAGGTAGACAGAGCACACAGCTCACTACTGCCTATAACTCCAGCTCCCAAGGGCCCAATACCCTCTTACAAGCACCTGCACTTACATGCATATAGACACACAAAATACATGCAATTTAAAATAAATAAATCTTAATAAAAATTATTTCCTAAACTTGTAAATGGTGATGATACACTGTGCATGTGTGCACCCCCACACACACACTCACACCTGTGCACATTTTCACACAAACACAAACACTCACATCTTCACACACTCTCTCACACACACATGCACACACTGGCAAGGATTGGAATCATTAGAATATTTTCATCCATTTCTCAGCGGTGTTCTCTGTATTATCTAAATTGCCACTTGGCAGAAGGAAAAAAGAAACCATTGAACTCGGGCCCTGAGAGCCGGGCATAAACACAGGGAAGATGAAAGTCGCATTCGCGAGGCAAGGGGAAAGGAAAAAAGTACTCCTTGCTAATGGAAGAGAAATCTCTGTGCAGAGGGAAAGAATAAAAGGCAACTGGAAACAAAAGCAAGATGAATGACTTTCATTCGAAAGCAGCGCCCGGGAAACAATGGTGCTAAATGAGATACAATTCCTGACAAGATCGCCTCTCTCTCCAAGGGCTTTCATGGCGCTGCGCCTACCGAGAGTTATGTTTTATCTCCCCGAAAAGAGCCAGCGCGGTTTATTTTATGCGTGCTACCTTGCTCCCCGTCTTGCTGAGATTTAAGTCAGCTATCTGTAGCACGCTATCTGAAATCAGCTTTAAACATCTGAAAAGCCCTGAGTTTGCAAGAATGGATAAAAAGGCGACAACAGCTGCAGCAAAAGGAGCCTTCTGGTTTGACAGTGATAGATCCCATGGGTCCCCTGATGATGACATTCCCGCACCGTCAAGAGTAAGATGCCCTGATAAGAAGAGGTGTCGCCTGCCAGCCTTATACCTTTGTGCACTGACTGATGTGTGCAGGAGAAGGAAACACGGAAAGGGCTTGAACTACTTCCCCAGATCTGGCAGGAACACCCCCAATTATATATGCAACAAGTTTTGGGTGGAAGGGTGTTTAGAGAAACAGTCCTGGAACCCAAGACATGATCATGGAAAAGGAGATTTAAGTTGAGCATAGTGGTGAAGGCCTGTAACAAAGGAGGATGAGGCAGGAGGATAAGGAGTTTGAAGTCAAGCTAAGATATATATATATATATATATATATATATATATATATATATATATATATTGAGTTCCTCACCAGTCTGGGCTTTATGGTGAGACTCTGTCTCAAAACAAAAATCAGAAAGGAAGAAAAGAAGAGGGAAGAAAGAGAGAGAAAATGAGGAAGGTAGAAGAAATAGGGGGACAGAAAAGTGAGGAAGGGAGGGAAGGGGAAGAAAAAAGAAAAACAAAGAGGGAAGAAAGAAAGGAAGAAGAAAAGGAAGGATGGAGAGGGGAAGAGGGTCCTAAGATATGAAACCAATCCTTAGGCTTCCATTTGACCCTGTACTTTGTTCGCTAAACCTCAGGTTTTTTCCTGTCTAATATGGGCCAAGAACAGCAAGGCCTGTTGCAAAGGGAGTCTCTGAGAATATGCAAGTAAAACACATAACCACGGAGTCCGGGCCTGCTGGCAGGCCGTAAACTGTTGTCAATATTATTTTGCACTGCGCTCCTTCTACCCGGGTGTTTCTTGGCATCATTTGTGATTAATACCTTTTATCTCTAATGAATGAACAATTACAACACAATTAGGCAGAGGGAATTGCATTACTCTCCTGATTAAAAGCCTGGTACCCAAAGGATCCAGTTTGAATTCTTTAGTGTGGCTTCCCATCTGGACCCAGGATCACCTGCCAATCCCCCTCTCGTACTGGATTCTGCCCTGTGGCGCTCCCTCCCCATTACACCTGCTCATTGAACCCTCAGCATCCCTCAGCTTGCCCTGTATCTACAAGTGTAGACACAACATGTTGCTTTTTTCACTTGCAAATGATAGAAGGGATTCATGTACAAGTTTGTGTCCAATGCCCGAACTGCTTCTTCTAAGATGGTGTCCTCTAGTGGTCCCAAGGCAGTGATGCTTGATCTCTGGGCTCACAGCACACTGTAAGCCAATATTTCTCAAAGGTGTGCCCTGGACCACCCACAACTGCAGCAACTGGGAATTTGATGAGAGAGGATTATTCTAAGTGTCAACAGTCTGGGAATAAGGATTCTTTGGGCTTCCTCGAGTTCCACCAGGGAAGCAGTCTGAGCTATTCCTTCCACCATGTAACTAGTTTGAATTGCTATAGCCACAGTGTAAAAGGAATCAACTTTCCCGTCAACCAGATACATATAAGCAGGGACCTCAGAAAGGAGGGTTACAGCAAACAGGGGAAGCACTGTTAGGAGTTTCAGATGCTATCTCATTCTTAGCTTGTGGTTGGTGGAAACTAGCACCAGATTCTAGCAGCAAACTAAATTGCTAGTAGAAACGAGCAAACAGATTCTGTAGGTTTGAGCTGATAAATCACAAGGATGTAAGGGTCTGACCAGACAGGTGGCTGTTAAGGACACTAAAGAGGGGACGTGAGATGGCTCGTCAGATAAGGGTGCTTGCTCCCCATCCTGGTGACCTGAGTTGGATCTCAAAGACCCAGGAAGTGGAAGGAGAGAACTGACTGGCACAAGTTGTCCTCTGAGTTCCACACGTGTACCATTGAACACATAAAGAAACCAGGGTTTTAAAAAATTAATGAAGGGACAAAGAATGGCCAAAGATCATTTTTGTCTTTCCGCATACAGCAGCAATCTAACCATTCACAGTCTCTGTATTCTAAACAAGCTGATTAGTCTATAGAATCTTTAAGAGAGATGTACCCATTGAAGGGGAAGAAAAATACAAAAACAAAACAGAGGAACATTAGACATGCTTACTACCCGTCTAGGATCTATAAGAGGAAGGAGGGAGTGCCAAGAAAACAATAACTCTCGGCCAAATAGTGTAAGAGACAATGTTTTATGAGAGAAGATGTGCTCAGTTGTATTTCTTTCACATTTATTAGGTCTTTTTGAGACTTAGACCTCAAGAACCCAAGGCCTATTTTTGTGACGTGCTCCTAATCACTGCAGACTCTGAATGACAACCACACCATTCATCTTAGACATCAATAAGCACACATCTTGAAATGATTCCACCCCAGTGGCACATGCTCACTTGGTCCGTGGGACACAGAGGCCACATAATTCTACAGACCAGTCTGCCTTTAGCTGTTGTGATGGTTGAGATTGTTAGTAAACTTGATAGGGTCTTGAGCCACCTAAAAGTCAAGTTGATATCAAAGGTTATCTAGACTGGGTTTATTGTGGTCCGAAGACACAGCCTAAACTTGGGTGGCATCTTTTTATGGGATGGAGTCTTAGACTCAATGAAAAGGAAAAGATGAAGAGAGTGCCAGCATTCATTTTCTCTGCTTCCTGACTGTACACAAAGTGTGACCTGTTACACACATTCCCACCACCATGCTTTACCCGTCCTGATGGATGTCTTCCCTGCCATGGTGGGCTGTACTCTGGAACTCCATGAAGACTTCCTCCTTTAAGTTTCTTGTTTCAGGTATTCCCTCATAGAATGAGGACAGTAATTACTAGGCCATATCAGGTGGTGCCCAATCCTAAGGCTCTGAAATTGTTGTTGTGCTTATCAAACATGAGCTGTGAACTCCTGGGAATAGAGAAAATAAACTGTTTCTCAGAAGGGGTGACACAGTGGCTAACAGCACCTGCTGCTCTTCTCTTCTACTGGACCTGGGTTTGATTTCTAGTACCTATGCCAGGTTGTCCCCTGTAACTCCAGTTCCAGGGGATCTGACACCCTTTTCTGGTCTCCATGGGCACTGGCATATCTGTGGTGCACATACATACATATACTCAATACGCACATAAAATAAAAAATTATTAAAAGTTATGATTTCTCGCTTATTCAGTGTGCTCATTCAGTAGATGGACTTGCCAGACAACATACAGTGAAAGCAGAGAGCATCTCCGCCTAGCAGAAGATCTGAGTATTACCTGTGGTGGGACCTGACTGCTTAGAGAATCAGAGATATATTAGGATACAAGGCATGGGTACCACAAAAAAAAAAAAAAAACACTGATGCATGGGGCGGAGGGATAAAGGGATATACCAACCAAAGGATGGAGAGATATAGAAATGTATGGAAGTCCATCCTCCAAGTCCATGATCCAAGATAGCATGCAAAAGGAAGTTAAGGAGGCTTGTGCTGATTAGTTTTGTTGCTGTTATTGTGTTCCTTCTGTTGTTTGTTTGTTTGTTTGTTTTCCTTTTGTTTTTGTCAACTCAACACAACCGTAACCCAGGGAGAGAGAACCAGCTGAGGAATGCTCATATCAGGTTAACCTGTGGGCATGTCCTCAGATTGTCTTGACTGATGATTGATGTGAAAGGGCCAAGCTTATTATGGATGTCACTATCTCTAGATAGCTGTGTCTGGGCTGAATAATAAAGCTAGCTGCCCAAGAGTCAAAGAGTGAGCCATAGGCATTCCTCTGTGAGCAGTGGGTGAGTCCTCCATATCAACTTCCCTCCCCTCCCACACAAGACTCAGCAACTTCCTGGAAGAGAGGACAGAAAGAACTAAGAGTCTGTGGATGGAGGGGGAGGAGCACTGTGAAACTTTGTCATCTGGACACATTGTGGTTGTTGCATTCAGTTGCAGCAACAACATGGATCAGGAAAGAGGCCAAGGACCCACCCCAAACAGAGGAACTATTGACAGAGGATGGCTGTTGAGGGAAGTCGTCATCTCCTTTGGGGAGGTGGCCACTGGTACATTGTCTGTGCCTCATATGGCAGTACCAACTGCATTCAGGGAATTATTAATATAAAAATGGAAACATGAAGCTAGGAGGCTGAAGGCTGTAGGGGCACAGGGAGGTTGGAAAGATGTGCTGATGGATGGGCATGGCCATTGTGTATTTATAGTTGTATAGAACTTTCAATGAATACAATACTTTGTTTTTTAAAGGAGGTTGAGAGGGAGCAGGTGACTGAATTTAGCTGCCTCTCCCTCTTACCTTTCAGTCTAGCCCACTGCTGGCACTCAGTGAACAAAGGTTTATTGGGTGATTGCTGTGCCCTCTTGCTCAAGGGAATGACACCCAGAGGCAGAGAAGATCCAATAAGTGACTTCATCAGAGCTCTCTGAACTGTCGCTCAGTGTATAGGAGGTCACGTGGGTGGGTCTGTGAAGAGGTAAAACCAAGGATGGCGGGTGTGTAGCACAGCAGTAGTTTATCGTGACTGGAGAATTCAGCAAGGGGTTACAAAGGCAGCAAGAAGAGGCTAGGCTCAGGATTACTCCATGGGGAGGACTTCATCCTGAAAGTGGACTTTGGGGTTTCAGTACTAGGTTGGATGGATGAGAAGTTGACTCAGTCAGCAAGTCCTTATTGTACAAGTGTGGAGACCTAAGTTTGATTCCCAGAACTCGTGTACAAAGTTAGGCATGATAGTGTCTACTCATGATCCCAGTGCTGGGGAGGCAGAGATGGGTCGATCGCTCAGACCCACTGGATGGCCAGTTTAGCCTGCTTAGCTCCAGATTATGAGTGACCTTGTCTCCAAAAAACAAAGTTGAGTCTTAAGAGATGGTTCAGTGGACAAAGGACAGCCCTAGCAACCTGAGCTCACTCCCTGGAACCCCTCGAAAGGCAGGAGAGAACCGATTTCACAAAGTTGTCCTTGAAAGCCCACGTGTGTATTGTGGTGCATAAGCTCTTACACAATAATAATAAATTTTGTAAAATGTAAAATCAATGTGGACATTACCTGAAAGCAATACCCAAGGTAGAACTCAGGCCTCCAATAATATGCACACACACACACACGTACACACATGAACACACAGCTGCACACACACATGCACATAAAAAGAAGAAAGCAGATCAAAACAGTGGGACACGTGGTTGTAGCTGTCCTCTAAGAAGGTCACAGGCATTGTTTGCCAAGAATGAACAGCAGCATTGGCAGCTTCCCTCCTTGTCAATGATAATGACGCCTCCTCCCTCCCACATCACAAGCCACTCCCAGGTTCATCATTATCTTCTCCCTTTGCCTTCCCTCATTCAAAGAGACAGAGCTCTTTGAGGTCATGGAATGGGTCTTAAGCATAGGTGCAAATGGCTAGTCAACAGAAGCTATCCTTTCCAGGTTACCCAAGAAGACTGCAAGGAGCAGGATTGGAACAGAAGCAATGGCTGTGAGTCGGAAGAGAAATGATGGTGGCCTGGGCTACAGAAGGATTTTAAAAGAAAATAACATGAGGGATGGGGATGGTGTCAGACACTCTGCAGCTGGAAAATGTGGGGTGGGGGGTGGCAAACTGATGTGGGATTCCCCTCTGTATGTTGTGAATACCATTGGTTAATAAAGGAACTGCTTTGAGCCCATAGCAGAGCAGGGCAGAAAGAGCTAGGTGGGGAAAACTAAACAGAATGCTGGGAGAAAGGAGGCAGAGTCAGAGAGAAGCTATGGAGCCACCATCAGAGACAGACATGCTGAAACTTTGCTGATAGACCACAACCTCGTGGTGATGCACAGATTAATGGAGATGGGTTGAATTAAGATATAAGAGTTAGCCAATAAGAAGCTAGAGCTAATGGGCCAAGCTGTGATTTAAATAATAGAGTTTTCTGTGTGATTCTTTCGGGGCTAAGCGGACGGGAACCAACAGGCAGCCTTCCTCCTACAGCAAACAGTGGAAGGGATGAGGAAGGGAGCAGATATCTGAATGATGCAGGCAATGTGAAGATTGAGGGCAGGCCCTTCGGGACAGGAAAAATGAAGAAGGAATCTCCTGTGTAGGGCAGCACAGCGGCGCAGGAGCAGTTTGTGATGTGGCGGCTGATTTAGTGTCTGTTGGGCTGGACTGAGAAGCCCTGGAAGTGGTGGAAGAGCGTCAGTCGCTGTGTGACCTATGAGATGGTTTCTCCGGAGGACTACGCGGAGAAAATCCTCCCACAGCAAGGAGAACATTGTGGGTAGAGGACCAAAAAAAGAGAGTTCCTTTCTCTCTCCTTGGAATCAGTCTTCCAAGGAGAGAAGGTTCCTGCCAACCTTCGACATCAGGGTTCCAGACTCCCTGTCATGGGGACACCAGAACCTATACCAGCTGCTCCCTGGGTTCCAAAGGCATTTGGTATCAGACTTTAAATCACATCATGAGATTTCTTGGTTTTGAGTCTTTCAGGCTTGTTTAGAGCGACAGTGTTGGCATCCCAGGGTCTGTGACTGACAGGTACCCTTGGATGAAACTTCTCAGCTTCCATAGTCACACAAGCCAATTTTTTAAACAAGCTCCCTACCTGTCAATCCATGTACATATTCATCTATCCATCCTTGTATAAGTGTATACATCGATATATTCACGTGCCTCTGTCCATCTTTGTCTGTAGATATGGAATATACACATACATATACATACATGTATGATCAATTTATTCACCTCCCCATTCATTCATCCAACCTTTTCTTATTTCCTTTTTTCTTTTCCACCTTCTTTCCTTCTTTACTTTATTTTTTCTTTCTTCTCTTCCTTCTATCAGCCAGGTAGTAGGTTATTCTTTAACATTTTTTAATCAAGATATCATGTGGCCAAGGCTAACTTTGAACTCCTGATCCTCCTGAATTCTGGAATTACAGGTGTGCACCACATTCCCAGTTCCCACCTGTGTTCTTTCCATCATAATACAGACTGTGCAGGGTGCAAAATGTAAATTTTCTTCCCCCTTTTGACTATCACAGTGTAAACTGAGAGAAGATAAGACAGCTTTGAGATCCTTAAGTAGATTCCAACTATTGTATTTCTTCTTTTAATCCTTCTCTTACAACCCTGACTTTTCTAATCAATCGCTAAAGTAAATCTCAAGGATCTGCTGGTTATTTATAAAGCTCAGCAGGAAGCATTTCAACATGTGCTTGCATAAACAGGTACATTAACTGAAAGGGAGTTGGGGCAGGGGAAAGTTTCCATATGAAAGGCCACTATCCAAGTCGGTGACTTAACTTCCAAATGACAAATCAATGACTCATAGGAATCATTAGCTGAGAAGCTCTGAAATCTCTCCATCCAATGAAAAGATGTAAATGCTACAGAACTGACCATGACACAGAGCATACTCTGAAAACAGGTCTAGATATAGGTGGGATGCGCAGGCTGAAAAGCTCCAGGAAAAGATGCACCATATGCCAGAGGCCGGAATAGAAAGACACCCAGGAATAGAAAGACACCAAGAAGTGTTGCTGTGTTGGAGGGAGGTCGGAGGTTCTCAGTTGAGTTGATGCATGTGTGTGTGTGTGTGTGTGTTTATTAAGAGCATTGTTGAGAAAATGAAGGATCCCTAAAGTTTGAAAAAATGTTACACACACACTTTCCAGGCCCCTTTCAAAATATTATATTATATTATATATATATTCAAAACAAATATATAATATATATTCAAAACAACAAAGAAGAATATGAAAAAGACAAGACTGGGAAATGAAACCATAGACCCTAGCAGCAGAAAGAGATGATGCTCTATCCAGGAGGGCAAGAGAAGAGTTCACAGGACAAATGTATTGGGTCCAGACAAGACCTTCTTGGAAGGATATTCCATTGTGCAATAGAAAAGCACTCAGAAAGCAAACCCACATATGCGGGTGCTGATACCTGTCTGGCCACACAAGGAAAGCTTCTGCTCATATTGAGAAATGTTTCTTTGGCACTCTTTGGTAGAAGATAAAGAAACCCAGAGAGCCTCAGCTATGAGGCTGAAGAGGAAACCAGACATTAGTTCATGTATAGCAGTTTGGTGCTGATCCAATGGGATTGGTGACATCATGAGAAAAGGAAGACACTGGATCTGGTGTCACCTAATATAGCAGAGACAAGAAATGGTTCAGATGATAAAATGCTTGCCTCATAATCTTGTAGAATAATCTTTTTGTACACTGTGAAGATGTGTTGCTCTCATTGGTTTAATAAATGTTAAATGACCAATAGCTAAGCAGGAAGAGGTTAGGTGGGACTTGCAGACAGGGAGAGAGCTCTGGGATGAAGAGGGACAGGGTTGACAGGAGATATGGAGAAAAGCAAGAAGAGCATGCCCTTGAACTGAGGTTTCAGAGTCCATTCCCTATGGTGGGATACCTTGCTCAGCCTTGTTGCAGTGGGGAGGGGCTTGGTCCTGCCTCGACTTCGTATGCTGGACCTTGTTGACTCCCCAAGGGAAGACTTACCTTATCCCCTCTGAGGAACAGATGGGGTCGGAATTGGGGAGGTGGGGTGTGGGAGGAGAAGGAGGGAGAACTGGTGGTGGCATATAAAATAAAAAAAAGAAGATGCCTTACTGAGGAAAGGTACCTAGAATGTAGATAAGAAATGTTGGTTAATTTAAAATGCAAGAGATAGTAACAAGCCTAAGCTATTGGCCAAGCATTTATAATTAAAAATAAGTTTCTGTGTGGTTATTTGGGAGCTGGCTGGTGGGATTGAGAATTCTGCCTACATTGGAACTTTGAGGACCTGAGTTTGGTGTGGGTGGAACCCTCATTAAAAGCCTGGTGTAGTAGCTTGTGCTAGTAAGTAATCTCACAAGGGTGAAATGAGAGGCAAGGATGGGAGGATACCTAGAAGCTGATTGGCCAGCTCGCCTAGTCTACTTGGGGAAGTTCTAGACCAGTGAGAGATCCTGTCAAATTAAAAGTGGAAGGTGCTTGAGGAATGACACCTAGGGTCATCCTGTGCCCTCTATATATAAGTGCACAGAGATACCCCCAACCCATACACAAAGATGATAAGTTAATCAACTATGACCATTCAGTATTCAATGGCATACATATGTATGTGTCTATTGTGGGATATGCATCCAGTTTTATGTAGCAGTGCTCCACATAGGAATATCACCATGCTTTCAACATCACGGTGAATCACAGACCAGTGGTGGTTCCATCAGATTATAAACAGCCTAGAGCGCCTTACTGCCTAGTAACATCAGAATCCTTATAATGCAGCAGTGGTGGGGGAGGAGGGAGGGAAGTGGAACCCTTTTGTGTTCCATATTAAAATGACACTTTCCCGCTTCAGATTGCAGGAAGGCATCTGCATGTGCACTGTAATCCAGCATGAGCACACAGGCAACTGCTCTGAGTTAACCTAAAACCCTGATGTAACCTTGATGACACAAGGGGTTATGAGTGTCCGTCATTAGGAGTGTGGGGATCTCTCCTACATAGATGGTGATGAGGAACAATGTAGGAGGGGACAAGGAACGATCCACCAGCTCCAAGATCTCAGTGACAAGGCTGGCCACCTGGCTGAGGGCCAAGACCAAAGTTTGTTAGGACTTACTGCTTTTGTCTGGATTCCATATGCAATGGCTAGTTTTGTCGATTTGATGCAACCTAGAATTGCCTGGGAAGAGAGTCTCGATGAGGGATTGTCTGGATCAGGCTGGTCCGTGGGGGAACAAGGGAGACTGTCTTGGTTCCGTTTTAATTCATATGGGAAAACCCATTCCCTGAGTTTGGATCCTGAAATGTAGAAGAATATGGAAAACAAGCTAAGTGGTAGCATGCGTATTCACGCATGTAACTAATTACTTCACGTTCCTGACTTGACTTCCCTGCGAAGATGAGCTACAACCTGGGATTGTAGCCTAAAATAAACCCTTTCTCCTTGAAGTTCCTTTTGGTCTGAGTGTTTTTATTACAGCAACAGAAACAAACCTAAGACATCCTATAAAGTATGCTAGCTGACTACGGGAAGCGGGAGTCAGATAGCTCAGAATGATCATTCTCTGTCTTCCCAGCTTCCCACCAACTCCCTAAATGAAACACAGAGTAGAGATTAATTCTCTCTGCTTGTTGTCATCTATAATGATGGGTAACAGGGGCTCCAGTGTTCTGATTATAGAATAACCCTGGTATTTTGCTTCTGGACCTATGCTGAGAGGACTCCACACCTTACCATAGAGATATTTGCATCTCCATGATTATTGCTGTTTTATTAACTATAACAAAGATTGGAATCAACCTAGCTGTCTATTAATGTATAAATGGATGGTGACAAATATGTATGTATGTATGCAGGCATGTATGTATGTGTGTATGTATGTTTGTATAATGAATGCATCCAGATCTAAAGAAAAATTAAGTCACAAAATTTTCAGGAAAATGGATGGGCTTAGACAATAAAATATTAAACAACATCATACAAGTTTTGAAAGAACAAACAACACATGTTCCCCCTATAATCTAGCCAATTGTAAATGTGTGTGTGTTTGTGTGTGTATAAACAAGTGTGCATGTGGGAACAATGTAACATGTAGAAAGAGAACCAAGAAGGCTAAATATTGGGGGATGAGGAAGGACTGAGTCCAAGTAATGGGCGTGAGTTATGAAAGAGAATATAAAGCTAATTGTTTTCCCAATTCTGACTCTGCCATGGACGTTTTGTTTATGTAGCATATACGTACATAAAATATATTTGACAGTGAAAATATAAAATCCAGTGTGAAGTTCCACAGCTTCTATTCCAAATGGTTATGCTGACTACACAGGTCATTGGGTTGTATAGTGTTAATTTTGGTGTGTGGTGTGTTGATTTGCTACTTCTCATAATAAGGCTAAAACAAATGGTAAATAAGGTAAAAACAAATGAAAATAAAAGTTTAAAAAGAGACAAGTGTAGAAATGTACTCTGCTGCTGAGTCATGCCCCAAAGTGGATCAGCTCGATGCTGTCCATCTCTACAACCTCAGAACCATTATATGAAATCACACCACACAGGGTTATGGGGAAGACTGGATGAGGTAATGCATGTGAACACCCCTTGTAAATAATAAACTGTGAACTTGAACTAGAAAGGAAATGATTAGCAGCAAGGCGTGATTATCTATATGGCTCTGACAGCAACACCATTTTGCCACCTGCTGCCCAGACATTTCTGTAGCGGCATGACTTTGCTAAGACATGAACTTTACATGCTGGTGTTTGCCCAGCTGTAAAATGAGATATCTCCAGGGATGGCAAACACAGCTAGCTCCTGTAGGTCCATGGGAATGTTTATCTTGGCAATGAGAGGCGGAGGGCGCAGGATCAGAGGCTTTGGAGAGGATGAGTGAACACATGGCAGGTGGAATAAGCAGGGTAGGCTCAGAGGACAAAAGCAGCAGCTGGAGTCAGTGGACACACTATGGAGGTAGCTTTGGCCTAGGGCAACAATTATCTAAATAAAATACTAGTCACCACCAATTAAGGTTCTGCCTACAGACCTGTAATCCCAGCTATTAGGAAGGCTGAGGCAGGAGCATGATGAATTCAAAGCTGCTTGGATTACATACAAAAATAAAATAAAAAAATATAAGCTGGGGAGATATCTTAGTGGAGATTTCCTGCTCAGAATTCCCCCAGTGAGGGGTTGGGGTGTGACTCAGTGGTAGAGCACCTGCCTAGAATCCCCCAGTGAGGGGCTGGGGCATGGCTCAATGGTAGAGCCCCTGCCTAGAATCCCCCAGTGAGGGGTTGGGGTGTGGCTCAGTGGTAGAGCCCCTGCCTAGAATCCCCAGTGAGGGGCTGGGGTGTGGCTCAGTGGTAGAGTTCTTGCCTAGAATTATGATGTTCACACTGGCTTGGACCTCACATAGTAAGCTAGACTGACTTGCAAGTGTGTCCCAGTGATCAACCTGTCTCCACTTCCTCCGTATTGGGATTATAAGCGTGCTACCATGTCCAACACGTTTTTGATGTGGGTTCAGAGGCTCGATCTCAGGTCTCATGCTTGTGCAGCTGCACTTTACCAAGTTATCTTCCCAGTCTCCAAAAGTTCGTTTTCAAATGTCATTCTAGACAGGCCCATATGGGTTCCCTGACCCTTCAATCTGAGGTCACCCCTGAATCCTACCTGCTAGGGAGGGAGGAGCCTCCAACTTTGAATGTCTCCTTGTCCATTCTTTGCATCTAATCTGGACTTGCTATTCTGAGCTGGCCTCAACTCAGTCGCCCCCCTCCACCAGAAGCCTCACCAATCAACTCAGTTCGCTTTCAGTCTTCATTTCTTTTCTGAACGCACGTCTTGCTCTGCCACTAAGTCCATAGGCATTGAAGAATGGAAGCCACAATTTGGTGCAGAATCCTAACCATGTCTTCTCACCTACATCCTTCCTTCGGCTTCGTTTTGGATATAGGCTCTCACTATGGAGCCTAAGACGGCCCCAAACTCATGAGCCTCCTCCTACTTCCCAGGTGCAAGGGAGACCGATGTGCACCAGCGCCCCTAGTGATGTCATTTGAATGTGCAATGTTCCCAGCAGGCTCACTGCTGGCAGTGTTCGAGAAGATTGTGGAACCCACAGGAACTGGAGCCTCTCTGGAGAAAGTGGGCAGTGGAGGGGCGGGGCAGGCCTTGAGCTGTTATGGCGCGGCCCCATTTCCTGTTCACAATCTGCTTCCTGAATAAAGGTTTAAAACAATGACCAGTCAGTCTCCTGTTCCTGCTACCATGCCTTCCCTGCCAGCTCCCACGTCTTCCTCACCATGGTAGAATGATTTCCCTTAAACCATAAGCCAAAAGAAACCTTCTTAAGTTGCCTTGATCAGATATTTGATCACAGCGGTGGACGAAAGTCACTAAGACATCTGGTTTCTTGCCTATGTTTTAAGACCTTTGAAGACCGGACCCAACAAGAAAAGCATTTCTTCGGCCATGATCCCCAGCCCTGAGTATTCATCGGCATTAATGCAACTCTGTCCTCTGAGCGAGACCATAGCCATGGCTATCAGATCAGCTCTTCCCTCCTGCAGACCAGCAAGCCTATGCCTGTGGACTGCTGTTGACCTATCCTCAGAGAGGTAGAGACAGGGGGATCTGTGGAGCCTCACTTGAGATTCCGCCTGCTCCAACCAGGCATTTACAACACAAATAATAAAAACCCAGAGACCTGAAGATCAGAAAAGCAAAGCAGCCAGCCACTGGCTCTTACCTCTACCTCAGTCCAAATTGGCAATCCTGCCTCTAGGAACCCTCAGAATGAGTCTGAGCCTGACATGTCTCCTCCCATTTTATATTCCTCTGTAGTGCTGGGATTAAAGGCGTGCACCACCACCACCTGGCCTCTATGGCTAACTAGTGTGGCCACTGGGATTAAAGGTGTGTGCCACCACTGCCTGGTCTGTATGGCTGACCAGTGTGGCTGTTTTAGCCTCTGATCTTCAGGCAAGCTTTATTTATTAAAGTACAAATGAAATATCACTACTACAGCCATTCCTATGCGATTCTGCCCTAATCACATGTGGCTTCAGGGTCTGAGAGATGGAAGAGTGTATAAGCTATGGAGATATTAACTGAAAGGGGACTCTGCCTATGTGACAGTGGGGTAGGCATCCCCCATTCTGGGTGACAAGCTCTGCAGTGCAGCTGCTTTGGGGTCAACGACGCTCTCACCTATGTTCTGTAAGTAACACCATACACTCACTGGTTCCCTCAGGTTGAACTTTGGTGGAACCATACTTCCTCTGTCACTGGGATCTGATAAGGAGGGGGTAGACATTGGAAAACAGATTCTCAGGTCTCTGATGGACCATTCAGCATCAGAATTGCAGGGAGCGGGAGCAAGGGGATCTATTTTTATAAAGCTCCCTGGACACTAGGGCTGAGCGGTCCTAACAGGAATAGATGCTCGGCCCTCCAGCATCTATTTAGTACAATCTGGAACACCTGCACCGCTCTCTGACTATTTGTTTTTTAATGATTGATGAATCAATCTAGCAGTAACTCTTATGTCCCTGGGCCAGTCACACCTGCCTTGAAGCTAGTGTTGCTGGTTACGCCAGGCCAGGTGCTGGAAGCCCTGGAGAGCCCTTTCAGCCTAGGACCTCTCTGAGCAGTAGGACCAAAGCAATTGGGCAATTCACAGGAGATCTCGCTGCCGCTAGCCTCAAGGCATTCTGACTCCTGTGGTTCTCAGCAGGGCAGTGGGTGGAGAGCAACCTGCTCACCACAGGGCTCTGCTGCCACTCCAGAATCAGCCCTGTGACTCAGCAGCCACAACCCCAGGGTTGCCTTGGGACCAACATGTCATTCACTCTCAGAAGCCATTACAGCAGGGTCTGTGGCAGCTTTCTCTCTCTTGCATGCTAAGTCAAGGGTATCTGTTCCATATGGTGGTGAATAATTTACAACACAATTTACTTCCTGCTTATATAGCTGATTCCATACAAAGCTTCCATTTGCATATTTATTAATTTACAAAATTAATGCCATTTTCTTAGTCCCATACAGGATGTGTGGCTGGTCCCTGTCTTTGAATTAATTTTAATCTAAGGTGGAAACATTTGTTAAGGGAGTTGGCTCAGGCCAAAGTAATCAAATTCGTGGTAATCAAATGCTGGTAGGGGGTGGGGGAAGAGAGAGCTAACATTTATTGAGTGCCTAACCATGCCAGGCTCCAGGAAAATTAATGGTGCAGAATGGAAGTCTCCAAAAACATCCCCTTAATGTGATTATTGTGGCTGTTTTACAAATAAGGAAATTGAAACTCAGAGAGAATAAGTAGCTGGCCTCATAGGAGAGCAGAATCCCAGATGCTTAGAAAAGTCAGGAAGCAGGCTTTCCCACTGCTCTGACTTCTTATTAGTCAAGAAAGGCTATTGCTACTCGTAATTAATCTGGAGGAGGAAGTACTTGAAATTCCAGATATTTTTGTGTTCATGGATATTCTTGTTGACGGGGGAAAAGTGGAAGATACCCATTAAGAATTCTGCAATGCTTGATGTCAAGATTTGACCAGACCCACTTAAAGAAAAAAAATTCCTCCATCAAAATTTCCCAGTTAGGGCTGGGGCAAATGACTTGCCATGTAACCATCAGGACCATTCAAGTCTCAAAACCTATGTAAAAGAGTTGGGTTGACGGTATACAATTGTAATCTCAGGGTAGGGAGTGGGGTGGAGAGACCGAAGATTTGGGGTTCACTGGCCAACTTGCCTAACCTACTTGATGAGTCCCAGGCCAATGAGAAACCCTATCTCCAAAACCAATGTGCCTGAGGATGGCACCTGAGGTTTTCTTCTGACCTCCACAAGCGAGTACACATAACTTCATGCACATCAACACACTCATGCATATGTGCACACATATGTGGCACTGTGGTGGTTTGACTAAGAATGTCCCACATGGGCTCATATATTTGAATGCTTGGCCATCATGGAGTGGCACTACCTGAGAGGGTTCAGGAGGTGTGGTCTTGTTGGAGAAAGTGTGTCACTGGGGGTGGGCTTTAGGGTTTCAAAAGCCCAAGCCAGGCCCAGTGGCTCTCTCTTCCTGCCATCTGCAGATCTGGATACAGAATTCTCAGTTCTACAGCACATATCTGCACTATATGCCACCAAGCTCCCACCATGATGATAAAGGACTAAACCTCTGAAACTGTAAGCCAGCCCCAATGAAATGCTTTCCTTTATAAGAGTTGCCGTGGTCATGGTGTCTCTTCATAGCAATAGAACACTGACTTAGACAGCCATGCAATTCCACATTTATCCCTTAATGTGTGGCTATGTAGTCTTTACCTCCCAAGAGATAATGGCATGATCAGCATCAGCCACTAAAGTCCTTTCTGTCTTTAGGTTACATCTCCTTGCTCCCTTCTGTCTATGTGACAAAATGCCCAAGACAACTTTGAGAAGAAAGGTATGTTTCAGCTCCTGACTTCGGAGTTTCCATGGTCAGTTGGTTCCATTGCTCTTGAGTATGAGGCAGACACATCATGGCCAGAGCATGTGATAAAAAAAAAAAAAAAAAAAAAAAAAAAAAAAAAAAAAAAAAAAAAAAAAAAAAAAAAAAAAAGCTACGTACCTCCATAGCACGCAGGAAGCAAAGACAGAGACAGGAAATGACTAGGGCACACCACCTGCCTTGGTTAGCACTGACTGCCAACTACTTGACACAGTCCAAGGATATCTAAGAGGAGAATCTTCAATCGAGGAACTTCCTAGAACAGCCTGGCCCATGGGCATATCTGTGGAAGATTGTCTTGATTATTAACTGAGGTAGGAGGGCCCCAACCACTGTAAGTGACCCCATTCCCTAGGCATATGATCCTGGGCTGTCTAAGGAAGCTTAACTAAGCAGGAGCCTGCAAGCTGTGTTTCTCTCTAGGTTCTGCTTGAGCTCCTGCCCTGATCTTCCTCAATGATAGCCTATGACCAATAAGCTGCAATAAGCCTTTTTCTCCTAAGTTGCTTACAGTCAGGGTTTTATCACAGCAACCGGATGAAATTAGAATACCCCCACTGACTTAACTTCTTCCTAGCACCTCTCAGGAATAACACAGGAGGGGGACCAAGCCTGCAACACCCAGGCTTTTGGGGAACAGTCCCGATAAAATCATAGCATCACTCTCACCCTGCGCCCCGTGTTCCCCCTTTTCTGGGTGCTGCTTCCTATTCTTGTCTCCCCTTTTTTACCTTCGTCAATTAAAATATTCCTTCCAAACCACTGCCTGAGAGTATCTTGAGCATTGGGCCCCCAGCCAGCTGTTTCCCAGGCATCTATACGCAAACCAGCTGCAGCAATGAAGGTTGGAGAGTTGATCCAGCAGTTAAGAGCCACTTCTACTCCCAGCACCAATGTCGGGTGATTCCACAAACGTGTAGATCCAGTTTTGACTCCCTCTTCTGGTCTCAGTGGATTCCTACACTCAAGTCTGCACATATAGAGAGAGACATACACATAGCTTGGCCATGCGGTAGGCATCATTGCAAACACAGCAAGCCCAAATTTGCAAACCCTCTTTCTCCCTTCCCTGAGAGCCTAATTTGCCTTTTATCCTGTCCATGTTGACAGATAGTAGCCATTTACCCATTCTCATACAGCTCCAGACTTTCGTCACTTTGATCCCCTAGCGTACTCTCAGTATCCTCCAAAATGCCTCTCTTATTTATTACTATTGCTATCATCATCATCATCATCATCATCATCATTATTGTAGTGTCAGAGATCAAATGCAGAGATTTTGACACGCTCAGCAAGCAGTCCAATGCTGAATCATTCCTCCAGCCCGTCACTGGGGGATTCTAGGCAGGGGCTCTACCACTGAGCCACACCCCAGCCCCTCACTGGGGGATTCTAGACAGGGGCTCTACCACTGAGCCACACCCCAGCCCCTCACTGGGGGATTCTAGGCAGGGGCTCTACCACTGAGCCATGCTCTCGGAACTTTTACTTTTGTTTGGGACCTTCATTCAGAAATGTCAACCTAGCCAGCAGATAAACTGCATCACATAATGTGCACATCGGAGAGATGTTTTTGCCCAAAATGAACAAAGTCTGAGCCTGGAAGGGCCCCTGGCCTCTGTTTTTTGTTTGTTTGCTTGCTTGCTTGTTTTTAGAACTCAATTTCTATCTTTCAAGGGCTTCTCTACTTTGAGAATGGATTCAAAGAAAGAAAAATAAAGATGCTTTTAGGAGTGGGGAATGGTTTCTTGTGGTCTGGAGAAACTGGTCCAAACAGCCTGCCCAGGCTGCTCATTGTCCTCTGGCGGTCGCCCACCTTTCTAAAGGGGAAATGGTGAGAGGATGCAAAGCAAACTGACTTGCAAGCCTGCAAAAGTTAATTTTAGTGCCTCTATCATCTAATACAACAAGACGAGCAAGAACCATGCAATTAATGTTCTATAAGACTTTTATTTTGGTGTGGTTTCTTATTTGTTTGTTTGTTCAAGATAAGGTCTTGCAATATAGTCTGAATTAGCCCCTAGCTAGTAGCAATCCTCCTGCCTTTGTCACATCCATCAAAATGAAATGCTTTAATTGAGAAAAAGACTTCGGAAAACCAGGTTTGACCCTCCCCTTGACATTCATCTCTTTAATTATCTGACCCTTCCACCCAGAACACGAGCTGAGGTTCCAGTGATTTCTCTGTCTGCCTTCCAACCTGGCTGCCAATATGAGGAAGTCTTGAGCTCCCCCTTGAGGCCAACAGTAAATCTAAGGAGAGAAACTCCAAGAGATTCTTCATTGGCTAAGGGAAGAAACAGAAGTAGGGAACAAGGATGAGGATAAAGAGTGATCACTTAGTCCAGGAGGTCCAGACCCTTCTCCTCCTACTGCAGACAGAAAGAGTAAAGATATCTACGCAAAGCGAGATGACAGCTCAGGATGATGTGCCTCCTCTTTAGAAGATACTGGAGGGGGAAAGGGAAAAGGAGGGAGAAGGAGAGGGAAGAAGGGAAGGGAAGTGAGAGAGGGAGCCACGCTTTCCTGGGTGTTTGCCTTCTGCCGCTGTGTGCATGGTGTTTTTGACCCTTAAATCATCATTAAAATTCTTGCTGTTTTTAATTCCTTGTCATAAACCCCAAGGCACATTCTTTCCTCGTGAAAAATCAAAGGCTCGAATTCATGTTAAACACGGGACGGGGGCCACTGGAGAGATAGCTCAGTTGGTAAAAAGTTTACTATGCAAACATAAGGATCGGAGTTTAATTCCCCAGAACCCATGTGAAAAGGCAGGTGTGGGGTGGCGTGTGATATAATCCTAGGGCTGGGGAGGCAGAGACAGGTGGATCCTGGGGCTTCCTGGCCAGCCAGCATAGTCTACATGGTGAGTTCAAGGCCGATGAGAAATCATTCACAAAACAAGGTAGATAGTGTCTAAAGAACTACATCCAGCACCACATCTGTTTATGTATAAAAGCATATATGAACACACACACACACACAAATTGGTGGTCTCTGAGCTGGGCATAATGCTGCATGCCTGTAATCCTATCACTTGGAAGACTGACACAAGTAAGTCCTGAGTCTGAAACTACCTGGACTGTCTATCTAGGAAGCTTCGATCTATTTGGAGCACAAAGCGAGACCCTATGACAAAGTAACAAAGAGCTGGGCATGTGGCTCAGTGGTATAGTAGATATCCTTAGCCTTGGGTTCAGTCCCAGCACTGAAAAAAGATAGGTGTGATTATTAATAGGATCTTTGTCTTGACTCCTCCTCTTGCCCTTGTGATCTCTTGGGAAGTACTCAAATGAGAGACAGGGACCACTGTGTAGAAGATGGGTGTTCAGAGCTCGGCAGATGACTAAGTAGATCAAGCACTTTCTGTGAAATTTTACCAGTATCCCCCTTTGAAATGGGATGCAGGGATGCTGAACTCCTATCCAAAGACACAGCCAGCAAGTTAGCAGAGATGGATTTGAGTAGAACAGATAGCCCAAGGCAGGCTCAGCGCCTAGTGTCTTTAAAGACCTTAGAATCCTCATGCAAAAGCAACCACAGACACTATGTAAATAAGTGGGCATGACAAGTGGGCATGGCTTCTTCCAACACACTTCATTTATAAAAACCAGCAGTCGCTGGGCATGGTGACACACACAAGAGGACCTTGAGTTCCAATCCAGCAGGCTCTAGACTTGTTCTCAAAAAGCCAAGGGCCGGAGATGTAACTCAGTCACAGAATGCTTATTTGACCCAAGAGCATATGGTTGAAGCTCGATCTTCATCCATCCTTCCTGTCTTTGAATGAATGAATGAGTGAAAAGAATGAATGAAGCAATGAATAGATAAACAAACCAGCCAATGGTGGCACAAGCTTGTGATCCCAGGCCCTGGGAGACAGAGGTAGGAGGCTCAGAAGCGAAAGGTCATGACTAGAAAAGTGGCTTCGTGGTTAAGAGCCCTTGCAGCTCACCTAGAGGACAAGCAACCATATATCAGGTGCTCCTTGGGATAGCCCACATGAGCATACCCAGACACGAATACCCATACCTAAACATAATTAATCAAAGATAAAATAAATCTTTAATTTTTTGAGCTCTGAAGTCTACATTCTCAGCTACATAGCAAGCCTGATGTCGGCCTGGACTACATGAGACTCTGTCTCGAAAAACAAACAAATACAAAAAACAAAATAATGCAACCAATGTGTCTTCAAGCTATAGTATCAGCACTGTGGAGAGTGTGAGGAGCAGAAAGGAGAGACCTTAGACAGGCGGGGGGGGGGGGGGGGCTCCTGAGTCACGCATGCCCACTCCAGCCCTTGATGGCTCTTCAGAGTGCCTTGCTCCTGCCACACAGCATCATTAGGCTCCCATTCTATCACCATGAACAGCGACTTTAGTGCTGTGGTCAGGGCTGTCAGCTGCGGGTCTGGACTCTGCTCACCCTGAGTCCACTTGCTGTAGTGTCTCCCGCCATATGTCTGGCCACCCTGCTCATTAATCACACCCCTGAAAAGTCTCTTAATTACATTATGTTCACAATCCATAAAACATAATTAAAATATGTAAATCCATTATACTCTTTAATGAGCACATTGAGAGCTCAAAATTTTAAATTAGATATAAAATTGATGTGGACCCACTAGTATTGACTACTCACAATCATAAATCACTCCCCATTTGGACTGCCATCAGGGCCCCGCTCCCATTGGATATGACTTTTTTTTTCCACTAGCATTTTTTAAAAGCTATTTTACATGACGTATGATCTTTAAGGATAGCAATTCCTGGCTCGCTTAAGCAGCAACACCAATATAACGATAATGTCCCCACGATTGTATTGCGACTTACAGAGGGCTTGCACAAAGCATGGTCTAGTGTCTGTGGCACCCTGAATATTTTTCCATCTCAATATAAATATACCAGTTTGTTTTTTGTTGTTGTTCTTGAGAAGGGTCTCACTATGGAGCTGTGATGTTTAATCTTGCCTCTACTTGATAAGATTAAGACTCACCTAAGAGACAAACCTACGTGTGGTTATAAGAAAATTTCTAGAAATGGTTAATGGGAGTGAGAAGACCTATCCTGATTGTAGGCTGCACTAATTTATGGACTGGGGTGCTGAACGGAATAAAAAGAAAAACAGATCTGAGCACTAGCGTTCATCTCTCTCTGCTTGGATTGTGAGGCGAAATAAGCTCCTCCTCCCTTAAGTAGCCTTGTGGGTCACAGCAATAAGACAAGTACCTAATACACTGAGCATAGAGTTGCTTCCAAACAAAACCTTGTAAATACCTTGTATTGTGTTTTTAAACGATTGTGAGGGGGATAGGTACACGTTAGAGCGAGCCTCCACAGAGACTGGCAGAGGGCATTGAACTCCCCAGAGCTAGACTTACATGTGGTTGTGAGTCGCCGCCCAGCCTGGATTCCGGAAACTGAACTCAGGACATCTGCAAGAGTGGTGTGTATTCGTAACTGCTGGTCCATCTTTCCAGCCCTTGAACAAGTATTTTATTTCGCTGCCTTTAGCTTCCGGCCCAGGTTCCATGTTCTACATAAGCTTCTCTTCCAGTCTATGTTTTTAAAAATCCCACTGAGCTATCCATACAAAACTGCTCTGGATGGTCCTTTTTGGGGGAATTTGTCCAACCACACAATCCTAATTCCATGCAACTTAAATGGGCCAGAGAGTCGACTTGCCCAGCTCAGTATGGCAGAGCCAAGTCGAGATGTGCTTGTCTAAATGACAGGAGGAGACAGCCTTTAATCTGCACATGATTTCTCCTCGGCTGCTCTCTTTCCATCAAGGCAGATGGTTCATAGACCCATCCTGCGAGTGTTATGATACTTAATGCATAAGAGGAGACTGGGTGGGGAGAGAGGAGAGGTGAAGATGAGATGAAAGACAATTATCATTTGTTTATGCTCCTAATCCTGCTTAGAGCAGAAGTTGTCACAGCTTGAAAGTGGAGGGTGGGGCTGGGACACGGAGGAAGCCGGATAAACACAGATCAAATCCAGAGGATCAGGTGAGCTTAGCTAACAGCAGGAATGATGTTTGTTCTCGCAGGTGCAGGCGTGCTTTCTACCAGTCTGTTTACTTACATATCAACGCTTTTTTAACACAGTCTCAACGTGGCATGAAAACTGCCACTTAAAAACAGTGATGAGGGCTGTGGCTCAGTGGTGGAGCCCCTGCCTAGAATCCCCCAGTGAAGGGCTGGGGTGTGGCTCAGCTGTAGAGCCCCTGCCTAGAATCCCCCAGTAAGGGGATGGGAGGTAGCTCAGTGGCAGAGCACCTGCCTAGAATCCCCCAGTGAGGGGCTGGGGTGTGGCTCAGTGGGAGAGCCCCTGCCTAGAATCCCCCAGTGAGGGGCTGGGGTGTGGCTCAGTGGGAGAGCCCCTGCCTAGAATCCCCAGTGAGGGGCTGGGGTGTGGCTCAGCTGTAGAGCCCCTGCCTAGAATCCCCCAGTAAGGGGCTGGGAGGTAGCTCAGTGGCAGAGCACCTGCCTAGAATCCCCCAGTGAGGGGCTGGGGTGTGACTCAGTGGTAGAGCACCTGCCTAGAATCCCCCAGTGAGGGGCTGGGGTGTGGCTCAATGGTAGATCACCTTACTAAAATCATCCAGTGGGAGACTGGGAATGTGGCTCTGTAATAAACGGGTTGCTTACTACACACAGAGCCTTGGGTTCCATATCCAGAACCACAAAAAAATATTAAAACCAATATAATAAATGATGAACATATTTAATATTTAAATGCCTTCCTAGGGCAAATCAATCACCAAAACAGACTAGTAAATTTTGGAAACAGCATAGAGCCCCATGAACAGCATGAACATAGTAATATGAAGCTATATATTTTTGCCAATGAAATTAGCATAGATACAAGAATGATAAAAATTGTGGCTAAAATATAAAACAATGTATAATTGTATGTTTTTTTTCCAGTATGGATGGAAAAAAACTTGTTTAATCTTTTCAGAAATTTCTGTAGTGTTTAAAATACACACAGAGTTATATTTAATTATGCATGGCTGTAATCTCAGTACCGGTGAGGCTGAAACAGGAGGATCACTGTGAGTTGGAGCCCAATCACAATCATGGTGACAGGTTAAACATGTCCCTACATTATAGTTTTGGAAATAGTACCTTAAAGAAATAGACGTGTCAGAGATAAAGAAGGTTTTACATGAAAGTGTTCATTACAGTATTCTTATCAATGGAGCAAACTGTGTAATAATTTAAATGCCTGCATCTGGGCATCTGGCTTGATTATAATATAATCCTATAACAGAATATTTTGTCTTCTACACACTGCTTTGGCTTATACAGAGAAATGAACACAGTGTAGCTGTTTTCTAGCTTTGTTTGTCTCGTTGTTTAAAAACAAGCTCTCATGTAACCTATGCTAGCCTCAGACTCACTATACAACTACAGATGACCTTCAACTTCTGATCCTCCTGCCTCAACCTCCCTCTTTCTGAGACTGTGGGTGTGCACCATCATGCCTGGTTTCATGAAGTGCTGAGGATAGAACCCAGGGCTTCATGCGTGCTGGGCAAGTAGTCTACACAATAACCCACATCCCAGCCCTTCCATATTTTTTTTTAGATTTATCGTGTGTGTGTGTGTGTGTGTGTGTGTGTGTCTGTGTGTGTGTGTTCATATATGTGGAACACAGAGGACTAGTGTCCAAACTCAGTTCCCTACTCCAATGGGGTTCCAAGGTTGAATTCAGGTCTTCAAACTTGGCAGCAAGCGCCTTTAGCTGCTGAGCCATCTTAATGGCACCCTTTAGACTTTGAGATGCTAATTTCTTCCATCCAGCCCTCTGTGCTATAAGAAAGTGGCTTTAATGTGTCATATGAACAGACAGATGCTATGGGACTGAGTCTCATCTTGGTCACCAGTTGTGTTATCTTTGTTCTTAATTATGATCCAAGATAACAGCAGCAACCATTTCCTGCTAGAGTTTAAGCGTGTGCCCAAAACCCATGTGTTGAAAACAACCTCTACATTTATATATGGATTTATATATGGATGGCTGTTGGGGGTGGGGCTTTTGGAAGGTAATTATGATGAGATGGGGTCATTAGATGACCTCATGAGGTTGTGAGGGTGGAGTTCCCCTAATGACAGTGCTGATTTCCTAACAAACACAGAGCACTGAGCCCGCATCCCACTTCCTCTATCTTGCCATATGGTGTCACAAGAAGACCCTCCCTAGATACCATATACTTTGATCTCTTAGCTTCCAGAATCATGAACTGTATAGCTTTTTTAAATACCCTTTCTATAGCTGTCAGTAAAAGCATCAGAAATCAGCTAAGATATTTGCTTTATCATTTGGTTGTAGATGTGAAGATAGCTGTTGCTTATGCCATTAATGATAGTGTTTTGATTGGGTTTTTAGCTCAGGAATGAGCATCCGATAGATATGACATTACCTAAAGCTGGTAGTCGGGCATGGTGGCGCATGTCTGCAGTTCCAGCATTCAAACTACTGCTCTCAGCACCTGCACTTATCACGACCTCAGCATCTCAGCGGAGAGGAACTGTTCTGCAAGATTAAAATGTGCTATCATAGGTCTGTGGAAACGGCTCAGTGGGTAAAGTGTTTATTATGCAAGCAGGAGGACCCGAGTTCAAATCCTCAAAACCTATGTGAAAAGACAGACGTAGAAGTGCACACCAATGTTGAGAGGCAGGGATAGGAGGATCCCTGAAACTCACTGGCCATTCTAGCCAATGGTGAGCTTCAAGATCAGTGAAAAACCCTGTCTCAAAAAGTACGCTGGGGAAGAGATTGAGGAAGACCTCCTTATGTCAATCTCGACTTCCACAGGTGTCCTCACAGGTGTCTTCCTTATAGGTGTCCTTGCAGGTGTTCTCACAGGTGTCCTTATAGGTGTGATCACAAGTGTCCTCACAGGTGTCCTTACAGGTGTCCTCACAGATGTCCTTACAGGTGTCCTTATAGGTGTTCTCATAGGTGTCCTTACAGGTGTCCTCACAAGTGTCCTTACAGGTGTCCTTATGAGTGTCCTCATAGGTGTTCTCACAAGTGTCCTTATAGGTGTCCTTACAGGTGTCTTTATAGATGTCCTCTATAGATGTCCTTACAGGTGTCCTCACAGGCAAGAGCATGCATATACACACATACACACCCATGCACACCACACACATGAAGAAGGTATGATATGTGACATGAAAGTCCTACTACCAAAGACAAGACCGCATTCCAGGCTGCACCTAGCAGAGCCATTTATTGCAGAAATAGTAAAGAACAACGCTGTTGAGCTGGATTTCAGAGCCGGATCTGCTGCTTGCATTTTCAGAGACTCGGAAAGAATGAGCTCATATCTTGAATTCTATTTACTCATCTACAAAAGGAGAACAGTACTTGGCTCAAGAGGCTTATAGTGGAGGTTAAATGAGGTACTTTAAGTAAATGTGTTTGCTTTGAATATCACAAGGGCTCACAACACCATTAACTAGTACACACTTACACCTGACAAGCAGTGTAATACCTTTGTTCTCTAGTATGTTAAGAGGCATCTTTCTGCACTGTGTTGGACTTCTAGGCTAATAACATTACCAACTTAAGTGATTTAATTAATGAGAACAAGTTCACTTAGACAATTCAGAAAAGTTTCTGTGCTCAATTCACAAGCTTAAAATAAGGGAATTTGGGCAAGAAACATCCTCATATCTGTTCTCCATAAAAAGCACAAAAGGGCTATATGGGACAATTTAAAAAGAAATGGGAAAGGATTGCTAGTTCACATTTATGTGATGGAGTGAAACCATCTGTTATCTGTAGAATTCTGTAGAAATGTTCCCCAGTAGATCTACAAAAACACCTTTTGACTTTCTGGATTCATATACTAGAACAGGGCTTCTGTGCGAGACAGAGGACCTGAATTTGGACTTCCAAAGCCCAAGGAAATCTGGATAACATAGTGAACATTTGGAATCCCAGACTTTCTGCAAAGACAGAGAGAGAGACAAAATCATTCTCAGAAGTTCTCTATACCAGCCAATCCAGTTTACACAGAAGGTAGCAACAGGTGACCCTGTCTCAAGCGAGAGCTCACTTGAGAGATTACCTCTCACTTCCACATGTCCATATGTGCCAAAGAGCATGCACACACACAAACACACACACATGTATCATACACACATGAAGATAAATGTGAAGAAGACTATATTTGTACACACAGGTTTTTATAGAACAATGAGAGCTACCACATTCTACTTGATCTAGAATAAGTGTGTCTACTCCAGTGATGCTCAACCTTCCTAATGCTACAACCCTTTAATATAGTTCTTCATGCTGTAGTGAGCCCCAGCCATAAAATTACTTTCATTCCTACTTCATAACTGTGATTTAGCTACTATTAAATGTAATGTAAATATAGAATATTTGATATGTGACCCCCGTGAGAGGGTCATTCAAGTCCAAAGGATCGCGACTCACAGTTTGAGAACTACTAGTCTAATTTTTTGCATTCTGTACATACTATTGTACATAAAAATAATTGACTTGAGCCACACATTAATTCTAGACCCTTTCTTCTCCATCAAACTCCCAAGACATGCAGAAAAAAAAAGACAAAACATAAAGGAAAATCAAGAGTAATGACTGACTACATTTCCTATAGAAAAATGTGCATTATTTTTATAATAAGAAAATCCTGATCATTGAAAGTCTGGGTAAAGAATCTCACCTGTGTCACAAGATCAATGCAGTGCTGGTTTTAATCTCACAGCTGTGCATTCTGTTTTGAAATTTTAACATCCACAACATGAATCCTATTTTCTGTCTCTTTCCAATGATTGCCGAGTGGGTCCAGTGATGTCTATGATTTTTCCTGGTTATAAAAATGGGAGATGATGCAGCTCCGATGGTAGAGCACTTGCCCAGCATGCTTGAAGCCAGGGGTTCTAATGTCAGCACTGCATAAACAAGGCATTTGTTGTGGTTTGAAAGAAAATACCCCCCAAAAGGAGTGGCACTATTAAGGGGTATGACTTTGTGGAGTAGGTGAGGTCTTGTTGGAGGAAGCGTGTCACTGTAGAGGTGGCCTTTGGGGATTCATACATGCTCAAGGTAATGCCCAGTAAAACGGATGACTTCCTGTTGCCTGCAAATCAAGATGTAGGACTCTGAGCTACTTCTCCAGCACTATATCTGCTGCAGGCCACCATGTTGCACTATGATGATAATGAACTAAACCTCTGAACATGTAAGCCAGCCCAATTAAATGTTTCCCTTCATGAGTTGCCATCGTCATGGTATCTCTTCACAGAAATAGAAACCCTAGGGCAGCGTTCTTGTGCACACTTCTAACGCAACTCTTGGGAGGTAGAGGCAGGAAGGTTAGAAATTTAGACTTCCAAGGCTGGGGTTACTGGAAATTGAGTCAGTTCTTCATGCTTGTGAGGCAGGCAGTTTACTGACTGAACTATGTCCCCTAACCCATCTCCTTTGAGACTGAAGAATTTTGTCATAGTGACAGAGACCAGCCAGCACATTATTCTGAATCTAACTCTACGTAGAATGTATAGCGGCCTGTCTATTCTCCACCTTCCAGGTGTTTTCTCTTATGACATCTCCTCAAGGTTTCTAAAGGCTAACGAAGCAATTTGCAAAGGATCTATCACTAAAAGAGTTCTACAAGGAACTATGCAGACATACATCCAGGTACACACAAAAAGTAATTCTTTTTAAAAATTAGTTTTAGGTCAGCATACAAAGCAATGATTTTTAGGGTGACATTTTTATACATCATTGCACTTTGTTCTAATTCAGCCCCCTCTCCCATGTCCTCTAAATTCTCTTGCTGGGTCCCATCATTCCTCAGGATGTCCCCACGTCTGCTGTCATGTCATGGGAACTCTACTATTCTCTCGTGGTCCATCTTCCTTAAGATCTCTTCATCATCTCTCATGGTCTTCTTTCTGATTTCATGACTGATATACACAAATATATAAATACACAGAGACAGGTACAATTGTAGAGAGAGATGAATAGATGATAGATAGATAGATAGATAGATAGATAGATAGATAGATAGATAAAATTGGATAGATAGACAATATATAGATAGATGTAATTTTATATCCAGATTCCACAAAAGAAAATGTAGTGCCTATACACAATTGAGTTTTACAGAGCCATAAAGAAAAATGAAATAATATTGTATCAGTTATTTTTCTATTGCGATGGCAAAATGCCATCCATAACTGTGGTAAATTACAGAAGGAAGATTTTATTTGGGGGTTTAAAGTTCCCGAGGGATAGGTGTCTATCACCATCATGGTGAGCATGGTGTCGGTAAGGTAGGCAGGCAGGGAAGACACTGGAGCAACAGCTGAAATCTGCTCCACAAACAGAAGACAGAGAGTTCAATGCACGCAGAAGGCCTTTGAATCCCCAAGAGCTTCAAAGGTGACATAACTCCTAACAAGAAGACCATACCTGCTAATCCTTCCAAAACTGCTCTACCGATTAGCGACCAAGGATTCAAGCACATGAGCTTTCTCATTCTAATTCAAATCACCACACATGTCATTTACAGGAAAATGATTGTGCCTGAACTAAAAATCACTGTGTCAAGTGTAATAAGCCAGAATCAGAAAGACAAGATCAACACTTTGGTCATCCATCTGCTCTGTTAACTTGCTGTGTGAACATTCTACCCAAGCATTTAAAGAGCACCCTACTCTTTCCATGATCTGGTAGCATGAAACCATTCTCTGATCTGCTATTATACTTACAGATGTAGTTACAGCTGATCTAAACATCAAAACCTTAATTATTAGCCATACCCATTGATTTTATGTCTACATTATCTACAGTAACATCTATATGGAGAACTGGGTATTGGCACCTACACATAAACCAGAATCCAATAGGGTGACCCCAGAACAGGATGTCATATGAAGTTACTTTTGTCCTTGTGACAAAATGCCTGACATAAACAAGCAGGGAAGGAAGAGTTTATTTTGGCTCATGGTTCAAGGACACAATCCATCATGTTAGGAGGGCATGGCATGTAGAAGCATGAGGAAGCTGGTCACACGGCATCCACAGTCAGGAAGCAGAGAGATTAATCCTGACACTCAGCTTACATTTCTTTTTAATTCAGCCCATGGATGGCAGGGTGTAACCTGTATTTAAGGTGGGTCTTCCTTCCTCAGCTACAGGTGTCCAGAAATGTCCTCAAAGACATGTCCAACAATAGTCTGTCTCTTAGGCGATTCTAAATCCCAGTAACTTGACAATCAAGACTAGCTATCGCATCTACTTCCTACTCAGGTTGATGTTACATTGTGTAAGTACAAAACACACAAAATACTAAGAACTTAAAAGCAGACACTTTTCCCATTCATTAATTTATGCAATATGCAAACTAGGCACATGCTAAGAGGATATCAGACATTAGGCTTGAAGAAGTTTGGCATTAGATAGGTAGATAGGTAGACAGACAGACAGACAGACAGACAGACAGACAGATAGATAGATAGATGATAGATAGATAGATTATATATATTTATATATATAGCTATTCACTACTAGTAGAACTTTAAATTGATTTAAACCACTTTAGAAAACAATTTGTTAATAGAAAATATGAGGGTGCCTATATCCTCTGAGCAAGATATTTCTCTCTTTAGAATGCACTCTGTTGTTATGAGTGCATGCTCTTCTTTCAGAGGACCAGAGATTGGTTCCTAGCACCCATAGCTGGTGGGTCACAATCACCTGTAAATCCTACCTCCAAGATATGCAAAACCCTCTTCTGGCCTCTAGAGGCACTGCATTCACATATGTGAAAACACACACACACACACACACACACACACAGAGGATAGAGAGAGAAAAAGAGAAAGAGAGACTGAGAGAGAGAGAGAGAGAGAGAGAGAGAGAGAGAGAGAGAGAGAGAGAAATAAATCAATTAGAAGCAAGCCTTGCATAGTGGAACAAAACTCCAAAGCCTTAAGCAGGATGATTGTGAGTAGGAGACCAGCCTGAGCTACATAGTAAGTTCCAGGCCATCCTGGCATACAGGGTGCGACTTGTCTCTACGAAAGAAAAAAATAATAACAGGTGACCTCGTTAGCCTTAACTGTCCATTTGACCTAGCCTAAAGTCATCTGAGAAGGGAATCTCAGCTAAAGAATTCTCAGAGTAAATTAACATGGGCATGCCTGTTGAGGAGTGGAGTTGTCTCGATTGTTCACCCATGAAGGAGGGTCCATCCCACTGTGGATGGTATCTATCCTTCCCTAGGCAGATGGTGCTGGGTTGAATAAAAAAAGTTGAGTAGGTGTGAGGCTATGAGCTAGCAAGCACATTCCTCCAAGTTTTCTGCTTGAGTTCCTGCCCTGATTGTGATGGACTCTGTTCTGTAAACGTAAGCCAAATAAACGCTTTCTTCCCCTAAGATGCTTTTAGTTCAAGAGTCTTTCACCACAACAAAAGGGGAAGAGAGGAGAGAAGGGAAGAAGAGGGAGGGGAGAAAAGAGGAAGATGGCGTGCTTTTATAAGTGTTCCAAGTTTTGTAAAACCCTGGGTGTTGGTCTCACACAGTCATAACATTGTAATTTGGAACTTTTTCTTTTACCTTGAGACAGGGTCACATTATGGAGAAATGATTGGTCTCAAGTTTGATTCTCTCACTTTGGCGTCATGAATGCTAGAAGGACTGGCATCTGCCACTATGCCCAGCTTTTTTTTTTTAAACCTAGGATTCTGATATGTAGTACATGGAGGTTCAAAATCTACTTTGTAGTTCAGGTTGTCTTCAAGTTTGCCATGCTCCTGCCTCAGGCTCACAAGTACTGTGAGTCAACAGCAGCATAGCCAGTATATATTTTAAAATACTTAAGCTCAGTAAACTGTTGTTGGTCATTTTAAGCTATATCGCTGTGTCATTTGAAAGCACTTAAAAGTATTATACATGTCCCTGAAATTCAGAAATTCTATTGGGTGGGGCTGGGGTTTCAGTTGGTAAAGTGCTTGCCTAGCATGTGTGAAGTCCTGGATTCTGTCCCTACCACCTCATACAGCAGATGTGGTGGTGCACACCGGTAATCCCAGAAGTAGGAAGGTGGAAACGCAAAGATTAGAAGTTCAAGGTCACCTTTAGATACATAGGTAGTTCAAGGTCAGCCTGGGACACATAAGACTCAGAGAGAGAGAGAGAGAGAGAGAGAGAGAGAGAGAGAGAGAGAGAGAGAGAGAGAGAGAGAGAGAGAGAGAGAGAGAAGGAAAAAGTGAGGGGAGGCAGTGGAGCAGAGGGAGGGGAAGCGGATGATGTAGAGGGGAGGGAGCCAGTGCTCTGGGATGTGCTCTCTTATCTCTAGAGTAATTCAATTGCCTCTCAAATCTCTAGCATTCCAGGATTTATTGTATTTTGGTCTTTATATTCTCCTTAGCTACTTAAGTGCTAGACCAGTAAGATACAAAATGTTTTGAAAGATGGATGGCTTTACAATTTTGCACAGCCATTTCTGTTGCATCCACTGTTGCTTTTATCCTTCAGCTCCCTTTTGAGATCCCTCCTGTAAACACCCAGTTCTGAATGAAACATTAAAAAGAACGTTCTAAACCGAAGTGTGCCCGAACAAAAGAGGTTGCCGTTTTGAAGCATGCTAAAATGAATTGTCTTTATTGCAATGAACTCTGATTACTCTGCATTCTTATTTTTGTTTTAAAAGCTGCCAAAGAAGACTGGAGAGATAGCTCAGCCGTTGAGAAAGAGCGCTTGCTGTTCTTCAAGGTGACCCAAGTTCTTTTCTAAGAAACCCACATCACGTGTCTCACAATCACCGAAAACTCCAGCTCCATGGGATCTTCTGGGCTCAGTGGGCACTGCACACACATGCACACATTCAACACACCAACACACACACACACACGCACATCCACAAACACATATAGTTAAATATAAAATAAAACTTTGGTCTTTTTTCAAGCTATGAAAAGTCTGCCTCAAAGCCTGGGAATCAGTTGGCAACTTCGCCTCTGTATGAACTATCCCCTCCTTCCTTCATTTCAAAGGCCATTTTCCCAGACAGAAATTGAATGTAAAAGGGCTGAGATTATCAATCCACTTAGGACTGTTGCATTTTAAATTTTTTTATCAAAACAAGAAAGAAAAAAAAGGTGAGTTAGGCAAGGCTCAAGTGCTGACATGTGTCGTTCTGTTTATTCATTATTCAGGGGTCAGACCCTCAACCAAGGCCAGAGAGAAATGCCAAAAATAAATACATATCAACTCAGCAATCTGTAATTTAGAATAATGGAAAGCGAGATTCCTATTCATTTTTATGGCGCTAAAGCTGACACCATTTCACTCCAATTTTCTCTAATGGAACCAGCTGGGTTCTGGGAGGGGAGCCGTAATAGGTTTTAATGGACAGAATCTACCATTGAAACTGGCCATTTTTCTCACACAATCTCAGAGCTTGGCTCCCTGCCCATCAGAAGGCATTATGCCTTCTCTATGATGCCACACACTCTAAAAGCAAAGAGGGACCGGTGAGCAGAAGACTCAAGCCTTCAAAGTGTGTGGGGGGTGGGGGCGGGGGCGGGGGGAGAACATGTTCTCTCTTCACCACACAATCGCAAGACACACGTGGGATTCCACAGCTCCCCGGGGGACAGTGCCCTGAGAGGAACCAAGGAAATGTCAAAGTCCTCAGGAGAAACTCGCAGTTCCAGGCGTGGTGCTACACACCCATAGCCCCGGAACTCAGAGGCTGAGGCAGGAGGCTCATGAGTTCGAGTTCAACAGTCCAGCCGGGGCTGAGAAGCTCTCCTCAGTAAAGAAATATACAACAGAGAATGGGGAGATGGGTCAGTGTGGAAAGTCCTTGCAGCACATATGTGGGACCTGAGTTTTGATCTGCAGCACCCACACAAAATCCCGGGTGTGGTGTGGTCTGTAATCCCTGCACTGAGACAAGAGAAAAGAGGATCCCTGGGCCAACCAGCAACCAATGGACGATCAACGAAGCTCCAGGTTCAGTGAGAAACCCTGTCTACAACATTAAAGTGCAGAGTGACAGAGGAAGGCAGTCAACACCATCTCTGTCCTCCAAATAGGAATCCCTGCACACACACGCACATGCACACATACTCGCGCGCGCGCACACACACACACACACACACACTCAAAATAAACATAAAATAGACTAGCAGATACTGTTTAGGAAAAGTTGAAGAGACAGGCAGAGAATCTGGAAATCAAGGAGAGACGATTTCTTTTTGAAAGATTTATCATTTAAAAGTATTGTGTGGGGGACGTGTGGGTAGTGGAGCATAGCTGGTGAGAACAGGGGACTCTGGATGTCAGAAGAGGGAGTCAGATCCCTGGAGCTGAAGCTACAGGCAATGTAAGTGCTGAGAACCAAACTCAAGTCCTCTGCAAGAGCAGTAAGCACTCTTAATGGCTGAGCCATCTCTCCAGCCCCAGGACCATCATTTCAGTGGCAAACTTTTGAGTCAGTTTCTTATACTATTTGTTTGCTTTAGACACGACTGTGTTTTACAGGGTCTGGATTAACAGTCAGAAAGTGTTTCTCTCCCTCTTATCCCATGAAATCATTCCTGGTATTTGTCTATTCAGCTCTCCAACTGCTGTTAGCATAGGAAGAGGGCATGAGGAGAAGGGAATGGACAGAGACTGCAAAGGGATATTAGTTCAAATTTTTATTTCATGGCATCACATCCTCTTGCAACCTGTTTTCTTTGCTAGGCAGCCTGACTGCCTCTTTGAGTCATGCCTGATCTGGCCACCAGCCTGGAGTCTTAGCCATCGCGGAGGGTAAAGAAAGAGCAATTGGTAAGGGGTGGGGTACAAATCTGATCAAAGTCATTGTGTTATGTTTTTCCTGAGCATGAGAGAATTTGAACACTTTGTGTGTGTGTCTTTCTGTCTGTCTGTCGGTGTGTCTGTGTATGTGTATGTATGTGTGTATGTGTGCATGTGTCTGTCTATCTATCTGTCTGTGTGTGTGTATCTCTCTGTGTGTGTGTGTGTGTGTGTGTGTGTGTGTGTGTGTGCCTGTGTGCTTGTGTGCCTGTGTGTCTGTGCAGAAGCCTGTGGAAGCCAGAACAGGACATCAGATCTTCTGGAGTCGTAATTACAGATGATTGTGAGCCACCTGACATGGTGCTTGGACCCAGACTCAGGTCCTCTGCAAAAGCAAGAGCGCTTAACCATTGAGCCTTCTCTCCAACCCCACAGCAGAATTGTTCCCCAGAGTGAGGTCCTGACAGGCTTCTTTTTATGTTAAGTTGGCTCTTCCATGGTTTTCAGGTATATGACGCATTCTGATTCTCCTCAGCCCATCCTCTCTTTTTGTCCCCTCATACTTGTCACAAGCACCGCTGTCACCTCCCGCAACAAGCCTCTTGTTTTGCTTTTGGATCTGAGACCCACTGAGTTTAGCCAGGAGCCAGTACGAGATAATGGGTTTGGAACCTGGTGGCTGCCCCTCTCCAAAACGCCAGAAGTCTCTCTCCAATCCATGGCTGAAGACGGATGGCTCCAGTCTCGTGCAGGCCCACTGGAGACAGCCACAGCTGCTGTGGCCGTGACTGCACCGACTGTACCTGGTACACATGTCAGCATCTCACAGCCCTTCTCCCTTTCTTCCAGGTCTTACACCCTTTCCACTTCCACTGCCTGAAATGGTCCATGAGCGTTAAAGGGATGCTACTAACGCCCTCTTTAGGTTTGAGCACCCAACTACCATTTATTCTCTACAATCACTGTCAGCCATTGCAAAAAGAAGTTTCTCTGGAAACAGCAAGAAAACATATATTTCTTGTTTATAGGAGGGCATCTGGTAAAAAAAAAAAGAATACATTAGGGTGTATTGGAGTATCACTGATTCATCAATGTGAATACCAAATCTTACACAGAGCACAACCTGATTGAGAAGAACTTGGAGTCGGTTCCCTCCTACCAGCATATGTATCTCAGGGATCAAACTCAGATCCTCAGGCTTGGCTACAAGCTCCTTTACCCTCTGAGCCTTCTTACCAGCCCGCACACGAGGTTTAATTAGAGAATTTCATTACAATGAATGAATGAATTACAATGAATGAATGAATTACAATGAATGAATGAATGAATGAGAATCTCATTACAATGGGCTTTCAACTTTGAGGATTTATGAGGATCCTGACATGGCGAGATGAAGAGCTAAAGGCATTTGTGATAATTCATCTTTGCAGTCAGCTTAACTGGATTTGGGGTCAACTCAGAGACACCCTGCTAGACACATCTATGAGAAACATTCTTCATTCAGTTTATCCAAGTGGGAAGACTCATCCTAAATGTGGGAGGCGCCTTCCAGTAGCAACCAGATAAAAGGGACCTAACTGGGGAAACCTTTACTTTTTGCCTGTCTTCCTTCCTGTCTTGCTGCTGAGTTCATCTAACCTGTTGCTGTTTCTGCTACCATCCTCCACTGACATTGGCACCCAGCTTCTTAGCCTTACGATGTACACTAAGGACCAGCATCTCTGCAGGAGTCTCCAGGCCTTCAGCAGCATTTTGAGACTGCTGAGGCATCCAGACACCTGAATTGAACAGTCTCTTCAGTGTGAAGGTAGCTATTGTTGAGCCCAACCTCTATGTGTAAGTCAATCCAATAAACCTTCTTCTAACAAATACTCATACTATCTCTTCTGTTCTGCTAGCTAATCCTGACTAAAAGAGCATTAGCATGAAACGAGATTGAAAAGATGTGCCCAATAATACGTGTGTGTGTGCTTACATGTATATATGTGTGTCCAATAGTTTATACATGTGTGTGCATACATATGTACACACACAGTGTTTATGTGTTTATATCTACACATATATTATATATACATATATGTGTGCATACCTACAAATATATAGTATGTATTTGTACATAGTCCTATGTGTAAGTTGTATATGTGTGTATATGCATATATAATATCTATACTATAAACAGATATATAGCATATGTGTTTATACCCATACCTACATGTGTATTATATTGATATTATATGCGTGTATACATGTATATATTTACGTATGTATATACACATGTAGACACATACATTATATATTATGTTTGTATATATGCCTACATATATGTATATGTGTCTACATGTAGATTGCCTTGTGTATTCCTACATATGCATATATATTGCATATGAGGATCTACATATATTATAATACATGTATGTATGTGCATATATAGTATATGTGTGTATACATAGAGAGAGTCCTATTTTATCACTTTTCTCACATGCTTGTGAAGTGTCAGAAGTAGTCTGGATCTTAATTTTTTAGGTTTTTAAGATTTGCATGTATATAGTGAGGTATGTGAGGTACGGAACCCAAGTCTGGACATGAGAGTTCTCATGTTTCATTCGTGTGTTTCACACTCACCTGTTACACACAGCCTGAAGACAATTTCATGCAATATTTCCAACACACCAGGTTGCTGGCTACAGCCTGTCTTGTGAGGTCAGAAGTAGAATTGTTCATTTGAGCACTGTATCAAACTCAAAAGTTTAAATTTCCCATCTGGGAGCAATCACGGTATGGGGATTTGGGATGAGACAAGCCCGACCAGTAATTTTGTGTACACACACACACACACACACACACACACCACACACACACACACACACACACACACACACACACTATTGACCAGAAGACATTTACAAAAATGATTTTGATTACTTAGAAGACCACCCCACCCCCACCACGGGTGCATCTCTAATCTCAATCAACCTTTAGCACATCCCAATTCTTGACAAAGTTTATAATTGAGCCCTTGCTGTTGAGCTGCCTTTGAGAAATGGTTTGCTTCTTTCTGGGTTTCCATGGCGACCGCTTCCCACCTTGCGGCTGAAGGTAACCTCTGTCGACCATGGCTGGGGGGTAGTGATCAAGCTGTCACAGGCAATTTTCCTGCTCATTTGATAGAAGCAACATCCCAGAGAGGAAATAACAGGATACCACAGCGAGATCACACTCTCACTTTGAAACTGCAATTTCTGGAAAGACTTCTGCTGTCGAACACAAGACCCTGGTCTCAAGAGAGTCCAGCCAAGGTAGCCAATCATCTCTGCATCTGAGCGAGTAGGAGAATAGTTCTGGACTTGTGGCAGATTACAGAGAGCGTCTCTCACTTGCCATAAGCACTTGAATGTGTCAGATCAGTAGCAAGGTCGTCAATCTCTTTCTCTCACAGTTCATGCTCTTAGCTCCGTTTACTGCAGAGTCCTGAGATGTTCCAATGAGCTGATCGGGTGGAAACATGCTTGGTAAACTGTAAAATCCTATACAGACCAGCCGCTTTGTTTTTCCTTCTCACCTTTGGGTTTCTCCAACTCAGGGGTTGTTGGGTCATTTGGACTTTTGTGCCCAATATTATTTTAGCATCAGAAAGTAAAACTGAGGTGTGTCTCAAAACCAAGCTGACTGATAATTGCGTGTTAGACCTAAGAACCGTTAGAGAAAAACGAGAGAGATGTTTACAGTGCTTTCCAGTTCAGAGTCTGAGAGCCCCACCTACATGGAACATTTGCCCAACAAATGAGCTCACCCTTTACAAGAATTTTCCTTGTATTGTTTATTTGATTGGTTTGGTTGATGTGCGTGTGTCTGCATGTGCATGTGTGGAAGTAAGAAAACAGCTTGCTGGTGTCGTTCATCTCCATCCACCATGCAGGTCCCAGGGATCAAACTCAGGCCATCAGGCTTGGTAGCAGCACCTTTACCAGCTGAACCACTTGACCAGTCCATAAACTCACTTTTTAAAAAAAAATCCCTCCACATTGAGGAACCACTACATTTTAAACTGTGTAGAAGACAGAGTTAATGTATGCATGATTTCCAAGACTACAAGAAATAGAGATATCATTTTTAAATGCAGCTCAAGGGTTATGAGGACGGTAGGAGAAATATTCTCAAAACCAAACGAAAAGAGCCTATGTGATTCTAATGTTTTTTTTTTAGTCCCAGGCTGTCTACTGGAGTGAGCAGCTGAAACTGGGTATCACACACTTGCAGCTGACACATTCAGTTCTCTTACTCGATGCTCAGCCCTTCTTCTATGTCCAGAAAAAGGAATGTCTTGGTAACACAGAACCCAAAGGATACACATTGAATCGGGAGGAGTCTTGGTTAAATGGGAGCTGAAGAGATGGTTCAGCAGTTAAGAGCACTTGCTACCCTTGCAGGGGACTCCAATTCCGTTTCCAGCACCCATACTGGGCAGCTCTTGATCACCTATAACTCCAGATACAGAGGGGCCAGCATCCTCTTCTGGCCTCTACAGACTGTACTCTCCTGTGCATGCACGCACACACACATACACATGCATGCACACGCACATGCACATATACACAAGAATAAAAATAAATCAGTTAAACAAGAAACTTTCTTTCTGAACTCATGGTTGAATGTTAAATATCACACACAGATCAGGTTCGGGATGTTAGGCACTGACTTAGAGATGGTGAGTTGGAAAGCTGTGGAACCTCTCAGAGGTGGAGCCTAGCTGAGGTCATTGGAGAGTCCAGCCTTCGAAGGTTATGGTCCCACCTCTTTCCCAGACCCTTTCTCTCTACTTCCTGGTGTACTAGTGTGTGAAGGGTGGCTTAAATTTTGCCATGATTCCCCTGCTGTGATGGACTTGAAACACTCTATCACCATAAACCAGAACAACTTTTTTCTCCTCTAAGCTGTTTCTGTTAAAGATTTTGATCACAGTAATTAATACATGATAATATGTGATGCTAGTTAAATAATCCAATGCCATGTGCGATGGCTAGCTGTAATTGTCACTGTGACATAACCTAGAATTGCCTGAGAGGAGAGTCTCAATGTGGGATTGTCTACACTGGGTTAGTCTGTGGGGATATCTGTGCTTGGTTGTCGTAAGATAATGGATGTTGGAAGACCCAGTCCACTGTGGGAGGCACCATTCCCTAGGCTGTGCCTTGAAGTGTGTTGGAGTGAGGAAAACCAGCTGAGGTAGAGAGCAAGCATGGATGTGATGTAATCAGCTGCTTAAAGTTTCTGCTTTAACATCCCTGGAATAATGGAACTGTAAGCGAAATAAACCCTTTCTACCCTAATTTGCCTTTTGTCAAGGCATTTCGTCACAGTAACAGAAATGAAGCTAATGAACAAGCACTTCAGGGACCATTCTATGCCAGTAATGTGGCAGGTGGTAGAGAAATAACCAAAAGGGTTGAGGCTAGGCTAGCTGGCCAGTGAGCCCCAGGAATCCTGCTGTCTCCACCTTTGCTGGATCTTATGTATATCTATAAGGTAGACCATATGGCCCTTATATGGCAAATATAAGGCAAATCATATAGATATACATAAGATTCAGGTGTAATGCATTTTCTTAATCAGAGATCAATGGGGAAAGGGGAAGGGGAAGGACCCAGCCCATTGTGGGTAGCACCATCCCTGGGCTGGTGGTCCTGGATACTATAGGAAAGCAAGCTGAGCAAGCCATGAAGAGCAAGGCAGTAAGCAGCACTCCTCCATGGTCTCTGCATCACCGCCTCCCTTCAGGCTCCTGTCCTGCTTGAGTTCCTGCTCTGTTTCATTATCCCCGTGTTCAGAAGAATCTCTGCCCACTGTCCCCAATAGCTATGTGCTTCCAGCAAGTCAGTGTTGCTGCCATCTCGACTGTCAACTCAACGGTTGTACTTGAATATCATCATCAACTCAATGGTTGTGTTTGAATATCACACTCGATAAAATAAGCAGTTTCAGGAATCCACTGGGTGTTTTTGGAACATATCCCTCATGGATAAGGAAGACTACATATATGATATACAAACTATGCATAACACCTTTTGTTAAAATATTGAATACACAGTCAGCATTTTGTAAAGATTATTACATACACAGCCATATGTAACATACATATAGAGAGGAAAAGGGATTAATAGCATAAACAAATTATAGGCACTACATATATGCACATGTGTGTTATATGTTTGTATATATAACATGTAAACTAAACAAATAGAATGTGTTCTTAAATTGTGTATTCTGAGATGCTCCTAAGAAAAGGACATCTGTAGGTCACTCCGTCTGTTTTAATATCTCTTTTTCTGCTCTGTAACACTTTCTAATACACAGACATCTTTGCATGACACTTCATTAAAATTGTTTATTTAGAACACTAGGAGAGAAAAAGAAATATCACTTGGTTCCACATCATATTAATTACCTCCAAATGTCCAGTATGTTATTCATATGCAACTGTCACAATCATCACAATTAGACCCTAGGAGACACAAATCATCAATTTGGACGTCCCATGTACAATGGCTTTTGAGAGTAAGCTGAGGGACCACTTCCTCTGTAATAGGTTTACTTTAATTTTTTATCTGTCTGTTTGTCTGTCTGTCTGTCTGTCTGTTTGGAGACAAGGTCTCCTGTAGCCCAATCTGGCCTTGAATGTAGCCAAGAATGACTTTCAATTCCCGGTCTTCCTAACTCTACCTCTCCATGCTTGGAAGACAGGTGTGGACTACCATGCATGGCTTATGTGGTGCAGGGGATGGAGCCTGGGGGTTCATACATGATAAGCAAGCACTCTACCTGCTGAATCATATTCTCCTCTCCTATATAAAGAGCTATTTCAAAGAAGCTATGTGCATGTATGATGTGTGTGTGTGTGTGTGTGTGTGTGTGTGTGTGTGAGAGAGAGAGAGAGAGAGAGAGAGAGAGAGAGAGAAAGAGGTATGTATGTGTGTATGTTTATTGATGTATTGGGAAATTTTCTTAGTTCTTTATCTTACAGCTCTATACCCTGTGCTCCATTTTTTTCAGTCAGGGAGGAAACGGGGTTCTTCGAATCTTGACATGATTTCATATTTCAATTTCATATCAAGAAACTGTAACTTGAGGTTTCTGTCCTGCCTGGTCCCACAGCCATTTAGTCCCAAAGAAAAACACAGAGGCTTATATTAATTATAAACTGGTTAGCATACTAGCTCAGGCTTATTATTAATTAACTCTTACAACTTAAAATTAATCCATAATTCTTGTCTATGTTTAACCACATGACTTGGTACCTTTTGTCAGTGATGCATTTTCATCTTGCTTCTTCTTTGTCTGGCTGATAATTGAGTCTCGCCTTTCTTCTTCCCAGAATTCTTTTAATCTGGTTGCCCCGCCTATACTTCCTGTCTGGTTACTGGCCAATCAGCATTCTATTAAACCAATACAAGTGACAATTTACAGTGTACAAAAGCATTATCCCACAGCAAGAAACATCTGACAGAAATGACCCAAAAAATGTTGGCTGTCACCTCAAGTACCAGAGATACCTGACTTCAATACCTGAGATAATAAAGTGGTAGTCACTTAGTGAGGATTTGGTGTCCCTCCCCTACATGTTCAGTTCTAAGTCTCTGGCACAAGTGGCACTCAAATGGTCCCCTGGGTAGGAAAACACCATATTAAAAAGAAACTATTGCTTTCCAATCTACCACCCACATAGCTTTCATTAGTCCACGTTAAATAATTTGCTCCAGTTTGGGCTTTGAATTTGATTCTTGGCTTCCATTGTCAGGCCATTCAACTGAGGCTTGTTTAATTGATTTCAAAACATTCAAAGTAAATGTATGAGAAGGCTCGGGGGTAAAGGAATTCACCACCAAGCAAGTCTGACTATTGTCCTCGGACCTTCACACTCACCAGTGGTACAGACACCCATAGCCACACAGACACACACCACAGACCCATGCAGTATGCACACAGCAGCATATGTCAAAAGAACTCAACAAAGGAACATTCAACTGAACAGACTTCCAGTGGCTGGAACAGGACAATTTAAACAGCAAAATAAATAGCAATATTCAATTATAACTCAAAATATAAAATACTCTTCACATATATATACACATATAATTATATTATGACAATAAGCCCTGATATACATATTCATTATATATAAGTATATATGATGCTTGCATCTAATATCCATCAGGACCTATCAATACAAGTAATTCAATAAACTAAGAAAGAGAAAGAAATGTATGAAACAGGGGGGAATCAGACTTGGTGGAGAGGCTGTGTTGAGGCAGATCTCTTCACAGTAGCATTTCAACCTGTGCCAAAGTAGTTGGCTACTCTGTCATCCCAAACCTGAAGAGAGATGGCTTTCTGGTACACAATTCCAAATACCATATGCAAATAGTCGCTCCTCCGCGAAGACAAGTGTTCACGGCTCCCCCTCCTGAGGTGTAAGGAAGGAAGGCTGGATAAAAAGAACTTTATAGAGAAGAAACACATGAGATTTTGCCTCAGGCAGGTGGTCAAAATCAAGGTGAACAGCCATTCATCATGTCAATAGTATGTGCCTTCAATCATGATGCCAGGAAGTGACTCTTGACCTCCATGGTCCTCAAAAAAAAAATTCCATCACTCCATCACTCCAGTCTAGTCATGAGAAGAACATCAGACAAATTACCACAGAGGAGAGCCCTGTGAGGGATCTGACCAGTTCTCTGCAAAATTGTCAAGGTCACCAATGACAAATCTGAGACACAGCCTTAGGCAAGAGGAGCCAGAGGAAGGGTGATAACTAATGGCCGCTGGGAATTGGACATACAAGAAGGGAATCATGTAAAAAAAAATCCATGTGCAACTAAACAAAATATGTACTTGAGTTAATAGGATAGCTCTGCATTGGTACGCTAATTATTAAATGTGCATCACATTAATGTGAGGTGTTAATAGGGGGAGATAGGGATGAATAACAAAGGTATTTACCTATCTGTATCATCTCATTTGTTCTGAAATATGAAACTCCCTGATATCTGGAATGTCTAGCTACAGGACTAGAAAGAGAGAAGGCTCACCAGTTAAGAGCACACACTGGTCTTTCTTGGGTCCTCGATTTAGTTCCCATCACCCACATTGGGTAACTCACACAACCTCTCCTGGAGGTAGGTATCTGACACCTGCTCTCTCTCTCTCTCTCTCTCTCTCTCTCTCTCTCTCTCTCTCTCTCTCTCTCTCTCTCTCTCTCTCTCTCTCTCTCTCTCTGTCTCTCTCTCTCTCTCTCTCTCCCTCTCCCTCTCTCTCTCTCTCTCTCTCTCTCTCTCTCTCTCCCTCTCTCTCTCTCTCTCTCTCTCTCTCTCTCTCTCTCACACACACACACACACACACACACACTAAAAAAATAAAGATAATTTCTTAAAAATCAGCACTCTGGGGCTGAAGAGATGTATCAGTTGACGAAGTTCTTGCTGTGTAAACATGAGGACCCAAGTATGATTCTTAAAATGCAAATAACATAGCCAGGTGTAATGAATGGCAAGAGTCTATAATCTCAGTACTCTGGAGGAAGAGACAGGGCAATCTCTGGGGTTCACTGGCCAGTCATCCCAGGCTTCTTGGTGAATTCCAGATGAGTGAAAGACCCTGTCTTGAAAAAAAACAAGGCAGACACCATGTAAGGAAGGACCACCTGAGGTTGTCTTCTGACACCACATGCATGTACACACATGTGCACGCATGCCTGCTCCCAAACACAAGCACACAAATATACATAGCAAATAAATAATATTAAGAAGAAGAGCTAGGAAGCAAAGGTAGTGAGGGAGAGAAGCCCCCCTGAAACCTTCTGAAGTCTATGGGGGATGCATGATGCTACCTACAAGATGTTGACTATGTTGTGGTGCCATCATAAAGCCTGGAGTTTATTACACTTGCACGTCTGTGCAGAGGACCAAAGGTCAATGTCAGATGCCTTCCTTCACCACCTTACAGCTTAATATTTTAAGACAGGGTCTTTCACTGACCATGGAACTCTCAAATGAAGCCAAAGCCACAATCCAGTGAGCCCCAAGAATCCTCCTGTCCAGAGATTCTCCTATCTCAGACACCACATCACTGAGATGACAGGCACACATTTCCATACATGGCTTTTTATATGGGTGCCGGGGATCTTAACTCAGGTTCATGCTTGCATGGCAAACATTGTACCTACTGAGCCATCTCTCCAGGGCTCAGTTTTCAGAACCTTAAGGCGAACAGATGGGGCCATTTCCTGGAAGAATCTCAGCCTTCGCTTTTCAATAAGAAGTGTCTGTGAAAGTGGCCACTTAGAAACTTCTACAGGGAGCTTTGGACTGAAGTGAGTGTCTGATGGATGTGCTTTATTTGTGCCCTTGTAATGGCTCCTTTCTTCCTGGCAACAGTCAGCACTAGATAGTTGTATATAAAGGAATAAGTGCTAGCATGGAGAGCCCTCCATGACAGCACATACCAAGACATGTGCCCTCACAGGCCATCTGTGCGATAATGCTCCTTCCTATGGCTGCTGCCTTCTCTGGATTTTGATCCTAACATGTGGATTATTTACTCCAGAACCTTCTGTAGCCATTAATTTTCTTATCACTATGACAACATACCTGACATAAATAATTTAAAAGAGAACGTTTTCTTGTAGTTCAGTTTCAGAGATGATAGTTTGTAGTTCTTGGCTCCAGTTTCTGGAGTGGTAGAGTGGGCAGGATGAGAGAGAGGTGTAAATACATTTTATTCATTCTTGTGATTGCAATTACTCCTTTGGGAAGGTCCAAATGTGTTTGTAAGATTTCTTTTTTAAGTTGAAGGGGCAGTGCACATGAGTGCAATTCCCTCAGAGGCCAACAGAGGGCATCACAACCACGGGCTCTTGTGAGCAGCCCATTGTGAGTACTAGAACTCAGTTCAGGTCATCCGCAAGAGCAGAAAGCACTCCTAAACACTGAGTGGTTTCTCCAGACCCATGTCCAACCTTTTGGCCTATCACGTTCAAGGACCGGGCAATTGAATTTTAGGGGGAAATTACCTACAACAAAAATCTCCTGTTTTAAGTACGTTCACGATTTTGTGTTTGTTCGCTTTCACAAGGATGCATTCATTTTGCTGGCTGCAGGCTTGACGTACTTGGAAGATGAGATAAGATGCCTCCACGTTTTCTCATGGGTGTAGCTGTCTGCAAATCTTTGATCATACGCTATCGCTGGTGAAAGCTTGTGAACTGTGTGTGAAGATTGCCTAACCACTCAAGTTCCCCAGTTCTAGCATTAGTGGCCAATAGCCCACCAGGACAGACATCGGTTCTACCACAAATGCATCTGAAAGGTGGTTTGATGCTTCTCCTGGAGATTTGGTGACACCTATATTGGAGGGAAAAGTCACAGAGTAGAGAATTTGGCAGTACTTCTGCAATTCCTTTCCAGTTTCCGAGCATCCAACAGAGAATCCAGCACCTCGTTTGTCTCTCTCAACGTGAGTTAAAGTCAGAAAAGAATGATGGGGCTTCTCACACAAACTGGATCCCTAAGTTGGGAAATGGTCAGTTCTGTTAGCACTAATTCAAGGAGTTGGGTTTTTTTTTTTTTTTCATTTGTTTGTTTTTTAATGTGGTTCATTGAACTGGGGAGGTGGCTCAGAGGGTAAAGTGCTGGCCACATAAATGTAAGGACATAAATCTAGATCCCCAGAACCCACGTAAAACCCAGTGCAGTAGCCTGGGTCTGTAGCCAGCCCTCCGACAGTGAGATGGGAAACTGAGACAAGAGAATCCCGTTCTTGTGGACCAGCCAACCTGGGTTGCACAGCAATGAACAAGAGACACTGACTCAGGAAACGTTGCAAAGCTGGGACTGGCAGCCATGAATGTGCTCTGACCTCTACATGGGAGTGGTAGCATGCTTGTACACACACACACACACACACACACACACACACAGAGTCATGCACGCACGAATGCATGCACCCACATATACACACATGCACACATGCATGCACATACACATGACTTTATGAAGGATGGAATAATATGGTTTATATTTGCTAGAGAGAATTCTTTTGGCTTATTTGACAGTCATTTCAGGAATGACATTTTAAAATTTAAGATATCAATAAATTTCATTATTTCTTTTGCTATAGTTTTCACTTATACTGAGTTCCTAATTTTTGTTACTTTTTGTTAATATTCTTTCTATTTTACTTAACTGACATACTTAAATGCAATGTTCTATACTTAATGACCACTTCAGTTCAAACTCCTATTTTTAAAAAGCTGAAATTATGCAATCAAGTAGTAAGATAATTGTTCACATATTTTAAAAATTCTTATCTTGTAATTCTTTTGATGTGTAATTTTCTTTAAAACTTATTAAATATGTCACTTAAAACTTTAAATCGTAATTGCTTACTTACTCGTTAAATTTTTGCATATATTCCACTTAAAAGCAAATATTCAAAAACATTTATTCACAATTTTAATCTCATCTACTAATCAAGAGAGTTCCCCAAATTTTAGTGAAATTCATGTACTCATGAAGAAATACCCCAATATAATGTTGTCAAGTGGATGCTTAATATCAAACGACAGAAATGTCAAGACAGTTACACCTTTTAAAAAAGGACATTTTATTATTTATTCGTGTGTGTGTGTGTGTGTGTGTGTGTGTGCGCGCGCGCTCGCGCAAATGCAGTGTCTATGGGATGGAGGGGAGCATCACATCCTCTATAACCAGAGACAAAGGTGGGAGGATGCTGGGAACCACACCCAGGTCCTCTGAAAAGGCCGTGTGTGTTCTTAACCATTGAGCCATCTCTCATGAGAGGACTTGAGACTTGTACACCTTGTTTTCATGGGAAAAGAAACAGCAATGACTATGTCTAAAATACCAGTTCTGGTGATATTAAAGAAATAAAAATGCCTGGAGAAATGACCCAGTCCATAAAGTATTTTATTTCCAAAAAGAAAAGAAAGTAACATTGTGCTGTCATTTAACAGGATATGGATCTTTGCCATATAACATGGGGTGCTCTCTCTCTGTTTAAAAAGACAGACATCTAGCCCCACCAGACACTGTCTAACCCTGACTGAGAGAGATCAGCCAGCCACAGTTTCCACAGTCCACCCACCGTATGGCCGTACCAAATGCCGTGATACAACACTCTGACTATAGTGTTTTGAGTAAGAATTTTTCCCATAGGCTCATGTATTTGAGCATGCAGTCCCTAGTTGGTTGCTATTTGGGATGGTTGTGGAATCTTGTTGGAAGAAGTAGCCTGGACTCACTTCCTGTTTTCTCCCTCTGCTTCCTGTGTGTGGGTGAAATGTAATTAGCCAGCTTCTGCCTCTTGTTGCCATGCCTTCCCTAAAAGGATGGATTACGTTCCCTCTGGCACTATGAGCTAAAACAAACCCTTTCTTCCTTGAGCTCCACTGTAGAGCAGTTTCCTCTGAGATTAAAATCTTGCACCTTGGCAGGAAGCTCATGATGACATGGTATGAGAAAGTGAGGGTGAGCCAACAGGATGTATAAAGAGAAAGCTTGTTAAGACATGGAGTTTTTTTGTTTTGTTTTGTTTTGTTTGAGACAGGGTTTCCCTGTAGTTTCTAGAGCCTGTCCTGGAACTAGCTCTTGTAGACCAGGCTGGCCTCGAACTCAGAGATCCGCCTGCCTCTGCCTCCCGAGTGCTGGGATTAAAGGCGTGCGCCACCACGGCCCTGCGACATGGGTTTTTTTAAACAGGAGTAAAGGAACAAGATGGCCAATAAAGGAAGGCGAAACTTTCCATCCTTCAGGGAAGTTTCTTAAACTCATGAAATAAGCAATTCAAAATAGCTTCAGGAAGTTCCTGAAACTGAGCAGATTCACTAGATCCCTTCCTCCCTGAGAACACATAAGGAGTAAGAACTGCTGAGAGACACTCTCGGGTCAGCTTAGCTGCTTGAAAGAAGCTCAAACCAACTAAGCTACCAGTAAAGGACAATCTCCAACCTGTGGAGCTGCCTGCAGGTCATGCTGTGTGTTCCAGGCTCCCAGCCTTGTGAGCCGTCACCTATGCTGGGTGGGCTTTGATGATCAGCTTTGGGGGGGGGGGTTCTATTCCTATAAGTAATCGTGCATCCATATTCCCTTACATAACCCCAATAAAACTCATGGTTCACCAGAGTTGGACTTGGGTAGTATCTGTACTTTAGTCTGGCATGAGTTCCCTATCTGGCATGATTAGACATGTGTTCATGTTTCCTGGAGAAATTGAACCATCACCAGTGAGCCCAGCCACTCCCCGCAGTATGCAGTTACACCCTAATTGTAAGTGGCCTTGGAAGTCTCAGGAGTTGTTGGGGGAAGCTAATTAAAGAGGGCTCCATCTACGCAGCCCTGGAGAAGCCATCATCCACATTGGGTAATGACTTCCTAACCTAGCTGCTTCGGGATCAGCCCCGCTCCTGTCCCCGCCCCATGCTCTGTAAGGTAGCTCAGTGTACCGGCGGTCAGAGCGGTTTGGAAATAACCAAAGATAGTCCTTAATAATAAATCAGTTTTAATAAAAGGAGAAATAAGGGAACTTACAGCGCCAAGGGTCCAGCGAAGCTGAGGGTAACGCGTGGGGTGGGGGTGGGGGGCAAAAACAGGGCGTCCCCAAGGGACCCGGTCCTATTTAAAGGTACCTCTCTCCCCTGGGGCAGCCACGCCCCTGAACGCAGGGATTGGGCCAGCTGCCCCAACAGCTCAGTACAATCATTGGCTCCGCAGAGTGAGGTGTTGAGGAACTGTACTTCGCCTTGTCACTGGTTCCTTATAAGGAAGGGGTAGACATTGTTTATGTCTCCCCCGGGAAGGAAGTCACACAAAAATGAGCTAGCCCATTAGAGGCCTTAGTAAACATTTGACAGGATAGATTTATCGGCTGCGTCTGTGTTCTTGAAAGCTGAGTTCTACCATTTCGCCCTACTTGCTATAGGGAAAATGAAGTTCTTTTCATGTCTGTTGCCCACCGGATCACAGAAGACAGCTACTTTCAATAGGCTTTTGGTATTTAAACTCATCAGCACAGTTATGTTCCTTAGCCTATTCATGCCAAATTAAACTCCCAGGTCCATCACGTGGCATCTGCTTCCCCGGGAGACAGAGGAGATGAAATATTTACGAAGGAGACGTACAGTAAAGCCAATCTTCTCTGCAGCTATAATTTCCCTCCCCCCTCCCTGTTCTTAAAGGCCTCATTAAAGTGATGGAGGCCACAGTTGCACGGGGATTTATAAACTCATCAGGGAGATACCAGTGAGGAGATAATGGAGACAACAGGACTACTTGGTGAGTTATCGCCGAAGCCATGCTGTAGTTAGCTGTAAGCACTGCTCAGTGCAGCTTAATTGGCTAGGCCACAGTCAGACTGACAGTCTGTCTCGTGGCCATGCCTTGAAATGATTCCTCAGTGCTCACAGCCAAGCCGTTCAAACCCCAAAGAACACCGCACTTAAGAGATGGTCAGACAACAGCACTCGGGAGCGATTGTTTATTTAACCGATGTGCTTCTTCATAGAAATAAACAAGTATGGTTGTTAGGCCATCTGTGGGATATACTGACAAGAGATGGGACTCTAGATGTCTAGGAGATTCACTCTAGAAAGGAAAAGAAGACAAGTTGTTGAACGTCTGTGTATACTGGTTTCCTTAGAAAATTAGAGCAATGAAGATTCATCACTCTGAGGGTCACCGGGAGTAATAAAACAAAACACAAGACTTGCATGTACAGCTAAGTGAGACAGATGATGGATGAACATATGAATAAATAGATATTAGACAGAAAATAGATAACTGCATAAATGACAGATGATACATAACTATAAAGACAGAAGACAAAGTTTATTATAAAGATAAAGATTAAGGTAATTATATGGATATTATAGGTCAATATGATAGCTACATAGATAATGAATAATAAGATAGACATAATAGGCATCATAGATAGATGGTATCTTGATAACACAGAAGATAAATGGTAGATGAGAGATGACAGACTATATGAAAGGCGGACATACAGATATTATATATGCACAGATATAGACAAGATATGTATCTGGACGGTCCAACAATGGCTGCCGAGAGAGGGTGGGATCTAGAAGCTCCTCAGACTATGAGAATGGATGCTGTGGTGGTCCCAGTGTGCTGTTGAAGGCCTGGAAGATCTTTAAAGAGCCGCAAAACTTCAGTCCATGTTGGAAAGTCGAAAGTGCTGGGATCTGACATCATCCACGGATGCCAGCAGCAGCAGAAGCAACACTTCCCACCAAGAGGTGAAGGCCAGCAGCCAAAAGCTCTTCCCTTGGACCGCCACAAGAAAGTGTCTGCTACATTTAAGTGGGCTTTCCCACTTCAATTAGCCTAATGAAGAAAACCCCACAGGCAAGCCCAGAGGCTAACCTCTTCTTGATAATCTCTCTCGTATGCCTAGAGGCGTGTCTCTATTAATTCCACATTCATTGAAACTGAAATTCAAGATTAACTATCGCACACCATGGGCTGAGTTAAATACCGTGGTATTTAGACACCCTTGGTCTGGTAACACGCCTGCTTGCAGAGCCCAACAGTAAAGTAACAGAGACAGAAGCAAGATGAAGGCACAGGGCTAGGTGTACCCGCCCCCCTTATTCATTGTCTTCTTGGGGACCCACGTGAGGAATTAGTGTTTTGTTTTGTTTCATGAAAACGTAACTTCAAATCTTCTGGTCGAAGATCAGAATCAGACCTGGAGCTGCGATCAGACGAGAGTCGAAGGGACATGACATCACAGACTGAACTGCGAGACATGAGCTGTGAGCTAAGGAAGTGAGTAGAAAGAGATTGTCACCCACCCCAGCTTCCTGTTGGCCACCTTGCTACTAGACTAGTGAACACCATGTCAGATGTCAGAGCTGCAGAACCATAGCATGGTGGATTCACATCATTCTAAGCCATGTGCCGCAGCTGCCCCTACAAAGAGGCAACCCATACCCGCAGCGGATGTCTTTACCTGGCTTGCAGTTGGTCCACCACGACAGCCCTCCCACGTTCTACTTTCTCTGTTTCTGGTCCTCAGAGTCTGAGTCAATGCTGGCTGCTTTGGAAGTCACTGGAACAATTTCCACATTGCTCACAAATAGCAGAAAGGTAAATAAATATCCAGGATGGTATCCAAAAACAAATAAGGCCTGGACAGGCTGCAGCCTGGTGGGATCAAGAGAGTTAACATATGCAAAAGGCAATGTTGCAAAATGTAACCCGTTCTTGGCACAGCATTTTGCTTTAGCTAGCTTGTTGTTGTTATTATTGTCCTTCTCTGGCAAATTTTGATTGAGTTGGTCACACAACTGATTTCAGCTGCCATCCTCAACATTGACCTTGGTGTGGTTTGTCTTATTTTCATTCATTCATTCACGCATTCATTCATTCAATCAATCACTGTAACACACCTCCATTGTTCTTTCTTCCCTGCACGCTCATCTTAACGTGCTGCATGCTGTGCAGCTAGCTAACCACTGCCTCTGAATCCAAGCCTTCCCTCCTAGAAGGAGGGGAAGAGTCCATAAGACTCAGGAAGCAAGTGAAATGTGTAGGACTCAATAAGCCCACAAAACTTTTATCACCCACCAGAACTAGACGAAATGATCCTATTGCTGAAGATACCACGCTCGCTGACTGTAGGACATAGGGCAAGAAAGCTGGAACTAAGACGGAAGCTTGCTCTAGAAGCAGCGGCGTGGGCCACTGCAAAAGAAGAGCCATCAACTGCCTTACCCAGCTGTGAAACTGTGAGCTCCAATACCCGCCAAGCAAGAGGTGCTCACTGATGAGAGAGAGATGTGATTGTTATGGAGACCTGCTTCAGAGGCGGTAATTCATGCCTGCTACTGTAAACCTGGATAAAAGCCAGGAAGGTTCTAGGCCCTTGGGGGCAGATTACAACTGTGTTTTGCTAATTGATGGGATAGCAGCGTAGATTAGTGCTGTTCTCACCCCATACCAGAGAAACTTCTCTTTACAGTGGACACTAGGTAGCTCAGAAAGTTACAACTCTCACAATGCCCCCCTCCTTCATACTGTCTAAGTAGCAAAAGATTGCAGAGCTAAGGAGAATCTTTGGTGGAGCTGCCTGCAAGGTGCCCCCCCCCCTTCATACTGTCTAAGTAGCAAAAGATTGCAGAGCTAAGGAGAATCTTTGGTGGAGCTGCCTGCAAGATGAGCAGAGAGCTCCAGGAGTGCATCTTTCATGAGACACCTGGCTGGCGATGCTAGACTTGCCTTGCTGGCGATGGTAGAGTTACCTTGCTGGCGATGCTAGGGTTGCCTTGCTGCTGATGCTAGAGCTGCCTTGCTGCTGATGCTAGAGTTGCCTTGCTGCTGATGCTAGAGCTGCCTTGCTGGCAATGCTAGGGTTGCCTTGCTGCTGATGCTAGAGCTGCCTTGCTGGCAATGCTAGGGTTGCCTTGCTGCTGATGCTAGAACTGCCTTGCTGGCGATGCTAGGGTTGTCTTGCTGCTGATGCTAGAGCTACCTTGCTGCTGATGCTAGAGCTGCCTTGCTGCTGATGCTAGAGCTGCCTTGCTGCTGATGCTAGAGCTACCTTGCTGCTGATGCTAGAGCTGCCTTGCTGCTGATGCTAGAGCTACCTTGCTGATGATGCGGCTGCCTTTGAGGAACCCATGCTCTTATAAATCACCGCAAGAAACTCAATGCTTCACTAAGATGGATGGATGAAATTGTTTCTTGGGTTTATCCCTTGCCTCCTATTTGAATAGACAGTTATGTTCACATTTCTCCAGGAATAAAAAAAAAAAACAATTGAACAGTATTTGTGCATCTCATCTTTTGAGTGAGTTCTTATGAATGTGCTTTTCAGTTTTATATAAATGCAAGTCTTGATTTATAAGAGTAACATTACAAAGTATTTCTATAACCATATGTCCATATCCATTGCTCCTCACAAAGCCTTCCATAGAACATATGCCTCTCCTCTGAACTCTTCATAGGGCTACTATCAAAATGGTTAAGTGTTGAGTAGGCAACACAGGAATGGCCCAATAAGGAAGATGCCTTAGTAATCAAGTTAGGTCTTGAGAGCTTCTGAAATGCCAGACTTTCCTATAAAGTTGACTAGCTAGGTTTGAGAAGAAGATGGGAAGCTGTCTAGTATGCTTAGAGAATTGGATGATCGTTGCCTGCTCATCACCATTTCAATAGTTGATACATTGCCATCACTATCTGACCACAAACCACAATGCAACAAAGCCAGGGGTCTTAATTTCCTTTCTCACCAGTGTGACAAAATTCCTGTCCAAAGCGGGTGAAGGGAGAAAGGACTGATTTTTGGCTCATGGTTCAAGGGTACAGCCCATCCCGGCAGGGAAGGAATTAAGGCAGGGGTGTGAGGCAGCAGGTCATATTGCGTCCAGTGTCAGAAAACAGAGATGGGAGCTGGTGCTCAGCTCACTTTCTACTTTATATGTGGTCTGGGACCCCAGCCCTGTGGATAGCGCCACTCAGCTGTCTCAAAGACATACCCAGAGGGTAGCCTCATCTGAACATTCTCTCACAGCTGTGTCTGGAAGCTTGTTTTCTAGGTGATTCTGTGAAGTCGACAAGGAACACTAACCTCTGTACCATGCTTGCTGATGCAGGGCTGTGTCCCAACACTTGAGAGACAAAGGAAGGTAAAATGACCCTTGAATGCTAGTCTCAGCTAGACAGTGAGTTCAAGGCCACCCTGGGATACATAAGATCCTGGTTCATGAAATAATAGAGCAAAAGAAAATTAACCGAGTTAACAAATATCCTCACACTCTTCTTGTTATGGACCTTTGAAAGACGCAGAGTTCCACCGTGGTGGCAGTCACCATCCTCCCACCAGCAAGCAGAGCACATGGCTACCAGGGCCTCACATCTTTGCCAATCTTTTCGTTTCCCTTGGTTTAATGTGTATAAGAGAGTAGTTCCATAGGTGAGGTAGGATTTATCCAGTGGTCTGCCTACCGATGGTTATATTTTGGCTATGAAGTACCCTTCCCCTTTTAAAAGGCAGTATGCTGAGGGATTGGGGCCCGGCTGGTAGGCCTGAGAGCTGATTGGATCATTACGACCATAGTTGCTTTTCTCATTGCTGTAATACAGTATCGTACAAAAAGCAACTTAAGTTTGTGCTGGTGCAGAGTTCCAGACCCAAACCGCTAGCAGAGGTGTTGTGAGATCAGGAGCCGAAGGTGGCTGGTCACATTGCCTCTGTGGTCAAGAGGCAAAGAAAGATGGTTGTGGGCGTTTGGATCAACTTCTTGTTTGTACTCAGTCCTAGAAGCCAGGGCATGATAAGATGCTGCCCACATTTAAGATGGGTTTTCCCATATCATGAAAGCTAGTATAGATGATCCTTACGAGCATGCCCAATGCTTACTTGTGTGGGGATTCTAGGTCCTGTTAATGTGGCAATCAACATTAACTGTGAAAATGGTTATAATATTTCCACACATCTATAACAATTATTTTTTGTTGCTATGACTTTAAAATAAAAAAAAAGTGACCCATCCATGAGAATTTCAAGAATCCATCTCTCTGTGATCTCAGAGTCAGGTTTTCAGAACAGGAGTTCTGTGAGCCAATAAAATAGAAAAGTTCAGATCAAGCAAGCATTATGCTTGTGAAGAATTTCTCACTATGTGTGTTATGGATTTTCTTAGTTTGCTTGTTTGAGACAGGGTGGTTGCATGTTGTCAAGGCGATATCAAGCTTTTGTTCCTCCAGGGTCAGCTTCCCGACCACTGGAACTGCGCTGTGGATGCCTGGAACGTACGTGAGGAAGCATTGCAGTGGTGAACTCGGTATCATCCTAGGAAACAAGACACTGTCTACTCTCTTTCCATAGCGCATAGAATGACGCTGCGAATCCTAAAACCTCATTTGTGAATCTGCAGAATGGGGCCATGCCGCTCTTGCACAAAGGCAGAGAGAGAGCTTAAGGAAATGCCAGACTGAGCTTCCGCTTAGGCCTCAGATCTACTCCTCTCTAAACTCCCCTTGCCCTGGCTCCTTCAGCCTCCCACTCGGCCCTTGACAGGAACGCTGAGACACTGCAGCCCTGCGCTGATTTAGCTGTTGTGGCAGCAGCCCGGGAGTCATCGCGCATCTGCACCCGGCACAGCCTGCTCCAACAGCCTGTCACCGGAAGAGAAACAAGTTCTGTTGGCATAGACCGTGTTTCCAATCACAGCTCATCTGAGCAGTGTGGGAAGTCCAAAGCTATTATTTACAGCTCAGTGAAGAGGGAGCTGAGCTTGAGCCCCTCGCTGCAAAAGCCACTCACATGGAGTGACAGTATCGGGTGACTAAAAAGGAGAAGCAGGTTCATATCACATTCTCATGACACTGAGGTCTTCAAAGCCCTGCTGTCGCCTCTTCTCCCCCCACGCAAACCAGACAAAAACCTGTTCTGCTGAATGCAGCGCACAGGGTTCACCTCTTTCTAGTCAGCTCCATCCCATGTTAGGGCACTCAGTTCTTCCCAGTTTACCTGAGGATCTTCTTGTTTTCACGCTAATACTCCAACATGAGCCAGATGTGGTGGCACACACTAATAAAGCCAACACAAATGGTGCAGAGATGGATGGATCCCTAAGGCAAGCCTAGTTAGAAATCTCCAGGCCAGTGGGACCCTGTCTCAAAAAGCAAGGTGGATAGCGCCTGAGAAATTATACCTGCAGCTGATCTCCAGCCTGTCTGCGCGTAGGCATTCCTGTGAATGTGCAATGTGTACCTACACACACCACGCACACGCGTGCGCGCACACACATACACCATTATCCAAGGGAACTCCTCAGTGCCTAAAACACTGAGCCACCGAGTCATTCATCTCTATTGTCTGGATTCACATCTCGTCACTGGTCATACACAGCTTTAGAACTGGGCCCCATGAGAATCCAACGCTCACTCAATATCTAGTAATCACGCCGTGTTGAGCTTTGAACCCAAATTAATCTAGACTGATTTTTTTATTGTTGCTGTTGTCGTTTTTCTTATTTTTTTTCTCTAACATGTTACACATGAGTTTTTTTTTAATTTTCTAGCCTCAGATTTTGTTTTCTATATATCTTTGTTGTTGTTGTTGTTGTTCAAGGAAAGGAAGAAAATCTTCTTGGAAAAAGAGTTGAATCCAGGAATGCGGGGGGGGGGGGGGGGGGGGATGTATGAGCCAGGATAATTTCTGAGATGTTAGGAAAATGGAGTATGGGATCAACACAGTCCATTTCCTGTTACTGTAATAATACTTGAGGCTGGGTGCTTATAGAGAAAAGCAATTGATTTCGCTTGGACCGCTGAAGGCTGACCATCAGAGCCGCACGGGCTGGTATTTGTGAGTGCCCTCCTAGCTGCAAGTTCTCAAAGTGGATGACAATGTGGAGTGTTGTTTAATCCCAGCACAGTGTCTGCCCCTCAGTCTAGCGCTGTCCAGGTAGCACTTGGGACTCCACAGTTATTGACCTGCTTCTCTGGCAGCAGCCCAGGGGCTCAGGCTGCAGCCTGATGGGAATTCTTCTCCCATAGTCTCCCGCTCTGTGGCTGCTGCTAAAGGCAGCTTTAACTAAATCTCTAATGTTCTATTTAGAAATAAAACTCAAGATTCAAAGGCTGGGGTGCAAAGCTGCTAGCTCAGAGAAGCTGGTAGCAATTAGTTAACCTTTCCTTGCTGGTGCCTCCAGAGAAGAGAGTATCCCTCTGCTTCCTCCAAGCATTAAAAGCCACACCACTTCAAATCCCTCCAGCTATTTCCTGTGCATCTCTCTAACTCTTCCGGATGCCCTCTGATGCTCTATGATTACTCTCTGTCAATGTTGCTCCCTCAGTCTCCTGACCCAAGGTTAATTTTATTTACTCAACACAAATGCCAACATGGGGTTCACAGTGGGATCAAATATCCCACCACAGCTGGTGGTTAAATTTCATGGTTGTCTGTATTTAGAATCACTGAGGAATTACACCTCTGGGCGTGACTGTGAAGGTGCTTGGGGTGGGGGTTAACTGGAAATGGAAGACCCGCTCTGAGTATGAGTGATGTCGTTCCATGGGCTGGGGTTCCAGAATAAAAAAACAAAAAGAAATGTAGGGCAGCATCCATCTCTGTTTTCTGAGCTAAGATGCAGGGTGACTCTCTGCCTCACACTCCGACCACTATGACCTCCTGGATTCCCTAAAAGCCATGAGCCAAAATAAACCCTTCCTTCCTCGAGTTGCTGCACCTCAGGTAACTTGGTTGCAGCAACAGCACCTCAGGTAACTTGGTTGCAGCAACATGGAGAGCAACTAACACAATTCTCTAGAGTGTTCTTAGAAGAAAGAGCAGGCCAGGCTCTTCTGGGTTGCCTAGGAGACCACTTTTAAACTCTGATTTAAAGAATAAGCTAAGGATATTGGATAGAAATTGGACAGGATAAGCCATGAATAATGAGCAACAAATGATTATGTTTCGGAAAAGAGAGAGCTAGGCTGCATTCCCAAGTGCTTAAAACAAAACCCTTCACCCAGAGTCTTAATCCAAATCCTAATTCCACTTCTTTGGTGTGCCAGGATCTGTGAGGGTTGTTTGGTCATTTTATTGATTGCTACGGACAAATGGAAGCATCCTAAAAAGTAGTTTAACCATCTGGTTTTGATTGTATCTATAATCCCAATCCTTGGAAGGCTGAAGTAGGATAATCGCTACATAGAAAGTTCCAGACCAGCCTGGGAAACCCACCGAGTCCCTTTCTATAAATAAAAGTCCGCATCTTTTAAATCTTTATTTTCTAGATTTATGTCATTTTTACTTATGAGCATATTGAGGGATGGGTGTGTGCTTGTGTGTGCTGTGCTTGCAGAGGCTAAAAGATGGTGTCTGATCCCCCAGAGCTAGTTTACTGTGGGTTATAATCCACCCTACAAGGGTGCTCCCAGTAGACTCCCATCATCTGTAATAGCTGCAAGGGCTCTTAACTTCTAAGCCCTCTCTCCAGGCCCCAAAATGGGCAATCATAAGAAAATGGTCCAAATGAGAAAGAATTCTTGATTTTGAAAGATGGTAGCAAAAATTTGATCCTCTCTCTCTCTCTCTCTCTCTCTCTCTCTCTCTCTCTCTCTCTCTCTCTCTCTCTCCCTCTCTGTTACACTATCTCTTTTCATATTACTAGACTTTCCCCTGCAGTTGCCTAATGCAGAGTCTCAACTCCCGATACAGAAGATGACCACATTTGTAACAAATCCATTGTGTTCTGTTTCAGAGGGAAGACTAGTTCTGCTCTTTTCAGGCAACAACTACAAAAGAATATTCTAGAAATTGATTCAAATGGTCATCCTGTAGTGGAGAAATTTTAATTTTTCATTGTACGTGTGTGTGCATGTGCATGTGTGTGTGTGTGTGTGTGTGTGTGTGTACACCACAGGCTACATGTGGGCATGTGGAAGCCAGAGGCCAACTTGCAGGAACTGATGTTCTGCTTTTACCATGGTGCTAGAACTCAGGTCATGAGGCTTGACAGCAAGTACCTTCACCAGCTGAGCCACCTCACCATACTTTTGAGGAGTGATCATAATTTAAAGTGTTCTGTGTATAAGACTCCCTCTTATTTCTCACATGGACAAAGGCACCCCTTGATCTGTGCCAAGGTGTGAGATGGGGAAAGAGCCTTGCATATTATGAGACTGGCACCCAAAGCTTTCTTGCACCTTAATTCTCATCGCTGCTACTTTAGATTCTGACCACACCCTGGACCTCTCTTACATATCCCCTTTTGTCTCTGGGGCCAGGAAGATACACCAGCATAAATTCATTACCTCAAATTTTCCATTTCACACCCCATTCCCAGTATTCCAATATTCCCTACGGGAGCCATGTACAGAGCACTGCTTGCTTTTCGCCTCACAAAATTAACAACAAACTAACAATTTACCTGCTTATCAAGTATAATAAGGAAGGAGCTTGGGGACAGGAACCCCAGTCACTCAGCTTTGTCTCGGGTCACCTGGACTTGACTTTCTACAAAATGACTCCTTAGAATATTAATAACTGTGCTAAGGTAAACAAAAAATGTTTTCTTTCTATGCATGTGACATTCAATCTCTATTGTGAATTGAATCTGGAAATCGCTATGAGAGAGAATTCTAGGTAGACATGTGCAGGAACTTAAAGGGAGGATAAAGCTAGGGCAATAGGAAGAGTCTTTGCTAGAATGGGCAGCATCTTCCATTTGGGAGCCCCGAAAGACTAAAGAACAAGCAGGTGTGTTTGCCTGCCCACCTTCCCTTCTTGCTGGTGAATGCATCTACTTGTTTATGGCTGTTCCTGCTGTGGCTGCTGTTCTATACTGGCATCAGAATGCAACACCCTGGCTTTTCAACCTGCACTAAACACATCAACTCTCCAAGAATTTTCCAGGCTTTTCAGCACAAGATTGGGACTATGGAGGCCTTCCGCTTTGTAGGCTGAGCAGAGTGTTGTAACTTTTTCTGGGGAGATGCAAGCAAATGTCTACATTATTCATCTTTGGTGCAAAACGACAAGACTTCAGCCACACCATGGAAAATGGCCCGAATCCATTGCATTTCCTCATTACTGTTGCAAAATGTCCGGCAGAAACAACTTAAGGAAGGATCAATTTATTGGGGCTCACAAGCCTACTCCGTCCTGGTGGGGTTCACTGTGGCAGGAGATGTGAGGAAAACCCTGCACATCTTTGTGAGGTCAGAAAACAGAGGCTTGAGCACAGATGGGAGGGGGCCCTCACCTCCCAGTCTATCCCTCCCAATGAGGCGTGAGGTATTTCCTGGGGAGATACCACCTCCACACACACAGCTACTCATTCAAGATCGGGAACCCAAGGTAAAACCAAGGCCCAACTTGGTGGATCAAGAGATTTTATTGGTGTTCCTAACAGGAGAAAGGGCGAGAAGTAACTTACATGAGCAGGGATGACCCAGATGCAGCCACATCAGCCATAAGGATCCAACAATAGACCAAAATAATGATTCCAGCACAATGCCACTTGCAAACCAGTGGTTTTATTGGAGTTACTTACAAGAGTGTGGGTGAGGATTACTTCCAGGAACATGGACTACTCTCAGGCAACTCCATTACCAAAAGGCCCAGGCTAGCCTGGCTAAAAACTCATAAAAGCTCTATTCACAGAGTTCCTTTCAAGGCTTGCAGTAGGTTCAAGCGCAGTTGTTACTGCTTATACAACATTAGGGAGCAGCCTAGATACTTGTAAGTTTTAGGAATTTACTGAGATTTGTGAGTTGTTTGTTTGTTGGGTCTTAAAAATTTCCATTTACTTCCTAGGTAGTAAGAAGCCTCCCAACAGGGTGAAATGTTTCCATGTAGAGGAAACGATAAACAGCGACTGGGTTCAGAGCCTCTCTGGTGTTCAGACAGCAATTGTTGGGACTCCCCGAACTCCACTGTGTAAGCCAATTGAATAAATCCCTCTTTCCAGTATGTAGTGTGACCTTCATTCTGCTTCTCTAGCCAACCCTGACCGATTCAGTGACCATACTTTTTCTTTCTTTGTATTTCTTCTCTCCAAACCTATTGCTTACTTAGGGGTTTCCCAGAGTGGATGGTTCCCAGAATGTTTTCAAAGCTATAGTCACCCCAACCATAAGCTCTCTCCCTGTGGCAGCAAATACAAGGGTTATGACAGGTGGCTGGGGCTGGACTCTGCCCTACCACCAGAAGTGATCAATAAAGAATGTTAGACCTGCCGGGCGGTGGTGGCGCACGCCTTTAATCCTAGCACTCGGGAGGCAGAGGCAGGCGGATCTCTGTGAGTTCGAGACCAGCCTGGTCTACAAGAGCTAGTTCCAGGACAGGCTCCAAAACCACAGAGAAACCCTGTCTCGAAAAAAATCAAAAAAAAAAAAAAAAAAAAGAATGTTAGACCTATCTGAGGTGGCAAGCTGAAAGAACAAATTGGTGAGCAAACTGCATCCTTTCCAATGTTTGACTCGCTCTTACGAATGTGGATGTGAAATGCCCCTCCCCCCGGCACAGGCTCATATGTTCACAAATGCCCTCTCCCAGGTTCTGGAAAGCAGTATCTCAGGTCTGTCGAGCTTCCTGTAAGTCATACAAGCAGTTCGGGGTGCGGGGGTAGCTTTGCAAGTCGTCACTCATGCCAGAGTCTTGTTGGATCCTTACGGCTGATGCGGCTGCATCTGGGTCATCCCTGCTCAGGTAAGTTACCTCTCACCCACACTCCTGTTAGGAAAACCAATAAAATGTCATAATTCACCAAGTTGGGCCTTGGTTCTACCTTGGGTTCCTTATCTTGAACGAGTAGCTGTGTGTGTGGAGGTGGTATCTCCCCAGGAAATACGTCATGCAGCACTGGGAGGGAAAGGCTGGGAGGTGATGTCCACCACACGTCTGTGCTCAAGCCTCTGTTTTCTGACCCCACTAAGATGTGCAGGGCCTTCCTCACATCTGCTGCCACAGTGAACCCCACCAGAATGGAGTAGGACTGTGACTCCCAATAAATCGTCCCTTTCTTAAGTTGCTTCTGCTGGGCATTTTGCAACAGTAAAGAGGAAATGCAATGGATTTGGGCCCTTTTCCATGGTGTGGCTGAAGTCTGGTAGTTTTGTGCCAAGAATGAATATATTGGCTGGCAGTTAGTGTTTCCCTCGGCATGTGCTATGTCCCGTTCTAGAGAACGGAGTGTCTCATTTCATAGCTCCTGTGTGGTGATATTCATAGAAGAACCACTCCAAGACAGGAAATGGAAGGGTGGAAGTGTCCCCTTCAAAGCATATTGGAAATAGTGACAAAGACATTCATTAGTGGTATGGATTGGAGTCCAGAGGGAGTCTGCTTGGACTCCAGATGCCTGTTTCCTAAGATAAAAAAAAAAATTAAACAGGAACATGTGGATAGTCAAAGAAATAGGGACCGTCTTATATTGTAAGATAGATAGATAGATAGATAGATAGATAGATAGATAGATAGATATTTTAGATAAATAAATAAATAAATATATATAGATGTTTTAGATATATATATATTTAAATTTTTAGGTGTGTGTTTGTCTGTGTGCACATGTGTATGCAGTTCTAAGAGGTCAGAAGAGGACATTGGATCCCCTGAAGCTGGCATTAGTTACAGATGGTTGTGAACCCCCAGAATGGGTGCTTGGAACTGAACTTCAGTTCTCTGGAAGAGCAATAAACTGTTCCAACTGCTGAGACATCTCTCTAGCCCTTAGGGCAGCTCTCAACCTTCCTAATGCTGCGACCCATTAATACAGTGTACCTCAAGTTGTGGTGACCCCAACCATAAAACTAACTCATTGCTAGTTAATAACTGTATTTTTACTACTGTTATAAATCTTACTGTTAATATCTGATATGCAGGATATCAGATATGTGCCCCCTCATGTGAAAGAGTTGGCTCACACCCAAAGGGGTCACGACCCACAGGTTGAATAACCACTGCCTTAGATGAAGCTTATTAGGAAAGAGAAATGAATGGCGGGGCTGTAGCTCACAGGCAGAACACTTGCTTCACAGGCAGGAGACCCTAGAGTCAATCCCCAGGATGGTCCCAGAGGGAGGGAGAGAAGGAAGGAGGAAAGGAAGGAGGGAAGGAGAGAGGGAGGAAGGGAGGGAGGGAGGAAGGAAGGAAGGGAGGGTCCTGAAACGGGGAACATTCTCAAAAGCCTCAGATTGTAGCTGTGATTCTTTATGGGCTATTTAATAGCCCCTGCTCCCTCCCACACGGGTATGCCTCATAGCTTTCTTCACTATGTTTAGTCTCTTCTGTGGAGCCAGGATAGGGTAGGGTTTCTATTCAATGTAAAATTGAAGTGGCAGTGGTTGATTCAGGAAAGGAGCTGACATGTGATTAGCCCTTAGGGATGAGAGGGAGCATCAAAACTATGATTGGGCCTTGAAGGGACAGAGCATTGGAAAAGGACAATACAGTATACTTAAAAATCAGCATATCTGAACCCTTAAAGGGAAATAGAGGCTTCTCTTCAAACCCTGGAGCAGAACTTCGCTGAAAGGAATAGCTTCCAGAGAAGCAGAGCTGTGGGGAGACAGAGAGGCCGTCGGAGAAATCCCTTGACCAAGGAAAATGTCTTGAGTTGTGGGGAGAGGGGTGGAGGTGGGTACAGAGGGGTCTCCAGAGAAATCGCTTGACCAAGGAAAGCATCTGACTTTCTTAAGTTTTAAGAGGAAGCCTGCCATTATGTGATTTAGTCAGGGACGACCTGCGTGGCGAAGAGTATGGAGTGCCCAGGTGGGTGCGAGTTAATTCAAGGCTACAGAAACCACAGCACAGAACAGTCGGCCTCTTCCTGGGGGGGGGGGGGGGGAGAGCTGCAGAGGCGTGGCCTGTGAGATCTGGAGTACTGGAGTGATCACCATCGTAAAGGGACAGGCCCCTATTCTAGCGGTCTTCCTCCCGCGTCAGTCTCTTTGCATATCTGCCTTGGCTTCTTTTTCCACGTCCTGTTCTCTTCTTCAAAGTCATGCAGCCCTACACACTAGAGCGTATTAAGCACTGCCCGGAACGGGGAACTCAGTGTTAGGTGGGTGCCACAAACTTGAGTGTTTCTCTGAGCTCTGTCCTCCTTAATTAAGCCCGCCGCGGGTCTCTCTCGTCTTCCAAGGGATAAGGAATCATCCTCTTCCACCCTGCAGAGGGAGAAGAGTAATGCCCTGTGTCCAATTTTCTTCTCATTGCTATTTTTATTATAGATTCACAAGTGCTCAGTGATTCTAAAATGAAAACAGGGAAAGTTCATTTTGTCAGCCTCATCTTAAAAAATTCTTAATGGCTTTCTCCCCTATTATCATAAATACTTTTATTGTGTCTAAATTTGTTCCCAACTGCACAGCCATCTATTTTGCTGTCAGCAAAAGTTCAAACATCTTTAAAAGATATATATTCGTTCCGTGTTTTGATTTATTTTATGTTTATTTACGTGTCTGTATGAGTAAGTGTGCATGCATGTGTGTACTCAAAGAAGCCAAAGGAGGGTCTCCGATGCCCTGGCACCGAAGTCGTAGATGTTTGTAAGTCGCCTGATGTGGATGCTGGGAACTGAACTCGCGTCTTCCAGGAGAGCAGCAAGTGTTCTTAACCACTAAGCCATCTCTCCAACATGGGTGTTTAGGTCTCTTAGGTACCATTTTCTATTTTGAATTTGTTTCCGTCTCCTTACTACACTGGACATTGATGGATCCAGAAGCGGTACACATTAATAAAACCAGCATCCAAAAAGCGTCATGAGTCTGAGACATGCTGGACTCCAAAGCAAGACCTTGTCCCCCAAAAGCAAACAAGCAGCCTGAAGATATAACCCAGTTGATAGAATGCTCGCCTAGCATTCGGAAAGCTCTGGTTCCATAGACACCATCACTGCGTATAACAAGGTATCAGGGTCGACAAGATGGTTCACAGGGAGAGCATATTTGTCACCTCGCCTGCCAATCTGAGTTGTGGAGGACACAACAGAACCTACACCGGCAAGTTTTCCTCTGACCTCCACACACATGCTGTGCAATGCATGCTTCCACACAGGGACACGCTAATAAACAAATACATAACAAAATAAATAAATGTAAATATTAAATTAATAAAAACAAGTCAGTGTGGTGGTGCGCCCCAATAACCTCAGAAACCCAAGAGGCAATGGCTATGGGTTCAGAAGTTGCAGGCCACCTTCAACTTCATAGTAAGTTCAAGGCCAGTTTGAGTTAGGTGAGATCCTGTCGCTAATGCACAACTGAACATTTATGTGTGAGAAATACTGCTATGGAAAAGGTTAAACTTGGGACTGCAAAGATGGCTCAGCAGTTTAGAGCACTAGCGTCTTTTAAGCCAGCACTCAGGACAGATGGCTCGGAACTGCCTATAACTCCAGCTTCAGGTGATCTAATCTCTCTTCCGGCCTCCTCTAGCATATACATGCACATAGGTGCATGCGCACGCAAAAGCACACATATACACGTAAAATAAAAATCATTTTGAAAACCACCCATTTCCTGGCAGATGGACAATAAAAATTAAGGCTCCTGGAGAGAAGGCTCAGTGAATGTCCATCACCTTTCCAGAGGCCATGAGATGGGTTCCCAGCACGCACACTGGATGATTCAATACCACACATAACTCCGGCTCTCGGGGATCTGACACCATCTTCAGGCCTTTGCAAGCATCTACACACACTCATGCAGAGAGAAGATGAATAATAAAACCTTTAAAACTAAATGGGGAGCAGGAGGGAGGGTCATGTGTTTGGGGGGTCGTCAAGACTGTTCTCTCTGTACTCAATCAGCAATCCTCGGGCTGTTCTAAAGCTGGGAAATAACCTGCCTGCCTTTGCTACTCTGAGTCCCTAGAGCTCTCATTATGAAGTGAGGATCTTTGTCTCTAGTAGCTTTGAGACTGGACTCTCCCATTTCCATCACCCACCGTGGCACCTGGCACTAAGGCCAATGGCCTTCTATCCAGGTGGACTTTAGAACGCATAGCTCTAGTTTGCTTCTAATAACTCCTGGGTTCCTGGTGGAGACTGTCTATGCTTCCAAACACCCAGAAGAAGGAGTTGCCACTCATGGGCATCTAGTCACACCATCCGGGCCTCTCTCATCACAAGGCCCAACACACACCAAGCGTTTGATGGATGCCATTGACCACGATGGCAGTCACCACAGTAGCTACTGCCCTTGAATGTGAAATACAAATACAGTCCCTGTTAGACTGTAGTGCAGTGACCAACTTCACAACCGGGATTATTTAGCACACATGTGGTCAAAAGATAAGCTCTAGGGTCAGCCTTCAGAGTACCCACCCACCCACCACCCACACATACACATGCACTCCATTCCTGATACGGATTGCTTAAAAATGCTAAATAATATGCTTAAAACGTGTTGCTTATCGGGTGGAGTGCAAATGAGTCAAAATTAATCTCGTTTTGAAGCTGGCTTTTTAAAAAGCAAATGTTAGCCTACCAAGTGTAGTAACATAAAGTAGTTGGTAGTGGTGTGCTTGTCTAACACGTGTGAGGCCCCAGGTTCTATTCAGTACCTCCAGGAAGTAAGGGAGGGAGGATGGGAGGGATGGAAGGAAGAAAGAAGGTTGACAGGTTATTAGGTTTCTCTCCGTCTCTGTAGTAGTTTGGATGAGAATGCCCCCATAGACTCATATGTCTGAATGCTTGGACCCCATTTGGTAGACTGTTTAGGAAGGGTTAGGAGGTGTGGCTTGGTTGAAAGAAGTGTGTCTCTGATGTTCCAAAGCCCACATTGGGTCCAATGTCTCTTTGTCTATGTCTCTGAGTCTCTCTCTCTCTCTCTCTCTCTCTCTCTCTCTCTCTCTCTCTCTCATCTATCTATCTATCTATCTATCTATCTCTGTGTGTGTATGTGTGTGTGTGTGTCTGTCTGTCTGTATGTATGTCTGTCTATAGATCATGGTGTAGCTCTCAGCTACTTCTTCAGCACCAGGCCTACCTGTCTGCCTCCATGCTCCCCACCACAGTGATAACGGACTAAGCCTCTGAAACAGTAAGCAAACCCCCAATTAATGCTTTCTTCCATAAGTTTCCCTGAACACAATGTCTCCACAGCAATAGACTAAGTGACTAAGACAATTCCCCCATTTGAGTTGAGTGAGGGAAGAAAAAAAAGATCTCCTGAGAATCGCTAACGAAAAAATATGTAGTGGGGACCCAAGTCAGAACTCATTCATCATATGTGTCCTAGAAAATTTAAACTCATACCCAACCCAGTGTTTACTATGAAGCTATAATTAAGATCATGTGGCACTAGCACAGAGAGGCAAATCGACTTGCGAGCTGCTGCAGCGTCTCAGTGTTGAAAAGGAAAAAAGGCTACAGTTGCCAAGCAGTGAGGGAATGTCTATCTTGACTGACAATGGCCATGGTTTATCCACATAGCAAACAGTGAATTCTGACATCACACTACACATAAACACACACACACACACATACACACACACACCTACATCAGCAACTCAAGGAAGCACAGACTGATGTTTCTCTTGGTTTCAGAGGCTTCAGTCTATCCTGGCAACAGGAATTAAAACAGAGCAACGACAGGAAAGGGGCCAGGACAGCATGAAACCCCCAAGGACACATCCTTAGTTACCTACTTTCTCCAATAAGGCCTCTTTTAGGAAGTTCCCCACCCCCCTAATGGGTTAAACCGTGTCCCTGCATTTTCATTGTGATGTGTATGATGAAAGACTTCTATGAAAAGGGAAAAATCTTTAAAAGTTTTAGGAGACCATCTGGATTGTTTCAGAGTGGGAAATAACTTTTCCAGGACCCAAATGCATGGACACGCTGCACAGTTAAAAGTTTCTAATGCTGGCACTGCTGCCTTTGAGGTTGTCATCTGGGGCTGGGGCTCAGTTGACAGCCTAGAATGCACAACAGCCTGGGTTCCATCCTCACCACTGTGCAGACTGGGCTTGACAGTGCACATCTGTAATCCCAGCACCTGAGTGGAAGCAAGAGGAGGGAGATGTGAAGGTCAAGTCTCAGCTACATGCAAAGTTCAAGGCCAGCCTTGAATGACACCCTGTCTCACAAAAAAATAAAATAAAATAAATAAGTTCTAATATAATGTAAAAAAAGCCATAAAGAAAGAGGTGCATATTTTTTTAAAAAAAGAGTTAATATTCAGAGCAAATACAGAACTTTTAACAATTCAGAGAGGAAAAGAAGCTTGCCAGAAAATGGCAAAAATTAGAAGCAGATATTTTGCAGGAAAATAGCACAGCATGAGCAGCCCACGAAGCCACAGAGAGATTCTAAACAATAATCAGAGAGATGTCATCCTGTCAAAACATTTGAAGTGAGGCAATACCAACTATTGGCAGCGATGTGAGGACTTGGGAAATTCTTAAGCACCGCTTGTGGGCATTTAAATGGTCACAGGGAATCTGGAACACCCTGGCTTGACCCTGCTTGGCACAAACAGCTAGCTGTCCTTCAAAGCCCCTACTCCTGCTTCCCAATGCTGCGATGCTCCTCAGAAGTGCCTGCCACTATTATCTCAGATAATTAGGGAGTTGATTAATGAATGAATCAATTAGCAAGTATGACTGAGGATGTGGAGAATCCTCATCCTGTCAGTGCCCTGTCAGTGGGGAAGTAAACAGGAGCAGCTGCTGAGGAGGGCAGCGAATTAGTTGTTCAAAACAGAAAAAAGAGAACGAGCATAGGAATATCCCACCCAACTTGGGGGTTTGGGGGTTTTGCCCCAAATAACTTAAGCAGGATCCTTGTTTCAGGATTTCATGTCCCTTGAAACGTGAGTTTAATGAACAAGATAGATGGAAGAGCTGCATCTAGGGCAGTGGTTCTCAGCCTGTGGGTCGCGAGCCATTTCAGGTTGCATATGAGATACCCTGCATGTCTGATATTTACATGACGTTTCATAACAGCATCAAAGTTCCAGCTATGCAGTAGCAACGAAATGATTTTATGTTTGGGGTCACCACAGCATGAGGAACTGTTATTAAAGGATCGCTGGATTCGGAAGGTTGAGGACCACTTCTCTGAGTGGTCAGAGGCAGGCCTCACACTCTTACACCATTGGTTAATTTAAAACTGGCAGCTACTGAGTGGAATGTGTTTGCGGGACAGCCTTTGAGAACATGTTTTAATATCAAGAGTTGACTTTGGAGGAACATGAATTTCTGCCAAATGTCTTCTTTGTATTTTTTTAAAAGGAGTCTTCCTTCTTCAAGTAATTTGATTGGGAAAATACCTCAGAGATAATGCCCAGCATCTTAGGTTTTAGTTGATTTTGGACGGAGTCAGGTTGGTACCCAAGATCAACCATCACACTTAGTGAACTTCTTCCTTCAACAGGCTTCCCTTTGCCCAGTTTTATCACCTACCAAGGGTCGACTAGAATTTTGAATAGATAATCAAATCTCCTAGGTGTCTCTCAAACCAATCAAGATGAGAGTATTAATGATTTTCTATTATATATTGTACTATTATATACATAATGTACATAAAGATTTTGATGTTGTATTTAGATGCAGTATTTTATAGTGAAAGAAGAAATACTCGCTGATTGTTCTCTTTTATGTGGTATTATATATACATTTGCATAAACATAAATTATGAACATATGTCATATGCATATATGTTCAAATATGATAAATACTATATAGAGGGTATATGGTGGGTTTTGATGTGTGCTTTCCCTAGGGAGACATCATACACACAATCTACTTGACCCAGATTGGGAAACAAAAACAGACCAAAACAACAATTCCACCAAAGTCCAACTCGGCAAATCAACGAGTTTATTGAACACTGATGATAAAATTCCTCCCTTGTAGAAGACATAAACAAACCCGCCTACCACAGTCCCCGAAACAAACCAAACTACAAATCCATCAAATTAACTGTGGAGTACCAATGAGTTGTGAGCCTTCCCTCCAGAGCAATGGGTGAAGGGTTATAGGCATGAGCATGGCTGACCCTACAGCAGCCACACAGGAAGGTCTACATCCATGGATGATGACTCTCCCACGGTTGTGTAGATGGAACCCCTTCCCCGGTCCGGTTCTTCCACACCTATACACTCCAGCCCTTCCAAGTTTCTGAAGCCATGTGCAATTTTAGGGCAAATTGCATTCAACTGGTTGGGAGGGATGGTTAGATGCTCAGGGGAGGGTTCTGTACCCCAGAACATTTTTTCCTTCTATGAGGGGATGAGGATTTATCGAAGCTGCACCGCTAGAGACCCCTTCATGACTTGTAGACAGCTTGGCCGGTCGGAGAGTCTCCTCTCCCCAACCATTGTTACATATATAACTTCAGGAAGGGGCCTTATGAATCTCAGAAATGTCCAATACTTTCTGTGACCTGTGGATTATTGACTTTCAGAACTTTGTAAGTTCTGTTTACTTCCTATGTCTTCTGAACCTCCTTCACCCTTCTAGGAAGAATTGTTTTGATTCGAAAGAAATGTCAACTACTCGGCAAATTTATACCTTGTAGAATTTTGTATCTTGCTTCTTTCTACTTAACACTCACTAGAGAATAAAAAATAAATCCTGTTAAGTAAACCTCAACAAAATAGGACTTAATGGATAGGTAGTATTCAGTTCAGTAGATAAATTATATAATTCACTTGGTCTCTTTCCCAGTAGTGAATAATCTCCTTTACAGAAACATTATACTGCCCTGAAATTACCTGACTATTTGTGTCACCTGATATTACCTAAAGGGTTGAGACGATGCTTATGAATGTGTCTGTGGAGACCACCATGCATAGAGTTAACACAACACAGAGAAGGCTTGGTAACCATGAACAGGCTCCATGTATAAACAGCTGCAAAGTCTCTCATGTGGAAACTCTCCCAGTTCTGTGCTGGGTTGCTCTTCCTGACAGTTGGGCCACAATGGAATGAATTCTAAAGTATTCTGAGACCCAAAATAGAAAAGAACCATAATTGCCAACTCTGGCAGCTTGCAAACAACATCCAAAGATCCAACTTACTGTTTCCTCGGAACATACCACGTCCGCCTTCAGCAAGGGTCTCACACCCGATACCTTACTGCCGAGGCTGTGATTATACTTGTGTATTTATCTAAGACTCCAAACTGGTGGGAATCTTTTTCATATCTGCAAATTAATAGAGGATGATATCACGGTTTTTTTTGTCTCCCTTTTAAAAATAACTTAAGCTTAAAGTAAATCTCACTTTGGGGAAGAGATTCTGGTCTGCTTCCCAGAGTGTTAAGGAATAAACTCTCACTTACAGGCACACATTTTCCCCTTAGTGGATTCTCTAAAGAGCATATTTGAGGTTGTCTGTCAGAGGGCCTGCTGGGGCTTACTTGATCAGTTATAATAAAGTCATAGAATCTTAAAGACAGAAAGAGCCCTTGCAGGATAGATGAAAGGGGTTGGAATCCAAGGCCATGCAGCAGACCTCTGGCAAAGGTTGTGATTGAAAGAGGTCTCTGCCTCTTCAGATTTCTGCTAACAGATTTGATGCCTGGACAGTGACTTTGGTCACCTCCAGGAAGCACTTTAAATAATCCCATGTCCTAAATAAAGTCTCCTTGGACCCATAATTGCAAGATGCACATAGCTACTAAGAAAGAAGAGTGTCATGGCAGCTCTTTGTGGGCTGACTGTGCGGGTTAGTTTGTTGTCAACATGACTTGACACGTGTATAGAAGTCAGAGGACAGCTTGTGAGAGTCGGTACTCATCCTCCATTGAGTTGGTCTCAAGATTCGAACTTCAGTCATTGGACTCGGTGGCAAGCATCTTCACCTGCTGAACCATCTCACTGATCCTTCATTTGTTATTTAAGTTAACACTTCATCCTAGATGTGTGTACAAAGTAGCTACTCTTCTTTCATTTTTACATTTTTCTTTGTATTCTTTTCTTGTCAAATAGCTCAAGCTTCCCTGAACCTTAAGATCCTCCTGCCTCAGCTTCCTAGTTCTAGGATTATATGCATGTACCCCATGGCCATCACATATGACCACAGTGCTGGCTGAATCACCTGTGATTTAAAACACATTTTATGAGGATGGAAATGTGGCTCAGTGACAGAGAACTTCCCTAGCATGCATGAGGTTATGGGTTCCATCCTTGGCATTAAAAATAACACATATTTGCCTCTGAACAAGATGGTGTAGGGGTCAAATAATACCTACAACTCTAGATGGAAGTCTTTCAGAGACAAAATGTGATAGATGGTGGTGATGAAGAAGATAGAAAGTTGATAGACATGTAGATGGTAGATTAATAAGAAGGTAGATAGATGACGGATATATAGAGAGGTAGATGATGGGTAAATATATAGATTTGTAGATGGTAGATAGATAGATAGATAGATAGATAGATAGATAGATAGATAGATAGATAGATGATAGATAGATAGATGATAGATAGATAGATAGATGATAGATAGATAGATAGATAGATAGATGATAGATAGATAGATAGATAGATAGATGATAGATAGATAGATAGATGATAGATAGATAGATAGATAGATAGATGATAGATAGATAGATAGATGATAGATAGATAGATAGATAGATAGATAGATGATAGATAGATAGATAGATAGATGATAGATAGATAGATGATAGATAGATAGATAGATGATAGATAGATAGATAGATAGATGATAGATAGATAGATAGATAGATAGATAGATAGATAGATAGATAGATGATAGATAGTAAAGTGTGATGATGATGTTTAGTTGTGGAAATTTTTTTATGTGAGACAAAAAGGATGGCAGTGCCCACCTGTGATCTTAGCATTTTGGATCCTCCTGGCAGGAGGATCATAGGGTGAGCCTGGGTTACATAATGAGACCCTATCTAAAAAAAAAGTAAGAAAGAAGAGGGGGACGAGGAAAGAAAAGGGAAGGAGCGATGAAGTAGAAGGGGAAGTGAAAGAGATACTGGGGTACTCTCAGGGAACTGCAAGTCATGCAGAGTCCTCTTCTGATTGTAAGAATCCTCAAGCCCCAGACCCCTGTTATTCTGGTTTTGATCCTATATTTAGCAAGAAGCCTCATATTCAGCCATTCAACCTCTTGGTCTCTAGAGAAGCAGACAACCTAGAGGGTGAACATGAGGATTCTGGAAACTCCTTTGCAAGGAACTAGAGTGTCAGTCAATCTTCTTCATCAATCCCTTGTGAGTTTAGTTAGAATAGATCAGCCATCCTAAGGCTCCCTAAAACAGTGAGACAACAAGGAACTCCACACACCGATCTTCCTGGCTCCCCTTTCTTAACCTCTTTGGTGATGTCTCTTGGGCAGTACTAAGAAATCTGTGAGAAGAGAGAATGCACGATTCTGCATACAAGAAAAAGACTCTTGGACCCAGGTAGATAAGGCCTGATCCGCCCCGTGGGTTATTTTATATGCAGTGTTGAGCGAGTTATTGAATGGGGTCTGTATTTTGCCAGCTTTAGAATGGAAGCATTAAAGTACACCTCACAGAGGCTAGGGAGATTAGGTAAGGTACCTGCCATGCAAGCATGAGAACCTCACACAGAGTCAGACAAGGTGCTGTGCATGTTTGTCATCCAGTGCTCCTCTAAGGAGATGGGAAGGAGAGACACTGATTGCCTGAAAGCTTGTGGGCAAAGTTGCCTGGCAGAGAGCGAAAGACCCTTTCCTAAACAAGGTAGAAGCTGAGGACTGATATCCATGCATGTCCTCTGACCTCCACATGTGCACCATGACACATGTACACCTACATGTGCACACACATGTACACACACACACACACAAAATATACCTCATAGGATCCGAAGAAAGAAGGGATATTGCATATAGTACATCCCCTGAAAGCCATGTAATACAACAGGCCACAGTTTCCATATGCAGATAGTACCTGGTATCTGATAAGTTTAGCACATAGTACTACGTCACCTGGGTCATCTCCTCTTCCCAGCAGTGGACGGCTGTTTGGGTGTTGGGAATTTGTTTCCACGTTAACCTAAGTGAAATAGAATCAGGAAGTCAAAGCTGTTGTCTTAGCAGCCCACCACAGTAAAAATAGAAATGTACATCATTGCTAATGGTGTGTTTAGCAGTCTGGAGCATCCTTGTAAGCCAGCCCCTCAGACAGATGGCTGAATTGATGGGGATTTCAGGACACCAAGCAAAGAGCACCAGGTCTGGAATTTAAAAGCCTTCTATGTGGTCTTGCTTCCTCCCTCTTTTAAGGGATCCTGGGTCACACATCTCACTCTGTGTCTAAGTTCCTCTGACCTAGCATGGTAGTAGTCTTAGTCCAACATGGAAATGTGCTTTTCCTCCATCTGCAGAGATGGCTCAATGGGTAAAGTGCTTGCTATGCAAACATGAGGACCCAAGTTCAGGTCTCCCAAAGTCCACATAAAATCTGTATGTGGTGCCATGTCTCTATAATCCTAATGCTGGGGTTGGCTAGAGACATGTAGATCTTGGTGTCTACCTAGCCAAAAGGTGAGCTTCAGGATCAGTGAGAAATTCTGTCTCAAAAAAAGTTGCGGGTGATAAACACCACTGACATTGACCTCTAACCTCTATGTGCTTGCACAGGTGAGCACATCTACATGTATGTGTGCATATACATGCGTGTGTCTGTGTGTTGTACTTATCTTGGTGAAGTGGGTAGAAATAAAGGGAGTACAGAGGGGACATGAGAGGGATAGGAGCCCCTGGTGTTGGACTCAAGGTCTCACTAGCTGAGAAGCAAAACTTCCAACACAGCCAACAGTGTTTGCTTAAGGCCTTGCTTTCTTTCCAGCCATGAACTTGAAGTTTCCTAGTAATCCTATCAGAAACCCCATTAATAGTGAAAATCATGTCCTAAAGACCTTGTGCAACTCATATACCCTGGTTTTACCTTATCTGATTTCTACAACATCTAAGTCACCTCCAGAGGGACACCTTAATCTCACCTACCAAGAAGAGGAATAATTTATTCACAGCTCCATCCCTAAGCCCTCCTAGGCCTCTGTCCCAGAGCAAGTATGGTTGGGAAGAAAAGCATGCTTTTGTATCCAGCTGCAGTATCCACCTGAGAGCTTGGATCTAACCTCCTTCAGGCAGGCTAATGGCTGAAGAGAGATTACCCTTGTGTCTTTAAAGTAGCTACTGAATTTCTGGTTTATAAGAGATGCTGATAAGTTGAGGAAACCTGAACTCTCCAAGAGAAAGGTAGGTGAAGAACAGCACCTTCCTGTGGCTGCTCTTGGAGCTGGAAAGGGAAGAGGGGTGTGAATATCAGGGCAGATATGTCATGGTGCAGGGTCAGGTTAGAACTTAGAGATAGAACATGCTGCACAGTCACCAGGGTTAGGAATGGGACTCACCTTTTGGGTAGGATGGAGAAGTTGATCCATCTTGGCGAGGAGTAGCAGGGGACAATGACCCACCTACATCATGCACACCATGGGCACTCTGGGTAATAGGAGTCCTTCCCTCAATTAGAAGCCAGAGCATCCAAAAGCTGCAGGAGAGAAAGTACAAAGAACTCAGGAAGCTCTATTACAAGCACACGGGCACTACCTCCCTGGCCAGGAGACACAATTAACAAACCCATGGCCAGGGTTAATTTTAGAGGGTGATTGGTGTGGTCCATGGGATGCCCAGATAGTTAATGAAACATCACTTCTGGGTGGTGTTCTAAGGGTGAGATTAGCCTTTTTAATGGTGGTATAGATATCCCTCTTTAATGTGGGAGGGAATCGTCAAACATACTGAAAGATGAATAGCAGAGGAGAGGGAGAGGGAGAGAGAGAGAGAGAGAGAGAGAGAGAGAGAGAGAGAGAGAGAGAGAGAGAGAGGGAGAGAAGCAAAGAGTAATGCATGCCATTTATTTTGCTTCACTAAGCAGGTCCCTTATCATCCCTCATCTCCATACCAGAAACACCTATTCCTCTGCTTTACATTACTGAATTTTAAACAATTTTACTACAGAATCCAATGTGAAAATAGCAACAGATCAGGAAATTTAGACACCATAATTATGGAGGCCATTATCTGTGCGGATGGATGGATAGATAGATGACAGACAGACAGACAGATGGACAGACAGACAATCAATGTACACATCATATATTACATACATATAATTCATATGTGTGACATATAGAGATAGACTAATTGATAAAAAGATGATAGATGTGCATATATAGAGAGATAAAAGGATAGAAGATAGTCAGACAGACAGACATATAGATCTCTGTTATTCTGAAGATCCATGCCTAACAAATTCACAATGTCTGCATTTATCAGATATCTCTGAAGAGGAATGTTCAAGTTTGAGCCATAAAGTTGAAGAAGAAGAACCACTCTGGCCATCACTGACTTAAGTGCCACTGGGATCGGGATGGAAGTCAGAGTAGAAGGTGGGAGAAGCCTGCATTCACAGCTAGATCCAGAAATCCAAGTGTTTCTGTCTGCGGTAAAGCAGGGATTATGAAGAAATCAAGCTGGTGAAATGTGGTCCTGGGCATCATAGTCAACAAGTGTATAATAAGATTCACATCCTTAGATGCATTATGAGATTTTTCATAGCACCGCCTCACCCTGAAGTTTCCTGTCACAAACATTATCATGTGAGGACCCAACAGCTTCTCATGTTGCTTTGTTCCTTTAAAAAAGATGTCCTTAAACCAGATGAGAAGAGATACCCAGGACACAATACCATTGCACTCACACTAAAATGCCATTTAGTCAGCATGCAAGCTGCCAGATAAAAGTGAGTGGTACCAGAGGGATGAATTGGAGATTGTCATTCCGTCAAACTTAGTGACAACATTATCTGCAGATCTTAAGAAAAATCAGCTCAGAAAAAAAATCCCTGGTTGGTAGTGATCCTCTCAGATAGATTGAAATCTTTCCAGGCTATTCCTCGGGGCTCATCAATCAAGGGCAGTTGTCATGGAGAACAGTTGAATAGATGGTTTCCATTTAATTATGTTCAGCCCTCTAGATATTGAAAGTGCTTGGGAACAAGCAGACTAGGCTGGCCCTGGCTTCCTCAGATAATATATATATATATATATATATATATATATATATATATTGTTCTTTCTCTAATACACCTTTGCCTGCATTCATTCATTCATTCCAAAATTGAAAAGCTAAGTATCAAGTATCTATTACATTCTAGGCACAGAAAAAATATGTCTATATAAAAAAGAAATGTCCAGTACCAATATGGATGCCATATACTTTAAGCTGGCAGAAGATAAACCATAAGCAATCATGAAGGCTGTGTTTACTAGAGGTGGTACTTAGTATGGAAAAGTGCCATCTGTGTTGGTCAAGCTGATGAGTGTTTAGAGTTGGGTTTCTAATTGACGTTAGTTCACATAAGGGTCTTGATTCAAAGATAACTAGCTCCAGTTTCTTCCAACGCCCTGAAAGAGGAAGTCAATAATATAAGGACAGCAAGTAAAGGCAGTGGAAGCCCTCCTGCCATGAGAAGAAGTTCTGTTGCATCCCGCATTTGGGGACAAATTTGTTGTTTTTCCTGGAAGATGTGACAAATGTCTATTCAGCTCACATGCAGTACTCACAGCGAACCATAGTAACCATTCTACCAAAGTCCAGCTTGGTAAGTCAATGAATTTATTAGGATGGCTTACCCAGTATGGATGAGGGATTACTTATAGGAGTTGGGGGTAACCCCAAACAGCTGTGTCACATCAATGTCCCACCCCAGCAAGGATAGTGATCTCATGGAAGCTGCATCACAGAGTTTACTGTTCAGTCGACCTTCTGTCTCCAATGCTGTATAGCATTTCATACTGGCAGGTAGCTGGGCTACCGACACTGTCTCAAACAAACAAACCAAACTTAAAATAAACAGAAGAAAATGCAACAACTTCAAAAGACCAGTTTCCCAGTTGAAAAAATAAATACTCACAAATGTGCACTCAATTGCTGTAAAACAGAAAATAGCTTACCATTAAGGTAATTGTAAGTATTTCCACAAGCAAGTAGCAGTGTTTCTGAAATACATAGGAGAAATAAAGACACAAGAACAAAGAGAAAGGGGTTGGAAAGATTCCTCAGGAGTAGAGAGTTTCCACTCTGTCATGAGAATAAGAGTGCCAATCCCAGCATCCATGTTGGGTCCCTGAGATATGCTCTAACTCCAGCTCCAGAAAATCTGGTGCCCTCTTCTGGCTTCCTGTGGCACTGCACTCACATAAAGGCATATACTCACACAGACACACAAACATCCATAAACAATAAAAATAAATCTTTTTTAAGAATACAGAAAAGAATTTCTGCTGTCATTATTTATAATGGAAACTACTCAATAGACATCCGTGATTTGTGTATTATGGGAATAATTAATTTTTACATTAGCACCTAACAGAAACATCTGAAGGGAAAAAAGATTTATTTTGCCTTATGGTTTTAGAGGTTTGCAGTAACAACTGTGGAGAAGTAATAGTATAGTAACTCAGCTCATGACAACAGGATCTGTAAAAGAAACTATTGATATTACAGTAGACCAGGAAACAGAGAGCAAGGCAGGAACCAGGAATATTATGCAACTTTTAAAGACTAGATGCTCTTCTGCCAGCCAGACCATAATTTCTAAAGCTTCTCAAGATAACACCACAAGCTGGGGACCAGTCATCTAAAGCAAGAGACTGTGCAGGACACTTCACATTCAAACCATAATGAACAAGGTGCAACAAAAGAACAAAGTGTAGCTTTGTGTAAAGTGAATGAATGTTAAAAACTTTCCAAAGAACAGAAAGAAATATAAAAAGAATGTAGACTGTAGCCTTCCATTTACAAAAAGAAAAAAGAAAAAGAGCTCAAAAAACGGGCAAAATTACAAAGTTGAACTTCTGATTTTTCTGCCTCTACTTTCTGCATTCTGGAATTACAAGTCTGTACCACTGTTCCCGGTTTATGTGGTACTAGGGTTGAAAGGCAGAGCTTCATGTATGCTATTCAAGGCCTTTTATCAACTGAATTACATCCCTAGGCTGCCAGTGCTCTTAATGTTTCCACAGCATCACCTTTACAGAGTGTCAACTAGATGAACTCATATAATAAATACCTTTCAATTTGCTTTTGGTATTAGTTATTTTTCTGTTACTGTGTGTCCTATTTTGCTCTTATGTTGCTGTGATAAATAAATACTATGACCATGAACAACTTAGAAAGAAAAGAGTTAATTTCATGTTACACTTCCAGTTTGTCTCTGAGGAAGTCAGGGCAGAAACTGAATCAGAAACCATGGATGAATCTGACTTCTGGTTAGCTCCTTAGCTGCTGCTTAATTAACTTTCTTAAATATCTGTCTACTTAGGGTTTCTATTGCTGGGAAGAGACACCATGGCCACTGTAACTCTTATAAAAGAAAATAATCGGGTGACTTACAGTTTATAGGTTTAGTCTATCACCATCATGGTGGAACACCACAACACGCAGGCACACATGGTGCTGGAGAAGGATCTGAGAGTGGAGAAGAAACTACATCTTGACTTACAGGTAGCTGGAAGTTGTCTGAGATACTGGATATGGCTTGAGCATATTGGAAACCTTAAAACCCACCCCCACATTGGCACACTTCCTCCTCCAACAAGCCTACTCCTACTCCAAAAATGTCACACCTCCTAATAGTGTTAATCCATATGATCATATAGGGGCCAATTATATTGAAACTACCACACAGCCCAGGGTCTCCTCACTAGGGATGGTACCACCCATGGTGGGATTGGCCTTCCTAGGACAGTTAGCAATCAAGACAACCTCTCATAAATGTACCCACAGGGCAATTTGATTGAGACAATCCTCCCATTGAGACCTCCGTAGATAACTCTGGGCTGTGTCAAGTTGACAGCTGAAGCTAACTAGGTGACTGTGACAAAATACTATGAACAAAATGCACCTTAGGGGAGAAAGGGATTTATTCTAGATTACAGAGTCAGTCATGATGGGGAAGGCAAGGTTTGGTGACAGGAACAGAAAACTGATCACATTTTCATCCACACACAAGAAGCAGAAAGAACTGGAAGTGAATTTTGGCTAACAGAGTTGAAAGCCTCTCCAGGAGGCTCCACCTCTCCGAGGTTCCATAAACTGTTAAGCAGCTCCACTAACCAGGAGCTAAGTATTGAAATAAATGAGCCGGTGGAGGTCATTTCTCATTCCAACCACCGTCCTTTCTTTCACTTAGCAATGTGGGTATGTTTCTTCCATAGCTGCTCACATCTTGATAGCTCATTTCTTTTAGTACTGAATAATATTTCACTATAGACATTAATTCCCGCCAGGTGGTGGTGGCACATACCTTTAATCCCAGCACTCAGGAGGCAGAGGCAGAAGGAAGGATCTCTGTGAGTTTGAGGCCAGCCTGGTCTACAAGAGCTAGTTCCAGGACAGGTTTCAAAGCTACAGAGAAAGCTATAGGTGGGAAGGGAAATAGGGAAGAAGGGAGAGAGGTAGGATTCCCCTCTGTATGCTATGAGTACCACTAGTGAATAAACAAACTGCCTTGGTTTGTTGATAGGGCAGAACTTAGCTAGTCAGAGAAAACTTAACTAAAAGTTGGAAGAAAGGAGGTGGAGTCAGAGAGAAGCCATGTAGCCTTGCCGGAGACAGATGTGCTGAAACTTTGCTGGTAGGCCATGACCTCGTGGTGATGCACAGATTAATGGAGATGGATTAAATTAAGATGTAAGAGCCAATAAGAAGCTAGAGCTAATGGGCCAAGCAGTGATTTAAATAATACAGTTTCAGTGTGATTATTTTGGGGCTAAGTGGCCGGGAACTAATTAGTGGGCTCCACCAATGAGAGAGACAGAGAGAGGGGGGAGGGGAATTTCTATTTGTTTACCCATTCAGCTCCTGGAATATGTTATAGATGCTTCCATGTTTGGCCAATTAAATATTAAACTTCTATAAACATGCATGTGCAGGGTGTAAAGGGAAGAGTGTAAGATCTGAAAACAGCACCTCACTCTGGGATTCTGTTTCTCTGTATCTTCCTTTCGAAATGTATGGATTTGTGTTGCCAACTGTGTGTCTGTGTATGCATGGGTGCAGGTACCAGCAGAGATCAGGAGAGGGTATCAGATCTCCTGGAGCAGGAGTTATGGGTATCTGTGAACTGCCTGGCATGGGAGCTGAAAAGCAAACTCAGGTCCCCTGCAGTAGCAGTAAGCACTCTTAACCAATGGCCCATTTCCTCAGACCCTTAACTTTCATTTAAAAACTAGTTTTAGGTTATGTACTAGTTTGAATGTAATTAACCCCCATAATCTCATAAGGGGTGCCACTATTAGGAGGTATGGCTTTGTCAGAGTGGGTATGGCCTTGTTGGAGGAAGTGTGTCGATATAAGGATGGGCTTTGAGGTTTCCTGTGTTCAGAATATCACCCAGTGTTTCAGTTGACTTCCTGTTGCCTGCAAAATGTAGAACCCCCTGCTTATTTCTCCAATACCACATCTTCCTGCCTGCGCCATGCTCCCACACCATGATGATAATAGACTGTAAGTGAGCCCCCTCAATTAAATGTTTTCCTTTGTAAGAGCTGCTGTGGTCATGGTGTCTCTTCACAGCATTAGAAACCTTAACTAAGGCAGGTGACCGTTGAAATGAATGGGTTTTGTCTTGGCACGCACGCACGCACGCACACACACACACACACACACACACACACACACAATTCTTTGTCCTCAATTTTTCTCTTCCTTACAGCCATCTTCTCCCGCCTATTACCCCCAGCCGATTTCTTCCCTTCCTCCAGTTAATACATAACCGCCTTCCCTCTCCCCCGTCACCCAGTCACTATCCTGTCTCATGCATTCCATTGTCTCTTTCCATGCCTCACCTTCCTTAGGGCCTCTTACTCCCCCTGATTAACTTGGGTTCTTATCAAGTTTCAGAATTTCTCTAAGCCTCTGTTTCATTTCCTGTGAAATGGGGACAATGCATGTTTTGTAGTAAATAAAGAGTTAATCATGAAACTCAATACATTGATATCGGATGATGACTCAATTGATAAAAATGCCTACTAAGCGTGAGGACTTGTCATTGATCCCCAGAAGCCACGCTAAAAATTGCAAACAGGGCATCATATGCTTCTTAACCCAGTGACAGGGAGACAGAGACACCTGGGTTCTCAGGGCTCACTAGCCAACCCAGCCCAGCCTAACTGGCACACTCCAGGTTAGTGAGATACCCTTTCTCAGAAACCATGTAGATGGTGACTATGGAATGATCTCTGGAGTTGACTTCTGGCCTCCACAAGCACATGCAGTCCTGCACATATGTGCATACACTCACAATACATGCACACACACACACACATACATAATTTAAAACATTAAATTCTAATGCTAATGAGGTTGATATTTGAATGTGCAATCTTCCCCTCAAACTAGCAATCCTTCTGCCTCAGCTTCAACACATGCTAGGATTATAGGCCTAGGAGATCACACCTGGATGAGACTCTTTAATTAGCAGATTAATAGCACCTATTCCCAGAGTAAGAATGATATATCTTTATTCTTTCAATAAATTCATTAGAAGGCAAATCCTATCTCAGATGTTAACTGCAGCAGAACTTCCTGAATCCTTGTATAAGAGGATCAAGGGAGTTGAAATGCCTGGGAATTCAGGAGTAAGCAGCAGATTTAATGTCACAAGCTCGCACAAGGATCAAAAGCTTCTACCAAAGCTCTGATGCACCTGACATACCCACTGCCTGTTGTTAACGGTATTTGCAAGTATGCATCCCATTGACATCTTTAGAACAAATTAGTCAATCTGGCCTTGTGCCTCTAAATTGCATTATATTATTGCTTCATTAAAAAAATGTTCCAATTAAAGGATGGGAAGAAGTTCCTTAGGATATCTGTCTATACATGTTAGTCTGATACGTTCCAATTAGAGACTGAACCACGAGTCTCTGTTACCATGAGAACCACAGTATTTCTCTGACTGTTCAGATTATTAACTCAGGGAACACGCATCTTTGCAAACTCTGCCCGTTATTTAACTACTGCTCCACAGGCTCGCTTCTACCCAGAGTGAACTCCATCCATCTCTTGCACAAGGAATGGCACGCAGGGCTACAGGAGATGAAGCTGCTGTGCCTTGCTTCTTGTCAGAAGAGTCAGGCAACATCAATTCATTTTACCATTTGCTTCATCGCTCATGCAGGGCATAGGCAAGGAAGCACTGAGACGTTCACAAAGCTTGTGATGATGTATAAAAATGACAACGGTGTTTAACTTGGTCGCTCCTGGAAGCATGCGTGCATGGTGAGGTGGCCAGAGCCAGCGAAAGGATTTCTCTGAGCACTAGAGCCTTTCTCTGTGAGTTTGGGTGAAGCCTAGATTGGTGGCTGGACACTTCCTCCCTCTTGGAAGATAACTGGGCCCTGAGCTCCAATAGCTCATATTAAAACCAAGATTCGTAGGAGCAACCCAGTAACTATATGTCAACTTCTACTGTAAAAAACCATGGGACTCTTTAATTTACTGTGAAGGGCTTCTGCTCTTCATGCATGGAGGAGGTGTGTGGGTGTATAAACATATGTGCAGGAGCACATGCACACGTTAGGAAGTGGCCACGGGGTTCAGAGAGGGTATCAGAACCCCTGAAGCTGGGGTTACAGGTGGTTGTGAGACCCTTGGCATGTGGAACCAAACAGAGCTCCTCTGCAAGATCAGGAAGCACCTTAACCACCGAGCTATTCCCAGCCCCAGGAAAACAGTTTCTAAAGGTAAAAGTACAAATTGATAATGAAAAGACTGCCTTGTGACCCATTATAAGGCTACAGCAATGTGGTTTGGTATTTCCCGCCACATTACTTCATCCTTAAGTATATTCTTCCTTAAACAGCACTGTGTTGTAAACCCTCAGGGAGGGGGAAGGTAAAGGGGGTATGGGAGAGACAACTAACACTCAGGATCATTTGAGGGATCACACAGACCCACTACTGTAGACGCTGCTCAACTATAAACCTATGAAAGAAGGCTAAACGGACTCACCAAATTGGGGAGGAGATAATGCCCAACCCGACATCTTTCACCACCAAATGAAACTTCCGGTACCAGGACCGGGTTACATCTAACTGAGTTGTTGACCAAAGGGGCCTCGTGGAAATCCGCACACAACTCAGTCTGTTGCCAAGGCTATTGGTGGCTCTCCACAAACTGGTGGTAAGGCCTTATTGCTGAAGACGACCCTTGCATATTTCATTAAACATGGAGAAGCTGTGCTGGTGCCAAACCAGGGCCTTCACCCCTATTGACTAGGGTTCATGATACTGGAAGGCGCTCTGCATGCTACGGAAGGAGAAAGGTAACCACCAACCAAGTTCCAAACCTTGTGATCTACAGTGGTGACTCGCCTGCCTGATACGCTGGCTGGTGCAATAGTGGCACAAATGTTGGTAGGAACATTGTATTTAAAGCCCACTTTAAAGATGGAGCCCATGCCTGGCACTGCTTGAGCAGTCAAGAACCTGAAACTAGATAGCCCACAGCCTAACGAAAATCATCAATTACTAACATCCCGTTGAATGAAAATGGCAGTAAAATGACTCCTAACAACATTGTACTGTACCCGTAGACCAGTGTCTCACTTAACTGTTCCCAGAGAAGCTTTCTCACGCAGTAGAAGGGAACTAATAGAGACAATGTGCAGAGAGCCAGAGACTTGGGAATATCCAGTCCTAAATGTCATCAAATCCCTTGTCTTCTGTGAAAGACAAGGTGGAAAGCTTGTAAGAGCAAGAAGGGATGAATGATTCCACCGGATTGATGCACTATAAACTTACAGAGACTATGGCAGCATGCACGGGGCCTACTCAGGGTCAAGCCAGACAGGGTCCCAGTGCTAAGAGGGGAAGGTCAAGCAAGATCCCTTCCCTAACAAGAAATTATCTCCAGCTGGCAACCACTTGTCAGGAAAAATTAGCTTCTCCAATGAGGTCTCACTGGGTATATTAACCATACTTAAGGGTAGGCTTCATGGCAAGCAGTAGAAGGCCAACACAAACAAATCCAATAGTAGTTTTTTTTTTAAAGATTTTTTTTAAGATCTTTCAGTTTACTGGACTTTTGTTTATATCTTACGGTTTCTGATTTTCAGTTTTGATGGAGTTCTGTATGCATGCATGTATTTCTTATGTTTTTCTTTGTTTCGTTGTTTGTTTTTATTCTGTTTTTTTTTGTTTAGTTTTTGCCTATTCGTTTTCTAAAGAAAGAAAAAAGGCTTGGAGTTGAATGGGTAGGGAGGTGGGGAAGATCTGGGAGATGAGAGGAAGGAAATCATGATGAGACTATATTTTATGAAAAAAAATCTTCTTTAAAAGAGAGTTAACTCATCTTGAATAAGGAATTACTTTCTTCCCAGTCTAGGCTGATGTCATGCGTTCCTCGCTCACTCTCGGAGGATTAGTGAACCAAAGATTTTAAGTGCCATCCTCGTGAACGCCAGTGTGCAAATGTCTAGCTCTAGTTGTGAGAAATATTATGATCAATTTTCAAAAGTCTTCTGAGAATTTTCCAACCAGGGGTAACGATCTGGAGCTGGGGAGACGGCTTGGTGGGTAAGAGCACTTGCTGAATTACAAAACTCTTGCGAAAAGCCTGGAGTGACCTGTTGTACCCATCGCTACAGCACTGTGGGGTGCAGAGACAGGGTCATTGCTGGGGTTGGCTGACTGGCACCCTAGCTACAGGTTCAATGACAGACCCTGCCTCGAGGGAATAATGTGGAGGGTGATAGAGCAGGACATTCAACATATACTTCTAGCTTCTGTACACACATGTGTGTACATACATGCATGATGTACATGCATCATATACACATGCAACATACATTTTCTGACTAGCTCTTTTCTCTAAAGTCGGGTTCTGTTCTTCATGTGTGTACCCAACTTCCTTATGTTCTCATCTAGAGGAACCATCTCTATGTGTCTCCCCAGAATGCTCTTGGGCCCATGTCAAGTTCTTGTTCTTTGATGGCTCTGTCAAATCTTTTTTGCAGCTGTAATTGGTTATAGTTTCCGTGTCCTTAGAGCTGCTAAGCTAGCAGTTTAATTTATCCTAATTCAGAACCTAATTGTCTTGCACTGCTGGCTAATTAAATGTTCAAAGAAGTGATAAATTAGGCAGGTTGATCATTACAGCACAAGTAATTAGCCAGTTGATCTGAAGCCAGCCAGGTTTTTAGGACAGGACTCCAAAGGAGGAGGGGAACCATACACAGTAACGAAGTGTTTGTGTCACATTGACTTGACATCAGGAAGGTCCATTGAAAAGTCTGGAACTTGCCAAATGAACCTTGGGCAGGATCCCTGTCATTCAGAGTTTTGCTCAAGTCTTTGACCAAGTTAAAATAGTTTGGTCACCTAGGGCCTTTCTGGGAACCTGTTATCATTTGAAGCAGGCCGAGGAGATACCCACTGGAGCATCTGCATAGCCTAGGCAGATGAATTGAGTCTGAAAATTAGAGCTACAGTCTAGACAAACACTAGCTCATGGGCTTGAAAGAAAATCCAACAGGTTTGGCCAGGCTTCAAGATTTCAGTATCCTTTGGTACAAGAATCAGGATTCAGGTTGAAGGGACTGAACATAATAATGAAACATATCCAGATGGTCTGAGCAGAGGTCACAGTGAGTTAGATTTGAGGAGGCAGAGAGGAACTTTCATCTAATTTGATTAGAATGCACTGGGACAGAGTTTGTAATGTCTTGAGCCACTTGATAAACAGGTCCTCTAGTTTCTTTTCTGTTCAGTTCTTAGCACCCATGCCAGGCGGCTCACAACCACCTGTAACTCCAGTTCCAGGGAATCTAATGTCTTCTTTGGGCCTCTGGAGCCTGCATTACATGCACACACTCACACACACGCACACACACACACACACACGGGGTGGGGGGAAGGAGAGGAAGAGAGAATTCAAAATAAATCTTACAAAAAGAAAATAGTTGACATACTGAATTGTTTATGGAAAAATATCAAGAAGCAAATGATAACATGTTTTGCATACATACACAGATGCAGTTTTCTTTTTGAAATTATTTTACACTCACAACTACCTGCAAAGAACAAATTTATAGTTGTGAAAGGCCCATTGTGTTCAGCAAGAGACCCGTGCGAGGGCTGGAAAGATGGATGGGCATGGAAAAGTGCTTGCCACCTGGACCCCTGGAGCCCACACAGTGAGAGGAGAGACTTTGTCCTCTGACTGAGATATGAACTCTATAACGCATACACACATGAGAAAATAAATGAATGTGATTATACACTTTAAGGACTTAGTGAGCGGGCTTGGAAAGCAGGAAGAGTTAAAGAGGAAGAGGTGAATATGATCCAGTAAATGACGAATTAGAGGCCACTAGGAAGCTGCAACCCTAGAGGGACAAAGAGGTAAATGGCAAAACCACTCAGAACTCTGCCAGACTGGGCTCAAGGCTTTGCTTACCGTGCCCCAGACAGTACTGATGGAGAAGCTGAAGAGATATGGCCACCCCCCCAGGTACTGATACACTACACAGTTGCATGTGCCTGTGTGTATTTTGTATTTGCTTGTGTGACCGCAAGTATGCATGCATGTGCAGCCTCACATGCAAAGATCAGAAGACAGTCTCTGGTGTCTCCTTGTTTGACTGCCATGTATGTCACGCTAGCCGATCCTCAGGCTTCCAATGTTTCTCCTCTTCCTGCCTCCCATTTCTCTGTAGAGACTCTTGGATTAACAGATGCTCACACTAGCCATTCAACTTTTACACACCTGGGAGATTTGAACTCAGGTCCTTGTGCTCTCCACAGCAAGTGCTCTTACCCACTGAGCCATCTCCCCAGCCACTGCACACTTCCTCTACAGCAATGAATCCTCCTTTCAAGGGCTTGCCTTTAATCTGACCTCTGCATCTTGCTCCTCAAACAGTTGCTTCCCAGAACAGTTTTTCCCTCTTCACAGTCATTCAATTCCTTGCGAACCTAACTTGCCTACAGAATGCAGTCTCTACAGAATACTGTTCAATATACACAGCTCCCTCTAAATTCTTGGAGCAGAGCACACGCAAGAAAGCAAGTCACTGGACACATGTTTAAAACAAATTAACTGCCGGGTTAGAAAGATAACTTGGCTTGATAAAATGCTGGCCGGGCAAGCCTAAAGACCTGAATTCAATCCCCAGGGTCCCACATAAAAACCCGGCACAGCGGTGTGTGCTTTTAATCCAAGCTGGGAAGGCAGAGACAGAAGGATCTCTAAGAATTGATGAGTAGCCAGTCTAGCTGAATTAGTAAGCCCGAGGCCAGTGTAATACCCTGTCTCAAAAAATGAGGTAGAAAGTAATTGAAGAAAAATCCAACGTTAACCTCTGGCCTGTAAAAGCAAGTGTAAACACACACACACACACACACACACACACACACACACACACAAACACACCACCTACACCAGCAGCCCCATACACACACAAAATAACTACAGAGCTATGCCTGGCTGGCTACCCATGTCTCCTTTGGACAGTATATGTACCAGGACCCCGGTTCACTCTGACATGAGCTCTGGAGTCGACATTGTTAAACGGCTCCCAGAGTTTTCCAAAATTCTATCAGTGGAACTAGGGCCAAAATTCCCTTAAATCAATGATGTACTCTTTAAACACCTAAGAGGTTCCATAGCGGAGACCTTCATTCTGACTCCAGGTGTGGATCGCTGCTTTGTCCTTCACTTCCTCTCCGATGGTTCCACTGTGGGACTGGCACAGGGTCCAAAGACCTCCAAAGTACACAGGATTTTCTTTCATTGCTTCCTCTTTGGAAACAATTTCCTCAACTGACATCTTCTATGCCTATCCTACTTTTTTTTTGTTTGTTTGTTTTTTGAGACAGGGTTTCCCTGTAGTTTCTAGAGCCTGTCCTGGAACTAGCTCTTGTAGACCAGGCTGGCCTCGAACTCAGAGATCCGCCTGCCTCTGCCTCCCGAGTGCTGGGATTAAAGGCGTGCCCCACCACCGCCTGGCTATCCTACTTATTTCTAATTGTAAACTTGACCCAGCCTAGAGCTATATAGGTAAGGAATATCAATTGAAGAGCTACCTAGATCAGACTGGTTTGTGGGCATATCTTTGGAGGATTGTCTTGATTTTTAATTAATGTAGGAGAGTCCAACCCACTGTAGACAGTACCATTCCCTTGGTAGGTTGTCATAGGTTGTACAAAAAAAAAAAGCTTAGCCAAGAAGGGCTCTATGAGAGAACCAACAAGCAGTGGTTTCTGCTTCAAGTTCCTGCCTTGAGTCCCCTCAGTGATTGATGGACTGTAACCTATAATCTGAAATAAACTTTTCCCTTCCCATGATACTTTGGTCAGAGTGGTTAATTACAGCAACAGAAAGGACACTATAACAGAGCTAAGGGGCAAGTCTCCCAGAGAAAGGTATTTATTGATCCCAAAGCTGAGAGGAAGGGAACTAAAGACTGTCTTTCTGGGAGGATAGATTTGGCACCCAAGAAATTTAGCAGAGTGGTAGACCAGTTCTCCTAGGGTGACCTCACAGAGCTTGTAAAATACCTTGATTGTTGTAGCAGGCCCTATTGGATACACACACATACACACACAAAGAAACAAAACATGGTAACTGTCCATGCATGCCCACCATCTACAATTGGATGTTGTATTCCAATACCAGACAACACAAAACGGAGTGTTTGTACATTATTGAGACAAGCACATGTGTATGCCTGCACATGCGCACACACTCATATACATGAACACACACAAATACATGAACACACTTATACCACACATATACCACACACACACACACACACACACACACACACACACATACACACACTAAAATGAGAGAAAAACCCCTTCTAAATCAGATTTTCTTCTGACCTGCTTCTGGTTATCTCTGGTCATCATAAAAGACACAGTGCATGATGTGTGAGTTCACCCCACACTGACTTCAGCTGGAATCTACTTTTTGTTGGAATTGCTGAGAGAAGGGGTCAGGACCAAGGGCAGTAGCAAAGGAGGGGAGATAGGGACTAAAGGAAATGAGTACCCACCTCTTTCTAAAACCTGATGAAATGAACTTCAGGCATGAAAAATAGGAGAGGAAACATCCTTTGACAGGAAGGTTAATAGGCAGCCATAACCTCTGGCCTCATTTGGCAAATAGTATTCACCAAACTTGAAACACGGACCAAGTTCGGGGAAGAGCAGCAGGAAGAAAAAAGAGTGTGTGTGCTTCAAGGTCTACCTCAGAGGATCTGCCTTTCTCCATTGCCATCATTCTCAACCCAAGGATCTGTGGAACCAGACTCCCCCAGCTGGGAGCAACATTAGCAGACAAGGATCGGGTACCTTCCGCCGCCGTCACAGTCCTCAGACTCAGAAAGAGACACTCCTGCTACAAAGGGAAGGAAAGGAGAAGAGTAGCTACCCTACTTGCTGTCTGTGAAAACATGGTAGGTGTGGGGGAGGGGTATGTGGATCAGCATCAACTTATATAACCCAGCTGGCAGAAATGAGCACATTCTAAAGAAGCGCTTGTATCCCTTATTCTATCATACAGTTGAAACAAGGGGTCACAAGAAACTGGAATCCCTCCCTCCCAAAGAAGTTTACGCTGGGAGAAAGAAAAGACTGCAGCCTGGCTCCAGCCACAAGGAGAACTTGCCTCCCCCTAGAAGATTCCATACAGTTACAGCAGCTTGTCAGACTATCTTATATGAAGAGGCTGTAACTAAGACCATAATGGGTCAACAGTGGGCTGGGCGTACCACTCCTTGACTTAAATGTGTGGTCCTTTATTGAAACTTTAACCCCATTTCAGGAACCTGAAGATGGACCGTAGGGGGTCACTTGATCTCTTTAAGCCCTTCTACCCACTGACGCCATGTTAAATAAGTCTGCCTTTTCTGCTTTTTGCTGTTAACTTGGTTGTTCTAATGCCTTATGGAGGACAAGTAACTGACCCTAGATTCTTGGGGCACAGTCTATGGGCCCAAGTTTGGTGATAGAGTGACTAACAAAAGCTTACAAATATGATGCTTTGAATAAGAAGGGTCCCCACATAGTCTTGAGCATTTGAACACTTGGTTCCCAGTCGGTGGCACTGTTTGGGGTAGGTAGATTAAGTGGTGTGTCTTGATGGAGGAACTATGTCAGTAGGGGCTGGCTTTGAGAGCTTAAGGTTTTGCCTTACTGCCAGTTTTCTGCCTGTGCTTCATGCTTATGGTAAAGGAGGTACGTTCTCAGCATCCTGTTCCAGCTGCCATGTCTGCCACTTGCTGCCATGCCTCCCTGCCATGATAAACTCCTATCCTTCTAGAATCGTAAGCCCACATAAACTCTATCTTCAAGAAACTGATTTAGGGGGCTGGAGAGAAGGCTCAGAGGTTAAGAGCATTGCCTGCTCTTCCAAAGGTCCTGAGTTCAATTCCCAGCAACCACATGGTGGCTCACAGCCATTTGTAATGGGGTCTGGTGCTCTCTTCTGGCCTGCAGGCATACACAAAGACAGAACATTGTATACATAATAAATAAACAAGTGTTTTCCAAAAAATTGATTTAGTCGTGGTGTCCTATCACAGCCACAGAATGGTAGTGAATGTAGTGAGCTTTCATCTTCCCCTGTGAGCCCTCTCTTTTCCTAAACTCTGCTGGTATATTTAGGAGAGGACACAGAAGCCCAGGCAGGAGATTCTCCAGACAAGACACACCGGCGCTCTCCTGCTCAGTGTACAGCAGACAGCCCACTTGGGAAGAACTGACCTTGTCACTAAACTTGGGATCCCAGCCTGTACCCCTCGAAGCCAAGCCCAGCAACCCATCCTCCAGAGCCAATTGAAACAAACAGTAAAAGGCAGAAAAAACAGATGTATTCAGCCTGGCCGCTGTAAGAATGTAGCATTCGAATCTGGCCTCTGCTCAGGCTACAATGTCTCTAGCAGCCTCTTCTCCCTTTTCACAGATACCCATGGGCACCGAGAATGCCTTAGCTAACAGAATGCCAGAGTCTCTCACCTGGAAAGTGAATCTAAATCAAAACTGCAAATCCTGTTCCCCACCCCTACCCCTGCTCAGGAATCAGAGATACAAGCTGCAAGCTCTTTCTCTGCTGGAGAAGAGGCTTCCTCCCCTGCCACATGGGGCTCTGACTCCTCTCTTTACTGACCTTAGTATACAGGCTGTTTCTGATTCTGGGACCTGAACTGCCCTCTAAGCCTTAACTATGCTATTGCTCTCTGTCTGTGTACTCACCTGAGTCAGAAAGAGTTCAAAATCAGTCTGCCTCTGCCCCCCCCTCTCTCTCTCCTATTATGATCTCTCTGTCATAGAAACTTTCAGTAAACCACTGTCTTCCCTTACAAATAAGGACAAGATTATCCCCCAAAACAAATGTCCCAAGAGAATAGGGCAGAACACATTTGGCCTAGTCTCTAGTCAACCTACTTCCCTTCCTCCCTCCCTCTTCTCATTATTTTAATGGCGCTGCATCCCTCGGCAACATTCTGCTCACAGATGTGACTGCGGAAATGCACCTAGGTTTAAGTGGAAGGGATGGTATGAGCCCCTTCCCGCGAGAGAAAGTACACCATGAAATTTTCAGACATATCTTTTTAAACTACCAAGACAGCTTTCTCAGTTACAGCATCTAAGTTCTTCCAAGAGTTACGGCCTAAGAAGTCACCAGGCTTTGGCGTTTGGGGTTTACGGTTTTTGTTCTGATTTTTTTTGCAGTGGTGAATGTAATGGGATCTTAAGCTAGCTGATCCTGAGCCATAAAGGGACAGACTGAGGGAGGATACAGGGAGGGAGGAAGGGAGGGAGGGAGGGACGGGAGACAGACAGCACTGAAGGAGGAAGGCAAGGAGACTTAGCGAGGGAGTGCAAGGGGAAATGGAGAGGAGAAAGAGAGAGGAGATGGCATGAAGGAAGGACAGGGGGAAGGAGAGAGGAAAGACTGGTAAAAGAAAAATTACTTGTAACCCAAGGCAAGGTTCCACTTCCTCCTTCGTTTTCCCTTCATTGCCCCAAGGTCAGGAAGACTCAATTTTGCGCCTGTGATGAGCTGCTTCCCTTCCCTGCTCTAGACTCGCCAACTCTGAGCTTTTCACTTTGTTTTTATAAACTGAAGTGACTGGGAGTCAAGGTTGGAATTGATCCCACCCTTACAAATGACTGGTAAATCGATGCTACAGTTGCTTCCAAAACCATGCGTTCTGCAGACCCGGCTGGAAACACTTTCTTTATCTCTAGTACTAAAGCGCACATCGGGCCATCTTTTCTCTTTAACTGAGCTAATAATTTCCCTCTTGACCAATAAGCTGAGTCATACATGCTGCTATCACCTCTCCATGGCTGCTGAACAAATACTGGAGCAGAAGCTAAGGCTGTGTGGGAAGTCATCAAGTTGAGCGTCTGGTGGGTCACAGGTTCTTACTCTGTCACCCACCCACTGGGTGTCTCAGAGCAAGCCAGTCACCCTCTCTGAACCATATGCAAACTAGGGGAAACTCTTTCCTTGCTCCTCAGCCTGTGCAGAGTGCCTTAGAAAGGAGTCCTGGGCTGGGAAGATGGCTTAGTGGGTCAAAGCCCTTGCCCTGCATGAATGAGGACCTACATTTGAATCCCAAAAATGCATTTAAAACCTTGAGAAGTAGCACCAAGCCTGTAATCCCAGTGTTCCTGGAAAGGAGGTGAGGTGGGGGGAGCTATAAAAATACATGAAACCAGTCTGTGACAAACAGCAGACATTTATTGATTTCTGTTCATGGTTTTGGAAGCTGAGAAGTCCAAGACAACAGCACCAAGCAGGTTTGGTTTCTGAACCAGCGGGGCCACTCCATGCTCTGTTGAGCCTTTCTTCCTTCCACATCCATCCTCTCTGTATAGTGGGCCCCGTGGAACACTAACCCAGTGGTGATGGTAGAGCCACCAAGATCTCCCTAAAGGGACTGCCTCTTGATATCATTGCATGGAGAGTTAAATTTCAACATACAAATTTTAGCTGGAGGCACGATTGTTTTGACCAGTAGCACACGTGTGAGGCGAAGTGTGTCTGAATAAGAGATTTGCCATCATATGCCCTCCTGTTTTCATAAACAGTTGTTGTTGCTGCTGCGGTTGTCATTGTTATAGAATTTATTCCTGCAGTACTAGGCACTGAATCCAGGACCTCAGTTACACTAGGGAAGCAATACAGCATAAGCTAGATCTTACTGCTAAGCCCGTGCCCAGTCCCTCACTGGGGGATTCTAGGCAGGGGCTCTACCACTGAGCCACACCCCAGCCCCTCACTGGGGGATTCTAGGCAGGGGCTCTACCACTGAGCCACACCCCAGCCCCTCACTGGGGGATTCTAAGCAGGGGCTCTACCACTGAGCCACACCCAGCCCCTCACTGGGGGATTCTAGGCAGGTGCTCTCCCACTGAGCCACACCCCAGCCCCTCAGTGGTGGATTCTAAATGGATTCTCTATTGCTGAGCTACATCTCTAGTCTGAGAACATACTGTTTTATTGAGAGCAATTTCTTTTTTTATTCTTAGTTGTTAAAAACCTGGCTTCTAGTGGCTGTATGATAATCCATTGTATGAGCACGCCTTGACTTAACCAACCATTCTTCTATTGTTGAACACACTCTCTAATTTTCTCTACTGGCTTATTAATAATAGAGAAATATGAATAGCCTGATTCATACATCTTTGTCCACCTCTCTGATTATTTTTTGCAAGACAGATTCTTCAGCATTAAATCACTGTGTCAAAGACATAAACAATTTAAAAGACCATCCTGTCTATTGCTGCAAAGCTTTTCAGAAGTGGAATCAATTCATATTCCCATCAGCTGCTTGGAGGAGAACTTCAATCTCTTCATTCACAGCCCAGCATTATACTCTAGAATTTATTTCTTTACACATTTCGTAAGATAAAAAGCTATCTTTTGTGTTGCTTTACCTTTTCCAATCGTTTGTTTTCTCAGTGGATTGAAATATTTTAAATTATTTTAGTTTTGTTATTGTATGAGGGTAGAGTTTTCCATGTGCCACAGTGTGTGTGTGAGTGTGTCCATGCATGTGTGTGTGTGTGTGTGTGTGTGTGTGTGTGTGTGTGTGTGTGTGTGTATTATCAGATGTTAACTTTGTGGAGTAGGTCTGTTCTCTCTTTCTACCATATGAGTTTTGCTGCCAAGCTTGAATAGCAATCACTTTATATTCTGAGCCATCTTGCCAGCCTCAGTTTCTAAAAATTATCTACTCTGCTATTTTACACATCTCCCTCAACATGTTCTATTTCTTATGTATTTTTTATTTTTTCATCTTATTTTTTTAAATTGTGTCTGTGTGTGTGTGTGTGTGTGTGTGTGTGTGTGTGTGTGTTTGTACGTGTGAGTGCAGTGCCCCTGGAGGCCAGAAAAAGGCATTGGATTCCCTGGAGCTGAAGTTACAAGCATCTGTGAGCTGCTCAGTGTGGGGTCTGGGACTCGAACTCCAGTCTCTGCAATAATGGCAAACCCTCGTAATCTCTGACCCAACCCTCCTGCCCCTCTTACGTATTTGAAAGTCACTTTTTGTAGTACTAGGGACAGGCACACACCAAGCAAGCACTTTCTAATTGAGCTGCATCCCCAGCCCTCTCCTTTGACTTTTATTTTGAAACAGGGGCCTTTTGTAGTTGCCCAGGCTTGCCTTGAACTCACTGTAGCCCAAAGCAACCTAGAAATGGCAATCTTCTTTCCTCAGATTCCTCAGTACCTGTTATTTCAGGTGACTTTCACCACATCTGACTTTTAAAAAGTTTGTATTTTAATTGATTACTTATTTGAGGGCTCTGACCATGGTTCACATGTGGAGGTCAGAGGAGAACTTGTGGGAGCCAGTTCTCTCCCACCTACCATATGGGTCTGTGACTTGGCAGTGAGCATACTTATCCACCAGTCAATCACACTGGCCCTTAAGTTATTTTAATAAGGTACTCCTAATACCACTGTCTCCTTAATATTTTTGCTGTTATTTATCATTTTTCTTCATGAATAAGTTTGGGATATTCATGATCTGATGTATTAAAATTTTCACTGAAGAAAGGTCCTCTATTCCATTCTACCAGGAACTGGGTGGGAGGGATGGCTCAGTTGATAAAGGGTTTGCTGTGAAACTATGAGGACAGAGTTAAGACCCCCTCAGCATCCACAGAAGATGTTCATAGTGAGGTTTACCTGAAGAGGCAAAGGTACAGGACCCCTAGGGAATCACTAGCCAGTGAGCCTGGTCTAATTGGTGAGCTCCAGGCGCCTGAGGTTGACCTCTAGCCTCCACGTGCACACACGTGTGCAAACACACTTGAATACACACACAAACGTGCACACAAAAAATCTCATGTTATAGCTCACTGTTGCCCCCACCCCAACTGAAGCTTCGATTCCTCAATGAGGAGTCTCAGGAATTAGAGCCTTTGGGGAATTGTTTGAGTCACATCTCACGTTGGAAGGGTCCTCATGAACAGATGAATACCTTCCTTCCAGGGATGACCAAACTATTACGGGAACTTCTCTGTCCTCTACATGTGTGCACATGCATGCATGCACACACCCCATGCCCACAAACACACTTGTGTGAGCACACATGCAAACATACACACAATGACACACATGCGTACACACATGCGTGCACACACATGCACACAAACACACTTGTGTGTGCACACATGCAAACACACACAAGGACATACATGCATGCACACACATGCACACAAACACACTTGTGTGTACGCACATGCAAACATACACACAAGTACACACATGCACAGGAACACACTTGTGTGCACACACATGTGCATACACTCACACACACACACTTTTATGCTTCTCTAGAAGATTGCTTGTCCTCGCTGCCATGTGAGGCCTGTCCCCAATGCTGAGCAGATACCAGCACCATGTTTTTGAACTCAGATCCTTGTGCTTACGTGACAAGGATGTTACCAGCTGAGGCATCTCCCTGGTCCCATGACAGGAGGCTTTTACATAAGCAGCTGTTGTTTCCCAGCCCCTCTTTCCAGCCTTTGCAGACATTCAAGGCCAGTTATAAAAGACAGATAAATTCTGATTCAGTCTTCACTTCTTTACTTCTACGATCCCGCAGCCCTAACCCTGGGGCCTGGATTCTTGAGCTGCATATTTGTTTATTTACATACTTCCTTGTTTAAAAACTTGAGTGTGCACAAACGCACATTTATCCCTCCCTTCCCCTTTAACTGCATTCTGTAAGACTTGGTAAGTACTGCTTCGCTGTTGGGATGCTTTAAACGCCCTATAATTATGAATCTTATTTCCTCGCGGACTCAAAAAACTTATTATTGTTTTTGTTTTAATTTCTAAGCAAGTGGGTATTTTAAACGCTTAGCATCATTATGACTGTTTTTCTTTGTGATCAGAAAATATGAACCCTGCAATTTCTGCCATTTTGAAATTTATTATGGTTTCCCACAAGGCCTGGTATATGGCCAACTCTTTTGATAGATGTTTAATAAGGAACTGAATTCTCTAGATTGAAAAGTTCATAAAGCTAGGCTACAAGAGATGAGATAGAGGGCAATAATCCACTCTTGTTTTATTTTTACCAATGCGTCTGTGCAGACATATGTGCATACACATGTGTGCAAGGTACACACAGAGGCAGAAAGGTGGCATCAGATCCCCTGAAACTTGTGAGGGTCACAACATGAATTCTGGGAACTGAACTCAGATCCTCTGCAAGAGCAGTATGTTCTCATAACCACTATGCCATCTCTCCAACGCCCTTCATTATTTTAGCACTTGAACATTTAATCACTAGAACACAGAGATGTATGGGGAACTAGATCATCTCCCATACTAACTGTTTTGCTGGTACCTTTTCTGTGTGAGTCTGTGACATATGTGCATGTATGTATACAGGTATGCATGCTTATGCACACACATGGAAGCCACGGGTTGAGCATCCTGTCTATTATGCTCCACCTTGTTTTGTTAAGTCAGGATCTCTGGCTGAACCTGGAGTTAGACTGTCAGCAAGATTGAGCCATCCTCCTGATTCTGCTCACCATGGTGCTGGAGGTACAGTTGCAGCCAGGTTTTTATATAAGTAAGGGGAGGGTTACATCCTCTTGCTGGCACTGCAAGTATTCCTATCGAGCCATCTCCCCAGTCATTTTTCTAGTTTTAATAGCTGTGATTTTCATATAGTTTGATGCTGTTGAATATTGCATTCGTTGCCAAAATAGAATGTCTATTTCTGTTATTTGATATATTTTGCCCCAAGTCTACTGCTTATAACGCCTTCTGTGTTGAGTTTTATGAGCACAAATTGGTATCCTGGCCTGGGTGTGACTACATGTTTTTGTTTACATATTCACCATTAGTCCATCTTGTCACAGTTGGTAGAATGTGGATACTAAGAAGCATGAAGATGAAGATGTGTCTTGGGGTTAGCAAGGTGGATTTGAAGTCAATGTGCTTCCCATGCAAGTACGAATGCCAAGAACATGGATTCCCATGTAAACATGGGGAGGCCATGTGGACCCACCTATGATTCCACCCTCAGAGGGCAGAGACAGCGGATCCCCAAAGCAAATTGGTTAGGGAGACTAGCCATATTAGTGAGCTGAGTCTGACTAAAAGGCTTTTTCTCGATGACTAAACATCAGCCTGAGACTCCATTTTCATACATGTACATCCATATACACATATGTGTAAAAAATCATCATTCCCAGGAAGATAAAAGACATCATTCTAATTCATTCTTTTGTTTTCTAGCACGTTTTCCCTCCACCACAGATGTAAGGTGTAACTAATATATTCTTTAATATCGATGACAAACAAGAAAGGATATTTGAATCTTTCCTGAAGACAGAATTGGGTGCAGTATAGAAAGTCTTTCTTTGGTTTTCATTGTTGGTGATGTTATTGTATGTGTTTTCCCATTGTTTGGGATTTGCTGCTGTGAGGTCATGTGTTGTCTGTGTTTTTGTGGATGTAGCCAACTTCTAAGGGTTGGAGTTTTCCTTCTAGTACTTTGTGTAGGGCTGGGTTTGTGGCTACATATTGGTTAAATCTGGTTCTGTCATGGAATATCTTGTTTTGTCCGTCTATGGTGACTGAAATTTTTCCTTGGTATAGTAGTTGGGGCTGTCATCCGTGGTCTTTTAATGTCTGCATAATACTTGACCAGGACCTTCTGGCTTTCATTGTCTCCAATGAGAAGTCAGGTGTAATTCTGATAGATCTCCCTTTATATGTTACTTGGCCCTTTTCCTTTGCAGCTCTTAATATTCTTTCTTTATTCTGTATGTGTAGTGTTATGTGGTACATTTACACAATGAAATACTACACAGTAGAAAAAAATGACATCTTGAAATTTGCAGGCAAATGGATGGATCTAGAAAACCTCATATTGAATGAGGTAACCCAGAACCAGAAAGACAAATAGTGTATGTACTCACTCATAAGTGCCTTTTAGACATAAAAGAAAGAAAAAACAGCCTATAATTCACAATCCCAGAGAACCTAGACAACAAAGAGGACCCTAAAAGAGACATACAAGGATCTAATCTACATAGGACATAGAAAAATACAAGCTCTCCTTAGTAAATTGGGAGCATGGGGATCATGGGAAAGGGCAGAAGGGGAGGGGAGAGGAAGGGCAAAGAGCAGAGAAAAATATATAGCTCAATAAAAACAATAAAAAAAATTTTTAAATGTCTTTCTTTGGTTTTGATGGGAGCCAAAGATGACTACTTCCTACAACAGCATCTTAATAGTAGGTAGTAAATGCTCAGAATGGAATTCTAGGATAATAGTAGAAGAAAAATGGTTGTCTAGTTTGATTCATTTTTGAGTATTGATTGAAGCCAGGGCCTTCACATACTAGTAGGAAGTATGTCACTGAGCCACACCCCAGTCCCACACTGGGGGATTCTAGGCTGGTGCTCTACAGCTGAGTCACACCCCAGCCCCTCACAAAGGGATTCTATATGGGTACTCTACTGATGAGCCACATTCCTTTGTCCTCATTAGGGGATTCCTGATTCAGCGGGGGCTCTGTTGCTGAGCAGAGCCCACAGCTCTGAATCGTCTTTCAAGTTCTGTATATTCTCTCTGATCCAGGCCTTTGACATTCATTGAATATAGAAGAATCCAAAACAAATCTCTCAGTACTCGAAATGGAGTCATTTCACTATGGTGCAATTACAGTCTCACCAATCAAATCTAAACACAGAGCAGGGTGGCAGTAATTTATACGTAGGAGAGGAGCGATTTAGAATTTCTAGAAATGTCACTATGGCAACAAATTAAGAAAGTTAGCTACAATTTGTCATTCCTTAAAGTCATGCATATTACATTATCCTAATAATTTACGTAGTAATTACTTAACAAGCCCAAATGAGAGGCATAAGTAATCACGTGAGCCCCGGGCTGAATTGATGCTTGGCTTAAAGAGTGGGTGGCCTTGTCTTTTCTGTGAAATCCTGCTACCTTCTGCTTATTAGACATTCAGCAAAATGGATGACCTATGCTCTCTCTGGGGTCAGATCTGTTAAGGCAAAAAATTGTCCCTATAGAGACAGTCACAGGAATTCAACGCTGTGCCTTGCTCTTGCATGGACCCAGAGTCATTCACCAGACAGAGGGGGAATATTTTTGCTTAAACAATGATATTAACATTTTCTTGGGTCCATTCTTTAAAAGTAATTACCATCAACTGACTCTGTCCACATGTTCAAGCAATTAGGATTCGGATCTTGCCAAAGCTACCAGCTGTAGTACCACACACCTGTCATCCCAGTTCTCCTGAGACGGAGGCAGGAGGATCTCCAGCTTGGGACTAGCCTGAACTACAGTTAGACAATAAAAGTTTAAGTTCTTTTTAAGTCTCCTTTGTTCTAAGCACCCAAAACACCCACACTTCCCTTTCTCTTTCTTTTTCTTCCTTCTACACTTACTTGGCTTCCTCTCATCTCTTTCTATTTCTTCCTGGTTTTGTCTCCATTTCTTCATTCCTTTTCCCTCCCTCCTTCTGTTCCCCCTCATTCTCTTTCTTTTTATTTTTTTAAAACATTGGTGTGAGAGGAGGTGGTTTCATTTTATGCAGAAATACCTATAAACTCCTGAACAGAAGGCCATGTGTGATTAACTTTTATTTAAAGGGTGTTTTCCCCTTCTACCGACAATGTGGAGAGAGCAAGGGAAATGATTAACAGGTTGGAAGCAGACTGTGAGGAAAGACTAAAGAAATTATGGATATTTGCCTGGAGACAGAAGGCTGAGATGTAGTTAATTACAGTCTTCAAGTTAATGAAGCAATATTTTATAGGCTATAGTAAGTGGCTGTAATTTTTTAAACTCTAAGAACACGATGACCTTACATCACAGAAAATCTATGTTTAAAGGGTTTTGAAGGTAGAGGCCTAACCCCTGAAGAGGTTTTAGAATTACCCTGGGTATTATTTTTTATTTCTTTAAGTGTGTGTGTGTGTGTGTGTGTGTGTGTGTGTGTGTGTGTGTGTTCATGTGTGGATATGTGCACTCATAGAGGGCATTGGATCCCCTGGAGCTAGAGTTAAAAGTGATTGTGAGCCGATTAACATGTGTGCTAGGAACTTAACTTGGGTTCTCTATAATAGCAACAAGTGCTCTTAACCACTGAGCCATGGCTCCAACTCCTCATTTTTGTTTTTGTTTTTCCCTTTTAATGTAGGTTTGATCATATCTTATCTAAAATATTTAAGATCAAGAATTATTAGATCCCAAACTTTTGAAGATTTTAAAATAATTATGTGAATTGTCTTAGGAGATAAATCTAAGCCTAAACATAAAATTCAGTGTGTGTGTGTGTGTGTGTGTGTGTGTGTGTGTGGTGTGTATTTGTATGTGTGTGTGTGTGTGTGTGTGTGAGAGAGAGAGAGAGAGAGAGAGAGAGAGAGAGAGAGTCCAAGAATGATGGGGAACCACTTTCAGCTAATGGCCTTTGAGAGGCTGGACCAAGTTGGGCATTCCTGGACCAGATGTGGCCATTTCTGTTCCCCATTGTGATCTGTGAGTTCCCCTTTGAATAAAGAACCCCTTATTATACCCTATTTGGAGCTTGTGTGGGATTACTTCATCTAGTGTGTTCCCCTTCATTGGGTGCATTCCCCTTCACAGGATTGTGCAGGTATGTGAGCACATTTGTATGTTTGTGGAGGTTAGAGACCAACTTTGGATATCAGTTTTCAGATACTATTCTTTCTCTCTTCCTTTCTTGAGAGAGGATCTCTACTGGCAGGAGTTTACCAAGAGGCTAGGTCACTTGCTTAGTGAGCCCCAGGAATCTGCCTGTCTCCACCTTCCCAGCTCTGACATTACAAGTATATATATAACACCATACGTACCTTTTCTTTTTTTCCCACAAGAAGCCATGGGACGGACAGTTCACACAAGCAGCACACGCACACAGACACAGACACGACACGGGATTCGAACTCGCCAACGACACACACACGCACTCACTCGCGCGTGCCCTACACGATGAGCCACCACGCGGCTCGCTATACCTTTTGTTTTTTAATGTGGATTCTGTGAATCAAATTCATGGTCTTGTACATACTTGGCACGCACTTTGCCAGATAAGCCACTCCCCAGTGCCCATCATGAACACACATATACTCTCCTATATACACCAAATAAAAAGAAAATAACAAACTAAATAAATGCATAAGTGAACAGGATCCTTTCAAGGCTCCAAAACAGGACAAGCTTGTCATCCTGAGTCTGTACTCTGAGCAAAGGATTTCTCTCTGTCATTTATTCAACCTAATGAGATAGGTATGTTTATTTCTTGTGTCTATGCCCTTATAGTTGAAAAAAAACAACATCTTAAGGGAGGAAATATTGATTTAGGCTTATAGTTTCAGAAGCTAGTGTTCATGGGCAGCTGGCAGTATCACCTAGGGCCTGAGGTGAGGCAGAACATTGTAACTGAGGGTTTGGTGGGCCAGAAGTGCTCACATCAGGGCAGCTGGGAAGCAGTTAGGTAAAAGTATGGTAGTTTGAATAAAAATGGTCCTCATGGGCCTGTAGGGAGTGACACAATTAAAAGGTGTGACCTTGTTGGAGTAGGTGTGGCTTTGTTAGAGGAAGTGTCTTCCTGCTTCCTGTGGACCAAGATGTAGAACTCTCAGCTCCTTCTCCAGCATCATGTCTGTCTGTATGGCACCACCGTGCTTCCCACCATAACAATAATATACTAACCTCTGAATTGAAAGCCAACCCTTATTAAATGTTTCCCTTTATAAGAGTTGCTGTAGTCATGGTATCTCTTCACAGCAACAGAAACCCTAAGACAAAAGATTAAGAGCCCGGAATGAGAACACAGCTGTAGTGACCTCTCAGGTGCTACTTCTGAAAGTTGTCACCAGCTCTCAACAAAACCATCAATAAGCCTAACTGTTGATTAAGTCAGAGACCCGTGATCCAATCACTTCTCAAAAATCCCATGACCTGGGGGCTGGAGAGATGGGTCAGAGGTTAAGAGCATTGCCTGCTCTTCCAAAGGTCCTGAGTTCAATTCCCATCAACCACATGGCGGCTCACAACCCTCTGTAATGAGGTCTGGTGCCCTCTTCTGGCCTGCGGTCATACACACAGATGGAATGTTGTATACAAAATAAATAAAACAAAATAAAAAAAAAATCCCATGACCTTGCAATGGGTCCTTTGACACATGAGCATTGGGGAAGGTGTTATTTTACACTCAAAACAGACAAATCTGTATCAGGAACCTTCCACAGCTGAGTAAGGCAGGATAAAGGCAGATGATAGAAAGCATCTTACTGGATGAAGAGGTAGCTCACCACTTAAGGCACATGTTCTTCTTCCAAAGAACTCAAATTCAATTTCCTGTACTCACGTCAGGTAGCTCACAATCACCTGTCATTCCAGCTTCAGGGAATCCAATGCCTCTGGCCTCCTTGGGTACAAGGACTCATATTTGAAAGTGTGTGGACACATAATATACACAAAAATTTTTAAAAAAAAATAAATAAACAATCATAAGTATCAGGGAGTTTGATGCAATTATAATCTTTTCTAAGAACTTTGAACTGTTTACTCAGATACACCATCTCAAAAGTTTCCCCCAGTAACAAAAGATTAAAATGTGCAGTACGGGCCTTGGAAATGGCTCAGGGTATAAACACACTTGCCATAAAGTCAAATAACCTGTGTTTTATCCCTGGAATACACATAATGGAAGGAGGGAACTGGCTGTGTAAGAGATCCTCAACTCCACACAAGTACCCTGTACACACCCACACCCCACCACACACATAAATGTAAAAAGGAAAAGAACTTCTTAACCCGCAGTTATTATAAGCTTCATAAGCTCCGTCCATTTAAAGGACCTCCCTGAACCCCTCTTAAACACAGCTCTGCACTATTGAAGTAGAAATGCTCTTAAAGAGAGGTAACCTAGTAACGACGAGCTGCAGTCAGAGAGAATTCCTCCCAGATGAGCAAGCCAGAGTTGGTGGTAAATGAGTACCGTCTCCAGCCTAAGGAAGCTACTGGAATGTTATATACAGGGACCTGAAAGAGGGTACCGTGCAAATTCATGCTCTGAATCCTGAGGAAATGACTGGTTTATCAAAGGGGGGAGTGTTCTCTTGAATTTACTCAGCTTGCAGTGACATACTTCCTCCACGAAGGCTCCATCTAGTAGAGGTTCCATAAATTCTCCAAACAGCGCCACTACTGGAGAACAAGAATTCAAGATTATTAACCTACGGGGGATGTTTCATAACCAAAGACCATAATTGGTGTTTGCCTGAGCATTGGTAGTACCTATAATTTAATTTTCATTTTTTTGAGAACCTCCACATTGTCTTCCCATAATGATTGTACTAGTTTGTCATTTCCACCAATAGGGTACAAGGATTTCTTTTACTTTGCCAACATAGCTTATCTTTTGTCTTTCTTAAGGGAACCATCACTTAAAATAGCTAGGGTTAAGAAATCCTGATGTAGCCTGGGGAGATGCCTCAGTCAATAAAGTGCTTGTTGAAAACCTCAATCTGATCCCTGGAACCCATGTACAAATGCAATACATGGTGGTACATGCTTGTCATCCCCAGCTATGGGGAGGAAAAAACAGACAAGTCCCTTGGGCTCACTCGGATGAGTCCTAAGCTGGTAAGATTCCCTGCCTCATGAGGGAGTGAATTCAAAGTGAACAGTATCCTAAGAAATTAAGCCAAGGTTGTTCAGTGCCCCCCACAAGCACATGTACACACCACACACACACACACACACACACACACACACACACACACAAATCCAAAAGAGACTCATTTCTCCAAAAGACAAAGTAGAGAGGATGGAGTTTGTCCATAGGTTCAAAGGGTAGCGCAGCAGGATAGAAGAAGCTGGAGAGAAAAGCCAGAGGAACCTTGACAGTGGGTAGTACTGGCATGCAGCACCATGTAAACAAAAAGTGGAGCAGTTTTAAGTGAGAACCCATGGATGCGTGGCTTGGTTTTGAATGACATCATGGGGTCGGTTATTGGAGCTTGACCTTGATGGAGCGGAGGGAATGGAGATTAGAGAAGTCTCTTGGGAGTATTCAGTAGCCATAAACTCTGCATCACCGTGGAGTTGCAAAGCCTTCAACACGACTGAATCACTGCTGCAGTGGTACACGTGAGCATGCATACACGCACACACACATACACACACGTACGTGCACGCACACACACACACACACACACTGGTATTCATTATTTCTTAGAGAATACGTAATTCCCCCTCCCCCCAAGTAGCAAATCCTTTGAAGTAGCACTGAAGTCACACTTGAATGGACTGTATTTGTATTCCATTTATTAAAACGCAAGGGCTGTTTCTCCTAATCACTACATCACAGCACAAATCTTTCGCATGCTCCGTTTCCTGTGAGCTGCAGCCTTCTATTTGGTAGATAATGTTCCTTTTCTCCACTATGATTACAAATGACTAGAGGGAAAAAAAATACGCAAGTCTTAACCAGATTCAAGCAGTCGCCCGCTTACAACTACAACACAGGTGGCTGTGGGCTTTTTGTTGATTTTGTTTTCATAGGTAGTAGGGTTGGCTGCAAGTCATAAAGATGCATCATGATAGGAGCTCTTTGAAAGAGCAAGAATGGGTTAAGATTCATGAAGATATCTTAGGTTTGTATGTGTGTGTGTGTGTGTGTGTGTGTACGTGAGTGTGTGCACATGAGTGTGTGTGTTTACATGAGTGTGTGTGCCCTCAGACCTCCTGGTGCTGGAATTAAAGGCAATGATGAACAATCCAGTGCTGCTGGGACACAGAGAGCATCCGTAAGGGGTCACTTATAGGGGTGTTGGGCAACCCACAGATAGTTTTATCATCACCAAGTCCCAACCTGCCATGGGTGGTGATTTCATAAAGGCTACAACATGGAGTTTTCAATTAGTGGTCTACTCTTATACACTCTGGCATCTCCCAAGATAATTTGCGGTTGAGAAAGAGAGTATAATCAATGGAACCCAGGCCCTCTTTAGGGAGTAGCAACTGTTCCACTACCAGTATCAGAGACCTCCAAACCACTCACTAGGATTGCTATGCTGTTTTGATCTACTTGTATTGGCTACAGAGGTGTGAGCAAGTTCAAGATGGTGTGGTGAGGGACAATTCTCTATTCTGTCAATTATGTTTTAAATAAATGCTGATTGGCCAGTAGCCAGGCAAGAAGTATAGGCGGGACAACCAGACAGGAGGTAGAGGTGGGGCAATGAGAACAGTAGTATTCTGGGAAGAAGGAAGCTCACTCCCCAGTCCTGTCCAGACACCCAAGAAGCAGGATGTGACCTACCCTGCTGAAAAAGGTACCGAGCCATGTGGCTAACATAGATAAGAATAATGGGTTAATGTTAGTTATAAGAGCTAATACGAAGCCTGAGCTAATGGGCCAATCAGTTTATCATTAATATGTACCTTTGTGTGATTTTCTTTGGGATTTACCAGCTGTGGAAACTGGGCAGGACAGAAACCCCAACAAGCAGGCCCTTGTGTTACAATGGTGTCTACTTATGACCAGAGGGGAAAGTGTCACATGACAACTATAAAAAGAAGATATTGACTGAGAGCAGATTGAATATAAAACAGTAGTCTCAGGTTGGAGATGAGTTTCAGGGTGAGAGCATGTAACTAGAATCTCCAAGGGAGAAGCTGGGGTATCTCAGCAGTACAATGCTCACCTAGAATGCCTGAGGAGTGAGATGCTGGGAACGTGGTTCAGCAGTAAAGCGTCCCCTTGTACATGCAATCCCTAGCACCAAAAAAAAAAAAGAAAGAAAAAAAGATAAAAGAAATGAAAGGGGGAAAGAACAATGGTGTCTTCAGAGTATGTCACATAGTGACATTATAACTACCTTATTTAGGCAAGCAAAGTTGAGAATGTTCACAATATGACAAAAATCTTCTAACAATCCATCTTCCAGAATGTGTCCCCTTTGTTAAGTGGCAACCAACAAAACTGAAACGGAGCCTTCCAAAACTTAGAATCTGTAGATGAAGACATACCTGAGAGCCCACGGCTAGTAGATGTAGCTCAGGTCACTTCCTAGCGCATGCACCGCCATGCCTAAGCCCTTCATAGCCATTGATAAAGGGGAAATCTAAGAGTTCATTTTCAAAAGTGTGTGTGTGTGTGTGTGTGTGTGTGTGTGTGTGTGTGCACCCCATGTAGGTGCAGAGAACTGAACTGAACTTAGCTGCTGAGGCATCTCCTCAGCCCCAAAGAGTTCTCAACAAGGACCAAGCTACAGTACAATTCTCCTGCTTCATCACCTGTCCTGGGATTGGCAAGTAGCTATTGGTCCTTGGTTCATACTGTTTAGCAGCCTGGAAATGCTTTCAGGATGCCCTTTTTAGGCTGCCATCTCTATATTTGCCAGTGGGTCTCTTTGCCCATCTGATAGAGAACTTGCTAAAAAGAAACAGCTGGGTTCCACTCAACACCTCTCTAGATTCAACAACCAAGCTCATGCACATGATGTCCAGAATCCTGGTTTACTTTCCTATTGCTGAGATAACATAGTCTGACAGGAAGAAAGGGTTTATTTAGCACACAGTCCATCCCAGAAGGGACATCACAATGACCAGAGCGTAAAGCAGCTGGTTCAGGTATGTCTGCGCTCAGAAGGAGAGAGCAATGCATGCATGCTGCCTCCCATCTCCTTTTCTTCCATACTTGGGATGTCCCATCTGGGAAACGATCGTTCCCACAGTCAAGACAAGGCCTTCCCACATGGGCCTGCATAATCAAGACAACCACTCCCAGGCACGCACCCAGCTTCCAGCGGATGCTGGTTTCCATCAAATTGACAGCATTCACCATCAAATCTATTATCTCCAGACGCAGCAGATAATTGGGTGAAAGAGATTCGCGACCCATCTAAACTGGTACTAACAGCACCGCCTTGGGCAGATCAGTCCATTTCTCTGGGCTCAAAAGAAAGTGAAGAAGCGGGACCATGCCACCTTTTCTTTCCTTTCCAACCTTACATCTCAATGGGGTCTATTTATATTCTGGCAAAGCTATGAACTACGTATAGAAGAAAACCCCTGAGTCCCAGTGGCAGTCATCTCAACGTAGTACCTAAATTAGGCTGTGATCGTCCATCTGTTTATTTCGGAGATCAGTCACATCCCTCGCTCAGAGAGCTGATCCTGACTGCTCTCCTTCTTCCCCCAAGGAGTCCCCCTGTTGTCCCTTCCTGGTCTTGTCTTGTGTCGCAGGCTGACGTTTGATCTTCAGTGCACATTTGTTCGCGCTCTTCTTACTCTTGGGATGCCGTCAAAGGTCTTTAATGTCTACCTTTGGGCATATTGCGTGTCATCTTGTCGACATTGCCGAGCGTGAGCCTCGAGTTGCCAAGGGACATCCCAGACCTTATGAATGACAAACAGGCACAGACTGAAATCGTTCTCTTTTAACTGGTCTCAAAATAGAACCTCTAAATCATAAGGTCATTTGCCCTTTGGGTCAAGGGATTCCAGTATGTAACTTTTTCACATCCTTTATGCCGTAAACAAAGGTTGGCAGATATGGGGAGGGAGGTCTGAACTAGGAGCAGGGGAGCCTAGGCTAGCCCCAGGGCTCCCACTAACCATAATAAGTTGGTATTAAAGCTGGGTAGTGGTTGTCCATGCCTTTAATCCCAGCACTTGGGAGGCAGTGGCAGGCGGATCTCTGTGAGTTTGAGGCCAGCCTGGTCTAAAAAAAAAAAAAAAAAGTTGGTATTAAAGCATTCAACAAGCCTAGTCTTTTGACTCAAATCTGTAACACCAGTTACTAAGGATACTGAGGCAGGAGAATCAATCACAAGTTCATGGTCTGTCTGGGCTACAGAGTGAGGAAAGGACCAGCCTGAATACATAAGGAATTACAGTCTCAAAATTTAAAAAGAAAAAAGAATTAAGGGTTGGGATTATAGCTAAGAGGTAGAACACTTGCACAAACACACTAATGAGAGGCTGGAAGCATGGCTCAGTGATAGAACATTTGCCTCGAATCCCCCAGTAAGGGGTGGAACGTGGGTAAGTGATGGAGCTCTTGCCTAGACTATAGTAAACCCCAGTACTGAAACATAAATACTTAACTGCATTAATTTGGAGTCATCTACACGGGTGGTTTTTAGGTTGTCTCACCCTGTCTGTGCCTGAAGTGTGCCCACACGTGCCTACATTGGGCAGACAAATACAGCATCATAGTTGGATGTGAGAAGCTCCCTGGCTGACCCATCTGTTCAGATCAGTGAGCTCCAGCTGCAGGGAGAGACCTTGTCTCAAAGCGTAAGGCGGGAGTAACTGATGTGAGCACTGGACCTCTGACCTCCACGTGCATGCCAACACAAAGGTGTGTGTGTCAGGGAGGGTGTGAGACAATACTGTTCCTTATTTTCTGAGACAGGGTCTCTCACTGATCCTGGAGCGCACCTGTTTGAATAGCAGTGGAGTTATAGACGCGAACACACTGCCAGCTCCAGTTTTGACATGGTGTGATGGCTACTCTTGGTTGTCACCTTGAGTACATCTGAAATTGACTACAGCCCCCAAATGGAGGGGCTTACCTGCGAGGGGGGGGGGTCTTACTTGATTAGAAGTGGGAAGATTCACTACTAATTAGGATCTTTGAGGTGGGAAGACCCACCTCTCCTCTGGGCCATGCCTTCCTTCTGCAGGAAGCCTAGATAAGGACGTGGGAGAAGGAAGCCTTTGCTCTTTGCCTGCTTGCTCACATCTTTCTAGAAAGTCGGTTCCCTCACGGGCATAAGAGCCTATTTCTCTGGAATTCCAGTGTATATGGAGGACTAGCAGGGATATACAACTTTATGAACTAAACAAATACTGGATTCTTGCACCTTCCGTTCACAGGCAGCCACTGTTGCACTGTTGGACCAACTGGAGCACAGCTTGTAAGTCATTAGTGTAAATCCCCTTTATATATGTGTGTGTGTATATATATATATATATATATATATATATATATATATATAGAGAGAGAGAGAGAGAGAGAGAGAGAGAGAAGAGAAGAGATTAGAGATTCTCTCTACAGGTTCCATTCCTCTAGAGAACCCTGACTAACACATATGTGTTCTAGGGACCCAAATTCAGACCCTCATGTTTGTAAATTAAGTACTTTGTCTACTTAGCCAGGTCCCCAGCTCTATGCAACCATTTTTTTGATTATTTATTATGCATACAATATTCTGTCTGTGTGTGTGTCTGCAGGTGCAGAAGAAGGCACCAAACCTCATTACAGATGGTTGTGAGCCACTATGTGGTTGCTGGGAATTGAACTCAGGACCTTTGGAAGAGCAGGCAATGCTCTTAACCTCTGAGCCATCTCTCCAGCCCACCATTTTTTTTCAAAGGAAAAGAACCACAGCTTCCATCATGCCACTCCTGTCTGCTAGTCCCCTTCCTCTCTTCAGCAGACACTCCCATTCTTCTGTCAACATCACACGCATTCCATAGCCTCATCCCTCTGCCTTGAGACCCCTTCTTCTCTTGCAGTCCCCTTTGTAGTTCCATGACCTAGACCCCACCCCACACACATATAAATACTCAAATAGGTAGTTTCCGCACCTAAGGGTCTTCACTTTTATGGAATAATTTCAGCTCCATCCCACTTTCGGCAAGTGTCATGATTTTGTTTTTCTTTGGGCTGAGCAGAATTCCATTGTGCAGACGTACCACATTTTCTTTATCTACTCATCTGTTGATAGATATCTGTCTAGACAGGATCTGTCTCTGACTATTGTGAATAGTTCTGCAAAGGACAGAGATGTGCAAATAGCTCCAGCAGGAGTTACAGCACTTTGGGTATTAACTTGGCACCGTGTCTTCTCTCTCTTCCTCCTTCTCTCCCTCCCTCCCTGTCTCTCCATTTCTCTCCACCTCTCTTCTTCCTCCCCTCTCTCTTTCTCTTTCCCACCTTCCTTTCCTCTTCTCTCCCCTCCTCCTATCTTCTCCTCTTTCTCTCTTTCATTCTTTTTTTTTTTTTTTTTTTTTTTTTGGTTTTTCGAGACAGGGTTTCTCTGTGGCTTTGGAGCCTGTCCTGGAACTAGCTCTTGTAGACCAGGCTGGTCTCGAACTCACAGAGATCCACCTGCCTCTGCCTCCCGAGTGCTGGGATTAAAGGCGTGCGCCACCACCGCCCGGCTCTTTCATTCTTAAAATGCCATAATGCCTTCCACTCCCCAGTTTTCTGAAATGCCTGGTTTTGGGGGGTTTTGATGTAGTTTAAGACAAGGTTCCACTTATCCCGGGCTGGTCTCAAGTTTGTGGTGTAACTGGGAATGATCTTGAACTTCTGACCCTTCTGCCTCCACCCCCCTCCCCAGTGCTGGATTTACAGGGCACACCACCACACCAGTTTTATACATAGCTGAGAATAAAACCAGGGCTTCCTGTCTGTTAGACAAGCACTCTACTAACTGAGCCAAATCCCCAGCTCTGGTCTCTATTTCTTTTGATTTGTACGATGCACCTCCATCCTGCTTGGGTCTCTTCTGTTTACCTAGAGATCTGGGCTACATTTGGTCATGCTGGCACTGAGCTCAGAGTGATGATCTCAGTTTGCCTCTCCCATCAGTTCTTCCCATGCACTTGCTATCTTCCTAGTTCTGGGGGAGTAACAAGTCCTCCTTGAAGGACCTAATTCTCTGAACGCTTAATGACCCAACTGTCTAGGATGCTTCTTACAAAGGCCCTGAAGCACCAGGACTGAAACCATCACCCCAGCTTTCTAAATCACAGCTCCATTTCCCAGTCCCTGGATATTTTCTACAGACCTCCTGGCCATATGTTCACAGGACTCTCTGCCTTCTCCTTCTTTCTATTCTGGCTCTGGTTGGAAGAGTTCATTTACGAAACCACTTCACATAACACATCATCATCACACGAGCCCGGGGCTGATCTTCCAAGAGGCCCTAAGTATCCCCAGCTCTTTGTGAGTGCCTGAGAGAGGGGAGGTCTTGGAATGGGACACTGAGTCAGTAAATCCGTGTCATGCCGGGTACAGCAGGCCACCTCTGTAATCCTAACACTTAGGAGGCTGAGACAGAAGTTTGAACCCAGTCTGGACTACGCAGTGAGTTCTAAGCCATCCTGGGCTAGAGTATAAATCCTGTCTCAAAAACAAAAAGAAAAAGAAAGAAGGAAGGAAGGAGGGAGGGAGGGAGAGAAGGAGGGAGGGAGGGAGGGAGGGAAGAAGGAAGGAAGGACGGAGGGAGGGAGGGAGGGAGGGAGGGAGGGAGGGAGGGAGGGAGGGAGGGAACAGGGATAGGCAGAGAGAGGGAAGAAAGAGGAAGAGAAACAGAGGGAAGAAGAGAGAAAAGGAGGAAGGGGAAAGGGAAGGGGACGTATAAATATAATAATGGTAAAGGGCAGCAGTTGGTCTGGGAAAGAAAGCTGACACATAATTATTAGATCTCATGATCAGGTCTCATAGTAGGAGGGAGACCATTAGACAGAAATGGCATGACTCACAGAGAGGCCGCGTCCTGGCTAGTTTTCTGTTAATTTGACACAAGCTAGAGTCATCTGAAAGGAGAGAACCTCGATTGAGAAAGTGTCTCCATAAGATCCAGCTGTAGGGTATTTTCTTAATTAGTGACTGATAGGAGAAGGCACAGCCTATTGTAGGGGCTTCTATCCCTGGGCTGGAAGTCCTGGCTTCTATAAGAAAATGGGTTGTGCAAGCCGTAGGAAGCAAGCCAGTAAGCAGCACCCCTCCATGGCCTCTGTATCTGTAACTCCTACTTCCAAGTTCCTCCTGCCCTGTTTAAGTTCCTGTCCTGACTTCCTTCAGTGATGAACAGGGATGTGGAAGTGTCAGCTGAACAAACTCTTCCGTCCCCAAGTTTCTTTGGTCATGGTGTTTCATCACAGCGTAGAAACCCTCACTAAGACAGACGCCAAACATGACAGGAAGCCTAAAGTGAAGAAGAGATGGGGGGGGGGGGGGCGGGGAGAGAGCTTCAGGAAGAGGGAGAACAAGAGGGCCTGGAGGTGGTTCCTGTGTTCAAGGACATTTGCTGCTCTTCCAGGCTCGTAACTGCCTGTACTTCCAGCTCCATGGAATCCAGCAAACTCTTCTGGCCCCCACTGGTACTTGCACCCATGCGCACATACACACAGACACATACAAGTAAGCAAAAGCCAAATTTTAAATAGACCAAGAAAGATAGGAGAGAAGGTGGAGAAGGGTGGGGAGAAACCATGAGAGGGTTGGTGAGTTAAGCCCAGAAGACTCTTCAGAGAGCCACCTGGAGAGTCTGGAGAAATTCTCACAACAAAGAATATCTGACTTTTATAAATTCTGTGGGGCTAGCAAGAAGTTTCATATCACATGACTTAATTCAAATAGTGGAGGTGACAAAGAGCAAGGAGGAACCAAGGACCCTAAATTAGCTGCAAAGGTCACAGCACGGAGCAGCTTTTTAACCCTCTACCCCAAGCATAGAAGCTGGGATAAAGAGAGGCCATGACCTGATCCTTCAAGCTGTGGCATCTGGCCCCTTCCGAGTGACCACTGTCACAGCAGCCAACACAGAACTAACCAGTCACAATGTAGTGAATACGGGTCAGTGGAGTCCAGCATTCAACCATAACGGGACATTGGCATCAACCACACAAGTCCCTGAGGCTCAGGGACAATCTCAGAAGAGGCGGTGGAAAGACTTTAAGGGCCAGAGGATAAGGAGGACCAGGGGTAATCAGGTCTTCTGAACGTGACAGGGCTGTCGTGCTCAAGAGCGCACAGCAGTGGTGGTGGCCTGTATAAGTCCAGCCACTCAACAATCCAGCACGCAAGGGCAAGGGGTGGGCGACTCATGCTGCCACCCTCAGCTAAGGAGCTCTTGACCGTAGGTGGTTGCTAGTGGGGTAACAGCTTGTTTTCATAAAGGGCATGGCCACTGGTAGGTGGAACGACCCTGTGGTGACCCCCATACCTATAAGTATATACGAACTGGACTCTGGGTTCTTTAAAAAAATTAATTGGGAGCCAGACGGTGGTGGCGCACGCCTTTAATCCCAGCACTCGGGAGGCAGAGGCAGGCGGATCTCTGTGAGTTCGAGACCAGCCTGGTCTACAAGAGCTAGTTCCAGGACAGGCTCCAAAGCTACAGAGAAACCCTGTCTCGAAAAACCAAAAAAAAAAAAAAAATTAATTGGGAAAGGGGGGTTGTGAGGAAGTTTCTGGATCCCAGAGAACTCGGAAGAGGTGTAGGGATGCATACAATCTGAATACATTATATGCATTATGAACCTCTCGAAGAATTAATTTCTTTTTTAAAAGGTGGCCACTGCCTAAAAGGAGCAGGCCTATGATCTAACAGAGGGAGGTGGGGAGTGGGGAGTGGGGGTGGGAAAGGAGGGGTAGGGGAGGGAGGGGCGGAGGGAGGAGGCTAAGGGGTACCTAAACCTCGGCCCCTGCACAAGGATATGTTCTGCTCCACAGAGACAAGCCCTCTCCCTTCGCCCCTTCGACCAAAGGGGAAGTCAGCTCCCTCTGTGCGGATATTCCAGCTCTTAAGTGAATTTGGTGAGTGTCTGAATGAGAAAGTCAGGTCCTCCCCTCTCATAAATCGAAGGCAGGGAATAATCCTACCCATAGACAAACAGGAGAATATGAAAATTAATGCTTGCAGGAATCTTATTTAATTTTGCAGTAAACTGATTTCCGTGACATTTATGCTGTGTGTTTGTGCAGTTGTGTGCCAATCCCCTACCCACCCCCACCACGTCTTGTCTTTTTATATTGTTTTCTGCTCCTCTCCCCCCTCCCCCCCGCCTGACCCATCACTACCTTTTGGCTCTCCATTTCAGAAAGGCTGGTGGGCGACATCTGCACATTTGCTTCTAAAATGACCTTCCTTTCCTGAAACGCATGTTCTTCCGCTTACAATAAAAGGTCATAAACGGGGGGGGGGGGGGCAAAAACCATTACTACAGCAATATACTACAAGATCGCCATTATTAACCTCTGGATGAACAGGCAGGCGGGGAAGATGGATAGAGAGAGAGAGCAAGGGCTTGTGTTGATACACATTTATCTTTGGTAATTAGCCATCTGGGGGGAAACCGCAAATACAGGCAACAGAAATTGATTTATCTTCAAATAATAAGTTTTGCTTCACAACAAGGTCTAAAAGTGGCTCCTCTCGAGTGCTAATTCCGCACGTCACTTGCGAGCATTCAGGATGAAAGTGGTAATTACCAGGCCTTTCATATGCAAAAATGAGGTGCTGAGGAGGTGGGACTGGCTCCATCCGAGAGGAAGGGAATAGAAACGGGTTTCCAAGAGATCTTGGAGGCCCTAAAGAACGGGCATGTGTGCCCCTGGAGGCCCAGGACCCTCGGCAGGGGATCAGCTGTAGAAAAATGTGGTCGGCCCTGGAAGATGTGAACTGTGTCAGCCAAAATAACCCTTCCTTGCTAAAGGGGCCTTTGTCTAGCATTTTGTCAAAGGATTAAGAACAGATCTCCCATATACAAACAAAACTCTGTCTGACAACTTTATGTCGATATACCGTTTAATCTCTTGTGGGAATCATAGTACTGTCGTACCTCAGGCTGATCAGAAACAGGGTGCTGCTTGGGTCTCTCAAAGGACACAACGGAACCAGCGCCTGTGCCGGGGCAGAATAAAGTAGCCCAGCCCATAATCTGTCTGCACTGCTTAACAGAGGTATCCAATCAACGCCCCCAGGGACCTCATGTAGGCCAGGATACCACCCAACACAAAATTGTAAACCTAGGCTGGAGACATGGCTCAGTAGCTAAGAGCAATCATTGCTCTTAGAGAGGAGTCTAGTCCAGTTCCAAGCACCCACACTGGGGTATCTCACAACCATCTGTAACTCCAGAGGGTCAGATGCACCCTCTTCTGCCCTCAGCAGGCACCTGCACGCACGTATTCGTAGACACAGAGAGACGCGCTACATGCATCAATAAAGACGTTGAGAATAAAATCTTTAAAACTATGAGATTGATGGTGTGCTGGTCATGTGTCCACTCAAACTACAGGAGCCAAGCTAACGCCACGTTCTGTAGCAAACATAAGGACAGAGGGACTCAGCAGCCACCCCTGGCTCAGTCTCTTAGGGTTTGGCAGCTACAACTGAGAGCTGACCAAAGGCCTTTTTGTTCCAGGAAGAAATAGCGCAAACCAAAAGGGATTTGTCCAGGCGATTCCCCATCTTTATAGTTAACCCTCAGGGGAAGCGCCTGCCTCTAATGAGCAGTGGTTCAAAACCATCCATCCAGGCTCACACGTGGCACCCTCTGAATTTATTCAAAGACAAAGGAAAACAGAGCGAGACACTGCGGAGAGGCCCCGCCGACATCCATCTGCTGCAGCTGAGCCTTCTCCCATTAAACCCTTCTCATAAATAGCACGAGAGCCCCGCCGTCTGCTGCCAAATGGTTTGCTGAACTGTTTGTATTAATAACAAATTGGGATCCGTCGCTGTCTGAAATACACTCTGCACGCTGCCACCTGTGAAACCCTTTTGGCAGGAGGTAGGGCTGCCTGCTATGGAACACCTGTCTGCATGCTTTTGGTGGGATTCTGCGCACTGAGTTAAGACCCAGGCTGGAGTGCGCCAGACCTCGGGAAGCCTCCTGTGACCGCAGGGGAGCTGATCCAAGTGTTTGTATGGCCAGTGGGTAAGCATGCAGACACCACACCTTCGTGCCACATGCAAGCCCTGCTGCTCCTTGGAGACATAGCATGACTCAGATTGGGTTAGTTAACTTCTCTTGGTCTTACTCACCAACAAATAATGGAGGCGTTTGCACTCACGCTGTAGGGATGGTGTCAGCCAGGGCTGTCCAATGCATGGGCCATAGCTTACAAGAACATATGTATGTTTGGTTTTTATTGATCTTTTATCACATTTATTTCTTTTATTGTATTAATGTGTGGGCTGCATTGGTGTAGGAGGTCCTTCTGTCTTTGTGTTGCTTTCATTGGTTAATAAAGAAACTGCCTTGGCCTAGTTGATAGGGCAAAACTTGGGTAGGCTGGGAAGACAGAACTGAATGTTGGGAGGAAGGAAGGTGGAATAGAGAGACACCATGGACCCGCCGCCAGAGATAGACACGCCGAGACTTTGCCGGTAGGCTATGACCTCGTGGTGATACACAGATTAATAGAAATGGGTTAAACTAAGATGTAAGAGTTAGCCAATAAGAAGCTAGAGCTAATGGGCCAAGCAGTAATTTAATGAATAAAGTTTTCCGTGTGATTATTTCAGGGCCAAGCTAGCTGGGCAGCCTAGACAAACAAGTGGGCCCCTGCAACACTGCATGTATGCCACAGTGTGAGTCCGTGGAGCTCGGAGAACAGCCTGAGGGCGTCGGTTCTCCTATTCTATTATGTGGGTTCTGGGGGCTGAACCCAAGTCATCAGGCTTGGCAGCAAGTGCTTTAAGCAACCAAGCCCATCTCACCAGCCCATGAAAGTTTATCTTTATGTGTGTGTGTGTGTGTGTGTGTGTGTGTGTGTGTGTGCGCACATTTGTGGAGAATGTACACATGTATACGAGGGCACACGGAAGCCACCAGTGCTGTCTCTCAGGATAACATCCACCTTGGTTTTTGGGACAGGGCTTCTCATTGGCCTGAAACTCACCAAGAACAGTTGGCTGGTTGGCCAGTGAGTCCCAGGGATCTGCCTGTCACTGCCTCCTCCTGTGTTAATTGCAATCATATGCCTCTAAGCCTGGCTTTTTTTAAAGGAAAAATTAAATGTATTGTTATTATTATTATTATTATTATTGGTGGTGTGTGTGTGTGTGTGTGTGTGTTCACACATATTTTCAGGAGCCCATAGAAGGCCATCAGATCCTCTGTAGATGGGGTAACAGGCAACGGTGTGTCTACTTACATGGGTGCTGGGAAATAAGCTGCAGGCCTCAGCAAGAGTACCACACACTCTTAACTATTAAGTTACATCCGCAGTGGGTTCTCCATGTTTTACCTGGGGTCTGGGGAATAATCACAGGGCCTTATGTGTTCACGGCAAGCACTTCAGAGGCTCAGCATTCTCCCCAGCTTTCAGTACTCACTGTAATCCCATCCCTGACCCATATCCTCAGAGTAGGAGGAGGGAAGCCTTATTTCTTCCAGAATGAAAGCCCTTTTCCCATGAGGTTCCCAAACTCCACCTACTGAGCTATCTCCTCAGCCCTACATATATTTATTTTGTGTGGCATTAGAATATGGCATTGACATTTATAAAGATATATGTGTGTGTATGTGTGTATACATACATACATATATATGATCTATGTAACTCAAGAAATGCACAATTAATTTACAAAAGAACTCAAAACATATCTTTTAATGTTTTGTGTAAACTAACAGTTTTGTGTTGGGCTGCATTCCCAGTTATCCCTGCATGCAGGCTGTGGACCTTGGCTTGAACACCTTTGTGGTAAGCAGTCCCACTAGAGTGTGGGCTGGGCTGGTTTAATTTGTCCTAGCACACTCTCTGTGATCACTGCAATGGATTCTATGGAATCCTGTTGCTGAGAAGCCCAAGTTAGGAGAATACTGTGATTCTTGTGAGAACTTTGATAAAATACCTACCTAATGCTCTCCGCCCATGTTTTACACATGTGTTAGTTGTTTTCTTCGAGGTTATGACAGAATACCTGACCAAAAACACTTCAACGAAGGAAGGGTTTGGCTCAGATTTTAACTTAACATTCAGATTGTTTTCAAAAATCATTTTATTAGTGTATATTCATTGTACAAAAGAGGGTGTTTTATTGTGACATTTCTGTGTGCATATATACTATACCTAGATCATATGCCCCTCCCCTGTTCCTTGTTATTATTCTCCTTCAATGGTTTTTCTTTCCCCTTCTTCAAACTCAGACTTTAGTTATCTAACTCGTAGCATGAAATATATCTCTCCACAGCAAGTTAAAATAGTGGAGAACAATTAGTTATCAACTTGGTGCAACATAGTGTCACCAGGGAAGGAAGTCTCAGGGAAGGAATGTCTACACTGAGTCCAATGAACATGTCTGTAAGAGATTGTCTTAATTAAGACAATTGATGTGGGAAGGCCCAGACCACTAAGGGAGGCACCATTCCCTAATGGGAAGATCCATACCACTATGGGAGGCAACATTCCCTAGTGGGAAGACTCAGACCACTATGGGAGGCAACATTCCCTAAGTTGTGGGTCCTGAACTGATAAGAATAGTTAAATGAACTTGAACACAAGTAAGTGAGTTTGCATGCATTCATTTTTCTGTTTTTCATTGCGGATGTGACATTCCTGATCTCACTTCTCCACAACGATAGACTGTAACCTGGAACTGCAAAGTGAAATAAACTCCAGTCTCCCCTAAGTTGCTTTTTCTTTTTATCATAACCGTAGAAGTAAGACTAAGATGTGGGGTTGCTTTATAGTTACAAAGAGAAAGGGCATAGGCATATAAACAGGTTTTAAAGTCATTAGCTTTGTCCATATAGGGGGCATTTGTTTTCTCCAGGCACTTCTGCTAAGTTTCTCCTAAGTATAAAGAATGAGTTGAGCTAGAAGTATAATCAGTTGGTAGAGTGTTTGTCTAGTATGGGCAAGACTCTGGGTTCTATACCTAGCATTATATAAAACAGGCAGAGAGGTACACACCTGTAATTTCTCCGCACCCAGGAGGTGGAGGTAGGCAGAAGAGAAGCTCAAGGTCATCCTCAGTTACATAGGTATTCTGAAGCAGGTCTGTCTTGGAATTCATAAGGGTGCATCTAAAAGTAAATACACAACTTTTAGTTTAAGATGTGAATTTTTTATTCAAGAAGACTCCTGCATATGACAAAACCCACATCCTACTGGGGATATTAATATGCTCTTCTACAGACCTTCCAAAACATTTAGCACAATTCTTTGGTTGCTCTCAAATGTTTATTAAGGTTTGTTCTCATTCTTGGGTATGATTCTAGCCAATTATTTTTAAAGTAATACTTGATTTTGCTCTCAGTTCCTTTATCCACGAGTAGAGATTAAGAGCTGCCTCGGGAAGGGATATTGATTCATCTGAATGGGTTTGTTCAGCAATGTGCAAATAACTCTGTAATATCGCTGCACAAATATAAATATAAATATGAATGAGCAACGGCACATCCTCATGCAGACCCTCACTCGTCACCAAGCACATCTTCCAGTAAGTCCTGGTAACAGCTCAGTGCCTTGCCCAGTAGGAATGAGTTTCCAGGATGTTCCTTTTATGTCTTTTCCATTATCAGAAAGTTTTGTGGAGCTAAACATGGTCAAATAAGACATCTCTATATACAAGGAACGGCATACCAATTTGTGCCTCTCAGATCATGTTCCTATTTCCTTCCATCCCAGGCTCTCCTTTTGATGACTTCAGGGGTGTGCGTGTGTGTGTGTGTGTGTGTGTGTGTGTGTGTGTGTGTGTGTGTGTGTGTGTGTGTGCGTATGTGTGTGCGTGTGTGTAGATAGAGGCCAAAGTCCCAAGGACAATCTCAGATGTCTTTCCTCAGGTGCCTTGTTCTATGAGGCAATGTTTCTTGCTACAATTATCTAGATCACATTAGTCTTTGGTCATATCTGTGATGGATTTCTGGATTAGGTATCTTTGGTTTAAAGATGCACCCTGAATATGGGTGGCACCACTCCATAGACTGGATTCCTGAACTACAATTGAGAGAGAGAGAGAGAGAGAGAGAGAGAGAGAGAGAGAGAGAGAGAGAGAGAGAGAGAGAGAGAGAGAGAGAGACTCTCAGTGCCAGGATTCATCTCTCTGTTTCCCGACTGTGCCTACAACATTACCAACTGCCTTAAACTCTCACTGCGGTGACTTCCCTGCTACAGCAGACTATATCCTCTTAAACCATGAACCAAAGCAAACCCTTCTTTCCTCACGTTGCTGTTATCAGGCATATTATACCAGCATCAAGACTTGTAACCAATTCAGGTTACAAGTTACCTGAGATGCAAACACATGGGGAGAAAGGGAACCAGTAAGTGAGGTGCAAGCAGCGCAGGGGGACGGCAGTGAGGGAGAGGTTAAAACTGAGAATGAAGCATAATACTTACAAAATTCCATGAGAAAGCCCATGGCATGGGGACGGGGAGATGGCTCAGCAGCACTGGCTGCACTTGCAGAGGACCCAAGTTTGCTCTGTAGCACCCACTTTGGGTACCTGTGATGCATGTGTCAGGTGATCCAGTGCTGCCTCTGGCTCCATTGGCACCTGCACGCACATGCATATAAGCACACATACAAAGACACACACAAACACACACACACCACAAAACTTCAAGTTCGATTTTAAAATATCCCAGAGGAAACTAATGATACTCTGTTGTTTCCTGGTCTTAAGACTGGGGCTGGAGTGTTGTGTTGTGTCTGTTCTGACTTTTGCCACCTTCTGGGAAGAAAACACAATGTTATACCTGTATAAGGCATATGTGGGTTGAGACCTTTGTCAACACACAAAACATGTCCCAACCTACACCTGGGTTCCTCTGTCTGTCTATCTATCTGTCTGTCTGTCTGCCTATCTTCTTATATCTCTACTCTGTATCTCTCTGTCTTAACTCGCTCATCTTCTTTCTTCCAGAAAAGAACAAACAAGCAAGCAAACAGTGGTTGGAGAAGGGAGGCACCTTGAGAATTTGCATGCATATTAATTGGGTCCTGTGGTTTTCTAGTGACAAGGTTTTATTTTGTATCCTTCGCCACTTTTGTTAGAGACAGGACTTCTTTGTTACTGTTTGTTGCCCCAGGAGTTTTAAAAGAACTGATTTTATGTCAGAAAAGATTGGGATCAATTGCAGTCTTCCCCTCTAGATAGTGCTAAAACATTTATTTAAGAGTTTAGCTGGTCGCCTGGCCTTATCTGTATTCTGAACAGCCTGTCCAATGAAATAAAACTCATTCACGCCTTCACTCTGTATTATTGACAAAGCCCGCACTGTATGTGACTCACAACCAGAGCCCCGTCTTTCAGGTAAGTTTCCCTCTAAACCTGTCTGAAAGAATTGTTTTATGACAAGTGTGTGTGTGTGTGTGTGTGTGTGTGTGTGTGTGTGTGTGTGTGGTATGTGTGTATGTGGTGTGTGTGTGTGGTATGTGTGTATTATGGTATGTGTGTGGTATGTATGTGTTGTGGTGTGTGTGGTATGTGTGTGGTGTGGTGTATGTGTGTGTGGTATGTATGTGGTGTGTGTGTGAACATGTAGTATGTGTGTGTGGTATGTATATGTGGTGTATGTGTATGTATGGTATGTGTATATGTATGGTGTTTGTGTGCATGTGTTTGTGTGTAGGGGTGGTGAGTATGTATGTGGGGGTAGGCATGTGTGTATGAGAGAAAGAGAGAAAGAGAGAGAGACTGTGTATGTATGTGTGTATAGTGAGTGTATAGAGTTGGTGGGTACATATGTGGGGAATATACGTATGTGTGTGACTGTAGGGGTAGTTATATATGTTGGGGAGAGGTGCATATCTGGAGGTGAGTATGTATGTGTGTCTGTGTATGTCTACATGCACAGCTCAGAAATCCTGAAGGCAAAATTCCAATATTGGAGAGGAAGCTGGGCAGGACCTATAGGCTGGGTGACTTGTAAAAGCTAAATGACCAAAAATAAGGCATCTCTTTTCTCTGGCCCTAGTTTCGTTAGAATGTCGAATTAAGAAAACTGTCCTCCAGAAAAATGAGCTCTGTGGTTTGGGGATTCAAACTCAGGTCTTTGTGCTTGTGTGGCAAGTACTTCACCTGTGAGACACCTCCCCAGCCTGGGTGTGCACACTTGCATGATCTAAACTCAGGTCCTTGTGCTTGTGTGGCAAGTACTTTGCCTGTGAGACGCCTCCCCTGCCTAAGTATGCACACTTGCATGATCCGTGTGGCAAGTACTTCACCCGTGAGATGCCTCCCCAGCCTGGGTATGCACACTTGCATGATTAGTGTGGCAAGTACTTCGCTGTAAGATGCCTCCCCTGCCTAAGTATGCACACTTGCATGATCCGTGTGGCAAGTACTTCACCCGTGAGATGCCTCCCGAGCCTGGATGTGCATACTTGTACTTGCTTTCTAAAGTCTCAGTGCTCTACCCACACTAATGCAAGAAAACTAAATGCAGCAGGAGAGAGGCAGACAGAGACAGTGAGGCAGAGAAAGAGGAGGCTTGTGTTCAAGTTTTATTTCCATTGTGGTGGTAGAGCCTGACAACAACCGTGGGAGGAAAGATTGTGTTTGGGTTACAACCATTATCGTAGGAAAGTCGGAGATGGGAGTCACGTCACATCTGTTGACTGAAGTTTCTGTCCCGTCCAGTCTCACAGTCATTCAGCCCCAAAGAAACACACAGAGGTCTACATTAATCATAAACTGGTTGGCCTAGTATCTCAGGCTTCTTATTAATTATTTCTTACATCTTACATTAACCCATTATTCTTGTCTGTGTTATTTACGTGGCTTGGTACCTTTTTTCAGCGAGGCAGTCACATCTTACTTCCTCTCTGTCTGGGTGACGACTGCAGACTGAAACTTCTCTCTTCCCAGAATTCTCGTTGTCCCACCTCTACTTCCTGCCTGGTGGCCCCACCTATACTTCCTGCCTGGCTACTGGCCAATCAGCATTTATTTAAAATACAAGTGACAGGGTACAGACCATTGACCCACGGCACACATCCACAGTCAAAGGCAAAGAGAAACAGATGTGCCCATGCTGCCTGTTTGCTTGCTTGCTCTCAACTTGATTTCTGCACTCATGTAGTTCAGAGGCAGGGGCCTAAGGAATGATGCTGCCTTCAATGGCATTACTTCCTACATCAAGTAACAATAAAGGTTCTCTCCCTCTTCCTCTTTCTCTCCCTCTCCCTCTCTCTCTCTCTCTCTCTCTCTCTCTCTCTTCCTCCCTTTTCCTTTCTTACTTCCCACTCCCTCTCTCCCTCTCATAGGCCAAACTGATCTAGATAATTCCTGAGCTGAGATTCCCTTCTCAGGTGACTCTAGCTTGGGGCAAGTCAACACCTAAAACACAGAAGGGGACTTGTTGGATAAGTAGAAAGGGAGCTTCTTGGGAAGTGGAAAGGAGGCAAGGAAAGATATTAGGGGTTGAATATAGTCAAAGCCTTTCATTGTGTGTGTGTGTGTGTGTGTGTGTGTGTGTGTGTGTGTAAGAGAGAGAGAGAGAGAGAGAGAGAGAGAGAGAGAGAGAGAGAGGGAACTTAGCATTTAGCAGTTTTCTAGAAAGCAAATCTTCCGATAAACAACTTTTCTCACAGATAGAATCCGTGTATGCTACACCTATGCATGTATTTCTGAAAAAAGCAAGCCATGGCGTGGACACAGATGGGTGCTAACATGCCTGTAGGATGAAGGGTTAGACAGTCAAGGGACCATGATAATGAATGGCACATGTCTGCCATGCAACTGGAAAAAGATCAGGTGCTGAGCAAACAGCTTCTGAAGAACACCCAGGCTGAGGCCATTGTAAATGGAGCAGGCTGCTAATGGCAGCTCCAGCGTATTATCAGACCATCTGCTCACTGAGTGGTTAGGCCTTGTTTAGACACCAAATGAAGTAAGTGACTCCTGGCTAATGACGTGAAAGATGAGTGAAGTGGAACTTACCTTTCTTTAATGTTTTATTAGCACATGCGTACATGTATGTGTGTGTATGTATGTGTGTGTGTGTGTGTGTGTGTATGTGTGTGTGTGTGTGTGTGTATCTGTCTGTCTGTGTGTGCATGTTCATATGCCTGCTGCTTCCTGAAGAGGCAAAGAAGAAGGCATCAGAGTTCCTGGAGCTGGAGTTACAGGGGTTGTGATTCACCCTTTGTAGGTGCTGGGAACTGAGCCCAAGTCTCCTGGAAGAGCAGCAACTGCTCTTAACTTCCTGGGCCCTAGATAACTTCTGAGCCATCTCCTGGGCCCTAGAACTTACCTTTCCATGATTTCAAGGAAAACAGATATGTGACTGACTCAGTTTCCCCTTTCCCTTCTGTCCTCTTCCTTTCTGAGGCAGGGTCTGTGGTGGTGAGTGCTAATTGCCAACTGGGCAGGACCTAAAGTCACCTGGGAGATGGGCCTATAGGCATGCCAATAGGCGGTTGTCCTGATTGCTTCGACCGATGTCAGAAGACTCATCTTGACTGGAGATGGGAACATTCCTTGGTAGAAATTCTGAACTGACAAGTGGAAAAAGGAATGCACATTGGCTGGGATTGAATTATGAACCCTCACAAAATTAAAAAGAAATAAAGATGTATTGAATGCCTACTGCCTTATAAGAAGTAATCAATGGCCTAGAGATAGCTCAGTGGGCCAAGCATGAGAACATGAATTAGATCCCCAGAACCCATGCAGAAAAGCATGGTATGACAGTACATACCATTCCAACCTCAGCAATGGGGAGATGGAGACTTGAGGCTTTCTGAAGTATGCTAGCCAGGCACCCCAGCCTACTTTTCACGTTTTGGGCCAATGTGAGGCTCTGTCTCAGAACTCAAGATAGATGATCCCTGAGGGACAACACTGGGTGGACCTCTGCTCCCACTACTTACATGTGAACACTAATGCTCGTAGACACACTCACAGAGACATACCCACATACACACAATTAAAACCAAAATATCTCCAAAACAAATTAGTGCCTGGTGGCTTTGAGGTTCACGGGGCATTGTTTTCTTACTGTGTCCCTGTGGGACAGAAAGACTGGGAGATAAGTATCTGTATGGATTTTTTTTCTGTAAATTCCCATAGGTGTGGTACCCACTGAAGCAAGGGTCAGCTCCTACCCTATGTTCAGCCTTAATTAAAATTAAGCTTAAAATCAGAACTGTAAGAATTTTGAGGTAAAGGTCTTAAATGAAATATTAAGAAGCTGTAGTTACAAGTTGTACATGGATGCATACACGCCTCAAAGCATAGAATCTCACACTCAAAACATAGAGTGGGTAGGATGGTAAGGTCAAGCCCAACTTGGGATACATAGTGAGACTCTGTCTCAAAAATAAAGAAGGGGAGACATAAGAAAGAGAGGAAATAAAGAGGTAGGGAAGGAAGAAAGGGAGGGAGGGAGGGAGGGAGAAAGGAAGGAGAGCAAAAAGGAATAAAGAAAACAAAGGAAAGAAAGAAGGAAGAAGATAAGTGGAAGACAGGAGAGAGACAGAAAATGGAAGGGAGCAGAGAAGAGAGAAGGGAAGGAAAGGGAAGGGGAGATAAAGGGAGGGGAGGGGAGGGAAGGGAGGGAGGGTAGAGAAGGGAAGGGAAAGGAAGGAAGGGAAAGGGAGGGGAGGGGAGAGAAGAGAAGGGAAGGGAAGGGAGTAACAAAGGAGCCAGGAGGGAAAGCCTCACATAGCAGCACTTGCAAGATGCTCAAGGGCTGAGTCACCAGCTTCTGTGGAGATTCATCAGCGATTCTGGGCTTGTTTACTGAACGGTCACCATAGAGTTTAACTTCAACCTCTGTTAGTTCTCTATAGTGTTGAGGAGACTTTAAGGCCACTGACTAAAAAGGAGCAGTGTTTTCTTGTTTTATTAAAATAAGTGTTGAGCAAACATTTCCAAAGTCGTCTGCCTTGCAACCTTTGTTAGACTCTGCGTGTTCATTATAGGAGGCTCCACTTTGTGGGGGAAGAAAAAAACGTTCCATTGGCGTTGGGAAATAAATTTACCACAAAGGTCACTTCTCTCACCAACTTCGTGATAATTAATTTGCCAGCCTGACCTCACTGAACTAAGTCTAATTAACTCAACCAGTACAAAGAATGCTATGGAGTCTAAAAGCAAGAGAACACCAAAGGCCATCCTTGTCCGTGTAAATAGTGGTTTTACATATTAAAAACAAGTGATTTGTGATAGGGACTCTCAAACTTGGTTACATATTGGAATAACTGGAGCATTTAAGAGACCTGATGTTAGGGCTGTGGCTCAGTGGTAGAACCCCTGCCTAGAATCCCCCAGTGAGGGGCTGGGATGTGGCTCAGTGGTAGAGCCCCTGCCTAGAATCCCCCAGTGAGGGGCTGGGTGTGGCTCAGTGGTAGAGCCCCTGCCTAGAATCCCCCAGTGAGGAGCTGGGGTGTGACTCAGTGGAAGAGCACCTGCCTAGAATCCCTCAGTGAGGGGCTGGGGTGTGGCTCAATGGTAAAGAACCTGCCTTGAAGCCCCGAGTGAGGGGCTAAGTGTGGTACAGTGGTAGAGCCCCTGCCTAGAATCCCCCAGTGAAAGCCTGGGAGCATATTTCAACAGTTGAACTCTTGCCTAGAATCTCCCAGTGGGGAATTTAATGGTAGAGCCCCCGCCTAGCTTGGGTCATGACTCAGTGGTAGCACACCTGCCTAGAATCCCCCAGTGAGGGGCTGGTGTTGTGACTCAATGGTAGAGTTCCAACTTATACTCATTTTTTTACACTGACTCTCACTAAGTCACCCAGGCTGTCCTTGACATTATTTTATAACCCACACAGGTCTTGAACTTATGGTGTTTCTGCTTTGGCTTCCCTAGTAGCTATTGTTACAGGCTATGTCACAGACCTGGTGATTTTTTGGACATACGAATGCACTTAAGAAGCCATGGGGACAAGCAAACAGGCCTGCCTCAGGTTCTTGCCCTGACTTCACTCAAGGATAGACTATGGCCCAAAACTGTAAGCGAAGCCAACCTTTTCTTCTTTGACTTGCCCTTTAGCCACTGTGTTTACCACAACAACAGAGAATAAACTAGAACAAGGGTTTCCAGAGTGTGGTCCATGGATGAAAAGTTGAGTTAAATAGGAAGGCTAAGTTCTGGAATCTTACCATACAGGGAAGTGACTAGATTTGGCTTTAATGTGTGCTTTTTTTTTTTTTTTTTTTTTTTTTTTGTTTTTTTGTTTTTTGAGACAGGGTTTCCCTGTAGTTTCTAGAGCCTGTCCTGGAACTAGCTCTTGTAGACCAGGCTGGCCTCGAAATCAGATATCGGCCTGCCTCTGCCTCCCGAGTGCTGGGATTAAAGGCGTGCGCCACCACCGCCCGGTTAATGTGTGCTTTAAAGGAGCCAAAAGTGGACTGGGGACATGGCTCAGTTGCTAAAGTTCTTGACATACAAGCTTAAGGAACCGAATGGAATGCCCAGAACCCATGTAAATAAAGGCCAAGTATGGTGGGGTGTGCTTATAATCCTAGCACTGGAGAGGTAGGTAGACTGTTGCTGGTGCTCACTGGTAAACTCTGGATAAAAAATGAGAGACCCTGCCTGAAAAAAAGAAAACATAAATAGCATTCCTAAGGAATGATGGCACAGGTTGTTCTCTGGCCCCCACATACACACATCTACAAGTACACCTACACACACATGCATGTGTATACACAGAGACACATATGCACACATACATATGAAAAATGAAAATGAATTATCTCTAAGAGAATTTTCAACGTTTCACGACCAAAAAAAAGAAAGAAAGAAAAACTAGAAAGTGTTTGAGGTGATATATATGTTAATTAGCCTGATTTAATTATTATACAATGCATACATGTATCAAAACATCACATCATTCCCTATAAATATGTACAGTTATTTTGTGTCAATCAAAGATTAAATGAAGCTAAACTAAGTCTTTGCAGGAACATATGCTGCCATTTCTCTTGGGTAAATGCCTAGGAATGGACTGGCTGGATCTGATGCTATGCAGATGTCTACACATTTTCAAGGGAAATGTTTAACAGTTTCCCAGTGTGAACATTTTATCTGGTGTACCTACAGGAGAACTTAAGACTTCTAAGCCCTTCTTATTCCTGCTGTTCTGGTTGGCATTGTTAACTGGCCACAGCCCGGAGTCACCTGGGAAGAGAGTCTCAGTTGAAGGGCTGCCCAGATCACACTGTCTGTGGGCATGTCTGTGGGAGAGAGTCTTGATTGTTATTTGACATAAAAAAATGGTCAACCCACTTTGACTCACATATACTTAATAAACTTCATCACTCTAAGCCAAAACTCTATCACAGACCATTCTCTGGAGCACACAAAATAAACAATCAGATTTGAGACCACACAGGTGACCCACAGTCATCTAGCACACGATTAGTGTTACAAAAGAAAAAGCGTGATGCACACTAAGTTGCTTATGGAGAAAGGGAAAGAGTTAGCTAAAAGCTTTTTCCTTCCCTTGATCCTATTTTTACCATGACCTCCTATGCCTGTCTTTTTGAATGAATACTCAACAGAGAAAAGAGCACCCCTTTGAGAGTGTGCTACTGTAGTATTAGTTTTAACTGCCAGCTTGTCACAACCTAGAATCAACTGGGAAAGAAGTCATAATAAAAAAATTATCTAGGTCAAGTTGGGCCTATGGACACATCTATGGGAATCCTATTGATTGATGTTAATTGGTGTAAGAATGTCCAGCCCATCATGGACAACACTATTCCTTAGGAAGAAGTCCTGAACAGCATACAAGAGGAGAAAACAAGTCAGCCAAGATGCATGTTATTTATCTATCTGTCTGTCTGTCTGTCTATTTATCTGCCTGTCTGTCTATCTGTCTCTCCCTCCCCCCTCTCTCTTTCTCCCTCCCCTCTTCTCTGCCCTTGACTGTGCATTAGTTGACTGAGGATGTGATATGCCCAGCTCCTTGAGTTTTTCCCTTGACTACCCTGAAATTATGGAGTGTGACCTGGAATTGTAAACCAAATAAACCATTTCTTCCTCTGCATTGCATTTGGTCAGAATATTTCTCACACCACAGAACTGAAACCAGTACAGTTATATTTTGACATATGTAAGAATACAGATATTATGGTTTTTTATCTACCCACTTGAATAGAAACATTTAATACATACTTGACTTTTGTTTTTCTTGTTCTATAAATTTAAATTACATAACATGGTGTTTTGACACACATACATAGGGAAACAATAATTATAGTCAGGAGCACTAGTACATCCATTATCCCACCTACATTTCTATTTTTGTGACAAGTTACATTTTTGTTTTCGAGATAAGAGCGCCTTAAAAAAAAAATCTACCCTTCCAGCAAAAATCCTGAAAAGGGGACAATATTATTAACTAGAGTCTTCATTTTAGACATTTACATGTTAGATTTGTTCATCTGCTATATTTGTTGTTGTTGTTGTGTGTGAGAGAGAGAGAGAAAGAGAGAGAGAGAAGTGTGAGCATGTTTTGTGTTGCATGTGTGCATGAGTACATGATGTGGGTGTGGGTACATGTACTCGTGTATACACGTGGAAACAGAGGTCACCTTCAGACACCTTCCTCAGGAAGTCTCAGGCTCTTTGCTCTCTCACTGAACAAAGGAGCTCACCATTTGGATTAGAGTAATCAGCCAGAGGGTTCCAGGGGACCTCTCCATATAGAGCCCAAAGAGCTGGGATTACAGATGTACACCACTCAACCCTGTGTTTTACATGGATGCTAAGGATCCAAGCTCAGGTCCTCATGCTCGCACAGCAAGATTTTCACCCATGAGCCACCTCTGAAAGCCACCATAGTTGTAAGCATATTTTAAATTGGCATACAGGGGGATGGAGGAACTGGAGAGATAACTCAGCAATGCTAAGTTCACTATTTCATCAAAGGACCTAATTTTGTTCCCAGCATCCATATTTGGGCAACTCGTAACCTCCTTGTAGCTACAGCTTCACGGGGTCCATGTCCCTTTCTGGATTCTGCAGACACCCACATGCATGTCTACACATGCCTGCACACAGAGATAACAAGGTATATGCATCATCAGAAATAAAATCTTTTTTTAAGTTGGCGTACATATTCATATCCTGGAAGCAGTGCCAATGGCTGTCTTCTCCAGACATATTTGACTCCAATCTGTTCTGGAAGACTTGTGCTTATGTTTTAGTATTGGGAATAGAGAAGCTTTTGTGGACTGGCTTCTCAGAAGCAGGAGGGGATTGTATCTTATGGTACGCTAACCATTGTCAGGGCCTCTTACTGTGGAACTTCTCGGGTCAAATAAACCCATGTGTTTAGTAGGATCCCTGTTCCCACTAACTACAGACTCCTCCTCAACAGTGCCTTTGATTTAAATGAAATTTTCTGTGCCTGAAGCCTACACCCTGTGGGCCTAGGAAATGCCATTTCTTTCCCTTGAATAATTCAAGAACATTCCAGATCTTGGGTAGCTCTTCTTTGTCTTTCATAAACGAAAGAGACTCTGAGCGTCTGCCTTTTTCATATACTGCTTATCAACTCTTATGGCTCAGTTTGGTTCCCAGCAATGTAGCAAGCTTCTCGAGTTGGTTGAATATAGTTTTCATAATTCAACCCTGTCTTTCATGTGCTCTCTACTCCTTCTTTCTTTCCTGGATGATTTCCATGGATTGCTTTAAGATTTATTTTATTTTTAATTGTAGTGTGTCTGTCTGTCTGCCTGCGTGTGTGTGTGTGTGTGTGTGTGTGTGTGTATGCATACGTGCATGTGTGTGCCCATGTGTCTGGATGCAGTACCCACAGAGACCAGAAGAGGGCATCAGACACACCAGAGCTAGAGTTACAGTTGGGCATGAGGTATCTGATGCCAGGGCTAGGACCAAACTTGGGTCCTATGTAAGAGCAGGAAGCACTCTTTTAACTACTGAGCCATCTCTCACGGTCTTCTTTCTGTGTGTGAGAGAGAGATGGGGTCTTTGGTGAGCCTTGAGCTTACCACTTAGACTAGAGTGTCTGGTCAGGAACCCCAGCCATCCTGTCTGTGCCTCCCTAGTGATGGAATTATAAACACAAACCACTGTGTTTGTCTTTTTTACTTGGCCTCTGTATATTGAGTAAAGGTTCTTTTGCTTGTGCGGACAGGCAATTATTGAATATGCCATCCTTCCAGCCCCCAAATTTGAGACAATACGTTTGTGCGACCAGGATCCGAATACCATCCATGGTGACCTTTATCCACAAGAGCCAATAAAGCAGTCTCTCTGTTTCTGTAGTTTTCAATTTTGCTCGAGTGTCATAATAATGAAATCACAACATCTGTAACATCTGAGACTGGCTGCTTTTGCTCAGCATAATGTTATAGATTTATCTATATTGTTACTGTGTTAATAGCTCATTACTTCATTGCTAAGTAATTGTCTGATGTGTGGATATAGCACAGTTGGTTTATTGATAGTTCCTGAAAGCTTATGTGAACTGAGCTGTTTCTCATTTGGGTAAGTGTGTGTGTGTGTGTGTGTGCGCGCGCGCGCGCGCTCACGTGCGCACATGAATTTGTGTTCATCCGCATGCATCTGTGTGCCTGGTGTGTGTTTATATGTCTGTACACATATGTATGCATGTGTGTTTTGAGGCCAACTACAGGCACCCTCTCAATTGCTTTCCACTTTATTTTTTTCTAATGTAACTTTTTATTGATTCTTTGTGGATTTTACATCATGCATCTCAATCCCACTCATCTCCCCATCTCTTCATATCCACCCTCTGCTCTTGCAAAAAAAAAAAAAAAAAAAAAAAAAAAAAAAAAAAAAAAAAAAAAAAAAACCTCATATAAAACAAAATAAAATTTTTAAAAAAAAAGAAAAGAAAAATCTCATAGTGGAAGCTGTAGTATAACAAAGCACAAAGCGAGTCACACCGTTCATACAGCTTTACTTACAAGTGTTCATTGCAAGCTATTGAGTTATTGGTCTGGCTCGAGGCCTCTGATTTCTGCTACACTATCAATACGTGGCCCTCCCTGAGGCGCCTCTTGGATATCCTGCTTTTCTTCGGTGTCGTGGAGATCCTGCTGCTTTGGGTCTACAGGACATGCCTCCTGACGTGCTCCAGCAGATCACAGATAGAGTGGATGGAGGGATGGATCAACTCAGCCCTTATTCTGGCCCTGGGTGTTGTTGCTGAGTTGGTCAGCCCCCCAGGTTCTCCCTCATCCTCATCATCAGGTCAAAGCTCTTACCTTATGCAGTAAGTAGCAAGGGGTGGTGCTGGTTCTCCTGTTCTCATGCCCTCAAGGGCAGCTCCCTCACCCCTGTACCACCCAGACCAGTTCTACTGTGTTACCCAGGCGAGGTGTAGGGGTCAGTAGAGTGCCGCAGTCTGTGAGAAGCAGGGCCAGCTGTCTTGCTCTTGGAGACAGCTCTCCCACCAGATGGAGAAGGGGCCGGCAAGGGCTTCTCTCCCTTGCCCAGGCTATCTTATGGCCAATGAAGGATGGGGCCAGATCTCTCACACTGACTTTCTCAGGGCCGGCTCACCTGTGACCCTATCAATGGGGTCAGCTCTACTGTGCTGCCCAGGCGGTTTGCTGGGTCTCCTTACCCAAGTGCTCCAGCTAGGGAGGGGCAGACAGCTCTCTCAGCTGCCGCAGGTGGTGAGGGACCAGGTGGGGAGGGTATCTTTCCCCTTGTCCTTGCCACCATGGGACAGACAAGGGGGATAGGGCCAGCTCTCCCCCTCTCATACCTTCAGAACTGGTCCACTTCCTACAAACACACACACACACACACACACACACACACCAGTGTCATCTCTACTGTGCTGCCCAGGCAGGGTGCAGAGCCTGCTCTCCCAAGTATGGCAGCTGGTGAGGGCCAGGGCCAGCTCTCCCTTCTCATGACTTCAAGGCCAGCTCTCCAACGTGCTACAGGGAGTTGGGGACAGGGAAGTCAGGGGGTGTTTTTCTTTCGCCCTCTTTCCCCCACCCTTAGTGCCACATGGCAGACAATGGGGGTGAGACTAGGTCTCCCACTCTCACGTCCTCGAGGCCAGCTCACCTGTGCCCTCACCCAACAGGGTCAGCTCTGCCTTACTGCCCAGGCAAGGTGCATGAGCTGTTCCCTTGGTGCTGCAGTGAGTAGGGGGCAGGACCAACTCTGGGCAGCTCTGTCCTCTTGACCCTCCGTGATAACAGGAGCCACAGACATCAGCACAGACCACAGCTGTGACAGGGCCACACACCCAGATATGGCCCTTGGTAGCAGCCCAGGCCTGGACAGCACCATGGACCTGGGTGGCAAGTAGGCCACTCACTTCAGCCCACTCCTCATGACCTTCCCTCCTCAGCTCTGCCTCTCTCCACAGGTCATGAACCATTCTGCCTCTCTCTCCCATACCCCATATATTTGTTCACCGTAATAGTGCCTGCCCGCCCGGCGCCACAAGTCTTAATAGCTCTGGGCATGCTCATGTGTTCTCCTCTACACCCAGAGGACAAGGTTTCCCTTGGAACCTGGAGCTCACCAATTCTGCTGGACGGACTGGCAAATGGGCTCCAGAGATCCAACTATCGCCACCACTCTAGCATTAAGAGTATAGGCATGTGCCACAGTACCTGGTTTTTTCATGGGTGCTGGATGCCTTCACTCCCCCAAATACTAAGTGTAAGTCAGAGTTTTCAAAAAGAAAAGGAGCAATGGCATGGATCCATATTAAGAAAAGGTGATCAGATCAGCCTACATGATATAGTCTGAGTACTCCAGTAATGTCTGCACACAGGAGAGGCTGGGAATCTAGCCAGTGGCTTCTCAGTCCACTAGCTAAATGCTTCAGCAACCCTAATGTGATGCTGAAGACCTCAGATCCCTGGGGAGTCGCTGGTCTTTGGTCTACACTGGATGCTGGATTCTGGGTTATGATGTTGGTGACGGCACGCATGAGTAAGAGGTAAAGATAAGCAGACGTCTGCATATACACACTGCCAATAGAATGTGCTGCCCACTCTAGGGAAGCTCTCCCCCCAACATGGAATGCACTCACAGCCATGTGCAGAGGCTTGTCTCTTCCTTGATGCCAGGTCTAATCAGGTTGACAATCACAAGAAACCATCCCATCATGTTCCAACGTGGTGACCATTTTATAAAGCTTCTGTACGAGCAGAGCAAGGAAAGTTGTAAATCAAGACATTATTCAAAAATATTGGCAGAAATATCCAGTAGGCAGTCTGTAGCAAAGCCTCTACTGTAGGTCTCATATCCTACCTAATGACATTTTTAGCCCTTGGGTTGGTGGAAGTATCTTCCAAATGTATCTTACAGTGTTTGTATCTTCCTGAAGGGACTTTACCTGATAGTCACAGGATTTGGTGTCAAACACAGCAGTTGGCAGTAAATGACTACTAGGGTTGCTAAAGGTAGAAACTTCAGCTGTGGACCTGTAACAAGCTTAACTCCACAACTTCTAGTCCGTAAAACCTGCAGAGCACTTAGCCTGGGCGTGGCCTTTCTTCTGGGAACTTCCATCCTCAGCAGAGCTCTCCAATGCTCTTGGAATCGTCTTGTCCTCATTTCCAGTGTGGGCTTCTCCTCAAAGCAGTCCCTGGATCTGCATGTCTCCACTTGTTTCTGCTAGAGAAGTTGCAAGATGCAGCAGACAGCATGAGGATGGAGTTTGATCCCGGGCACCTTGAAAGACAAAAACAACATCAGCAACAACAAAAAGAATCCAGCATGAAGGCCCATACCTGTGATCCCAGTGTTGGGATGGTGGAGACAGGGGGATCCCTGGAGCTCATTGTCTGCCTAGTCTTGCCATGTAGGTGAGCTCCGGGTTCAGTAAGAGAATCTGTCTCAAAACACAAAATGACAAGAGCTAGTTCCAGGACAGGCTCTAGAAACTACAGGGAAACCCTGTCTCGAAAAACCAAAAAAAAAAAAAAAGAGAGAGAGAGACATCTGCAAAGATGCTTTATTGCTGTGCAGAGACACCACGACCAAGGCAACTCTTATAAAGGAAAGCATTTAACTGGGGGCTTGCTTGCAGTTTCAAAGGGTTAGTCTGTTGCGGGGTTGGTGAAGATCTTCAAGATCTTCTCCCAGTCAGTAGGTAGCCTTTTTGTCTTAATGACCATGTCCTTTGCTTTACAGAAGCTTCTCAGTTTCAGGAGGTCCCATTTATTCAATGTTGCCCTTAATGTCTGTTTTGCTGGGGTTATACGTAGGAAGTGGTCTCTTGTGCCCATGTGTTTCTCTTCTATCAGGTTCAGTGTGTTCAGCTTGATATTGAGGTCTTTGATCCATTTGGACTTGAGTTTTGTGCATGGTGATAGATATGGATCTATTTTCATTCTTCTACAGGTTGACATCCAGTTATGCCAGTACCATTTGTTGAAGATGTTTTCTTTCTTCCATTGTATACTTTTAGCTCCCTTGTCGAAAATCAGGTGCTCATAGGTTTGTGGTTCAATATCCAGGTCTTCTATTTGATTCCATAGGTCGACTTCTCTGTTTTTATGCCAATACCAAGCTGTTTTCAATACTGTAGCTCTGTAATAGAATTTGAAGTCAGGGATAGTAATCCCTCCAGAAGTTCCTTTATTGTATAAGATTGTTTTGGCTATCCTGGGTTTTTTGTTTTTCCATATAAAGTTGATTATTGTTCTCTCAAGGTCTGTGAAGAATTTTGATGGGGATTGCATTGAATCTATAGATTGCTTTTAGTAGAATTGCCATTTTCACTATGTTAATCCTCCCAATCCAAGAGCAAGGGAGATCCTTCCATTTTCTGGTATCCTCTTCAATTTCTTTCTTCAAAGACTTAAAGTTCTTGTCAAATAGAACTTTCACTTCCTTGGTTAGAGTTACCCCAAGATAATTTATGCTATTTGTGGCTATCATGAAAGGTGATGCTTCTCTGATTTCCCTCTCTGCTTGTTTGTCCTTTGTGTATAGGAGGGCAACTGATTTTTTGGAGTTGATCTTGTATCCTACCACATTACTAAAGGTGTTTATCAGCTGTTATCATCATGGTGGGGAGCAGACGGGCATGGCACTAGACCAGTATCTGAGAGCTTTAAATCCTAATCCCTAGGCAGCAAGCAGTTGAACAGACACTGAGCCTGGTGTGGGATTCTGAAACCTCAAAGCCCGCCCCCCAGTGACGCTACTCCTCCAACAAACCAGCATTTCCTAATCCTTCTCAAACAGTTCACCAACTGGGGACTAAGCATGCAAACATATGGATCTATGGGGACCATTCTCATTCAAACCACCCCAGACGGTTACGAATACTTGCTACTCTTCCAGAAGATCCAAGTTAGGTCCCCCGCACCCTTGCTGGGCTGCTCACAGGCATCTGTAACTCCAGTTCCGGGGGACTGGGTGCCCTCTTCTGGGCTCTGAGGACACCTGCACACACACACCTGTAATTAAGACTTTTTAATCTTCAAAAAAAGGCAGAAGATGTAAGCTTCCAAGCTAGAACAGAGGATGTGCACATGTTTAATGAGTCATTTTCTTCAGTTCTTGGGTTTGTTTTTCGCACTAAGAATTCAGGGTCCAGGTGTCTGCCTTTCAAAGCAGAAACTCTAAACACAACAAGCCTCTTTAAATTGAATGCAGTGATATGGGTCTGCAATTCCATATATTTGGGTGGCAAAGAGTTCAGAAGATCCTGAGTCCAAGGACTTGCTTGGGCTGGAGAGTGAATTTAAGGGGACAGCTGGAACAACCAGGAGACCTTATCTCAAAATAAAAAGTGAGGAAAGGGTTAGGGATAGGAGTCAGTGGTACAGCACTTGTCTAAGATCTGCCAGTGAGGGGCAAGGGGTATGGCTAGATGGTGAAGAATTTGCCTTGAATCCCTTAGTGAGGGGCTGGGATGGCTAAATGGTGGAGCCCCTGCCTAGCATGTGTGAGGCCCTGGATTCAATCCCCAGTACACTTACAACGATAATAATAAAAGCAAGCCCTGTTAAGCCGGCTCTGAAGCCTGGTTCATTTCTCCCTTTATATAGAACACAGCATCTGCTTAATGAACACCCAGCATACGGGAGGAAATATGGTATACACGATGAAAAAGGAAGTTTGCCCATAAATCATGCGAGTGGAACCAGTGTTTTAAACAATGCCTAAGGGGCAAATAATGTTTATAGTCATTCTGGAAACACAGATCTGGGGAAATTACCTAGTAAAAGCCTTGCAAATTTCAGTTCCTTTATCAGAAAAACAAAAGGCCTCTGGATGATTCCTTGCAATACCTGTTAGGCCCATTTATTCTCAATATTAATAAAGTCTATCATTTGACATTATGGGTTTATATTTGGGTTTCGGGGGTCAATTGCTGCAATCAACGACTGTATAGCTAGTGGCTTAAGGCAACCACAGTCTGGTCACTCTTCCCATTTCAATTAAGTTGGCAGCTCTCAACTTATGGGTCACAACCCCTTTTGGGGGGACAGCTTTGAACAACCCCTTCACAGGAGTCGCCTAAGACCATCAGAAACACAGATGCTTACATTCCAATTCATAACAGTAGCAAAATCACAGTTATGATGGAGCACCAAAAATAATTGTATGGTTAGGGGTCACCACAACGTGAGGAACTGTATTAGAGGGTCACAGCATTAGGAAGGTTGAGAGCCACTGAATTAGGCGGGTTATCTCAGATGATCTTCAAGTGGTCTTGAGATGAAAAAGCCAGAGGAGGGCACGTATGGACATGAGAAGAAATGAGACATCCTCCAAACGCTAGCCGAGAGGCGGCCTCTCGCCAGCAGAGAATCACCAATTCCAACACGATTCATGGTGGCTTAGGTCTGCCTCCCTCTGCAGATGTAACCCTGTCATTTTCTGGGAATCCCTCCAGAAGCCCCACTTACAGGGCAAAGTCACAACAAAAACTACTCGTGCAACCCTCGTGCCAGCTGCTTTTATTCTATGAGGCTGTAACCCCATCCAAGGCACCTCCAGAGCCTCCGTGATCAAAGGTTGGTGCAGAGGTAGAGGGACAGTCCCTGAGAAACCTGCAGAATGGTGTCTGCCCCCAGAAAAAACTGTAGACATCTTCATCAGATCATCTGTGCCTGCTTGCAAGCATCTATCGTGCTGGGGCCTGTGAGACCCTGACATGGCATTCCCTCAGAGAAAGGGAGTATGGGGAGTGTCATTGGGCCCTTGCCTCGGTTTCCAGTCCCTCCTCCCAGCCATTGATATGCAATTCTGCCTTAGTTACAGATGGTCTCAGAGGGCTGAAGATTACAGCATATTGTCTGTAGGAGATAC